>NW_026889761.1:6120000-6477500 GCF_033153115.1 Saccostrea echinata
CATATATAATACATATTGTGACAAGGCATCATTCACCTTTCTTTTTGAAATACAAAGGCACTTTTTAAATTTCTGTTCCAGGTCTGCACAAACAATCATGAGGCACACAAATGGTGTTCGCAACCTCTTCTTAATAGACGGGTTCACAGTGGGGATGTTTTAATCTCAGCAGCTTTACTGGCGTCAGGAAATAATTTTCAAAAGATTTCCCTGTTTTTTAAGTTCCTGAAGCTCCCCATTCTGTCTGTCTCATCATTTATAAAGATACAAAGAACCTATGTCACTCCAACAATTGAAGAAATTTGGAAAAAGCATCAGAATGATATTCTAGAAGAATTCAGAGGAAAAGATGTTGTTGTTCTTGGTGAGTACAATATCAACCAAATGCTTGTATTGTTTGTTTTGTCAAGAAGAGGATATATTTAAATTTTCTTTTATTTTGATTATTTGTTTTTTTTTTTGTTTGTTTGCTTAGGCGATGGTCGTATGGACAGTCCAGGTCATTCCGCACAGTACTGTACGTACACATTTATGGAAAATGAAACCCACAAGATACTGTGCTTAGTGACCATGGACAAGAGAAAGACAGGAAGAAAAAGTGCAATCCTTGAAAAGGCGTGTTTTCAGAAGGGCCTGCAGTTTCTCCTTGAAAAAGAAATAAATGTGGTGGAAGTGGTGACAGATGCACATGTGCAGATTGAAGCTTTAATGAGTATGTGTCTTTGTATACTTCTTTGTTTTTTTTGTCGTTGTTTTTTTCTTCTTTTTTAAAGCTTAAATCTGTAATTAGGATTTTTTTCTGATTTTTCTTTAGGGATAAATATATAAATTAGATTTACTGTAGCTATCATCATGTTTTTATAACAGAAAAAGATTACCCAGAAATAAAACATTCATTCGACATCTGGCATGGGTCAAAAAACCTTGGGAAAAAACTAATAAAGGTGAGACAATTTAAGATTTTTATTTTAAGAACATTTTCAAAATTTGGAAAAATGCTAAATGAGTAAACTGAATTTTGAACATTATTTTCAGACTGGACAAGAAAAATAAAAAAAACCAATATTACAGTGGACAAGAGAGATAGTAAACCATTTTTGGTTTTGTTCCTCTGTAGCAAATACAGAAGAAGAGTTTATTGTAAGTTTGAACTGTAAATAGAAAAACCACTTGATTCAGTTTGTGTTAATAGAGAGTGAAAAAAAATAATTTTAGACTGTTCTTCTTTTCAGGGCATTTGGTTTGGAGTCATACATCATGTTGTGAATGAGCATGAATGGATTTTGCCATACAGAGCAGGAGCAAAAAGTTCATGCCAGCATGGTCCATTAACAGAGGAAAGGAACAAAGATTGGCTTGAGGCAGGATCCCCAGCACATGTTGCCGTGCGTGAAATTGTTAGGGACAAAAGACTAATAAAGAAGATTCCTTACTACCTTAATTGCCGGTATACACAAAATTGATTGTATACTACATTTTTCTACAGATATTTTCTATTTATGCATATCCAATTATAATGTTTCCATTAGAAAATGAAAACACAAATGTGATATATATATATAACAGATTTCTTAAATGTTAGATTAAAACTTTTCAGGAAGGTTTCACCATGTATATAGTTTATTTAGTGATTTTTTTTTTTTTTTACAGAAGTACAGCCGCTTTGGAGAACTTTCAAAACCTTATTTTGAAGTACTCATCAAAGCGCCATTCTTACACACCTCCAGTGTACAGAGCGAGAAACCTTGTTGCTGCACTGGACCACAATGCAAATTGTGACAGAGAAGCTGCCAAAAGAAAAGATGGATCACTAAGGTTTCTTTTTGTCTCATTCATTTATTTTTTAAGTTAAAATCTACAATATACCATTGTAAATTATTTTGCTGACTAGGTTGGAATGCATTTTGAAATATATTGAATCTTGTACTTTAGGCATCAGCGGTACTACAGCAAAAAAAGTGGAAGATGGTCTGCCTACCCAGTAAGAGAAGAAAAACAATATCCATATGCAACTGACATCATGAAACTGTGTCTTCAGAATAGGATTTTTGACCCTGTTGGTATGAACAAGCCAGTTGTCCTTGATGTGGAGGATCCACGACGTGTGTCCGAGACCCTAGCTCCTGTTGCTCCACCGCCAACTGAATCTCTGGTGGCAGAGAAGAAATCTCGATTTCTCCATGAGAGCATTTAATTAGTCAGAATCAAGAAAAGAGACACGTCTCTGATCTTGTTTAATATTGCAATTTTGAACATTTACCTGTAACAACAAGAAGTCGGTGAGCGAATGCTCACTAGTAATACCCCCACTCTGATGTGAATATACACTCTCATGTTGACATCGAATTCATGCAAAAATGAATCCTACCATATGGCATGCCTAAACAAAGATTGTGCTAAAATTTCAAGCATCTGCACAGAGTAGTTGCTGAGAAAACTGCGACGGAAATTTGGTACATACAGACGCATGGATAAACAGGAAGTTGACATCGGATTCAAACAAAAATGAATCTACCATATGGCTTGCCTAAACAAAGATTGTGCTAAAATTTCAAGCATCTGTGATGAGTAGTTGCTGAGAAAACTGTGACGAAAAATTTGTTAGTGACAGACGCACGGATAAACAGAAAGTTGACATCAGATTCAAATAAAAATGAATCCCACCATATGGCATGCCTAAACAAAGATTGTGCTAAAATTTCAAGCATCTGTGATGAGGAGTTACTGAGAAAACTGCAAAAAAAATTGTTTTGGAGAGACACGGAACACACAGGCATACACACAAGGGTAAAACAGTATACCCCCCACTCCTTTGGAGTTATGCAAGCTACTTATAACAAGGATAATGTTGCAATCAAAAAACTTTTTAGATTTATGATATGCAATTTTCTGAATTGCTTGGATACTTTGAACATTTATGTTATTGCAGAATTTTGTAAATTTGTAAATAATACCTTTAACTCTGACACCCAAGTAACTCATCAATAGGTGTTTGATACAGTCTTTTAAATATGACATTGCATGTTTTGCTTTTTTTGTTCTTTTCTTTTCACATTGATGAATGAAAAATGATACATAGTATTTCAAAGATTTATTCAATGTTTAATTAACCTTATTATTATATAAAAACAGCAATATGTGAAAATCAAATGTTGTCTTTATCAATCTAAGACTCCTTCTATGTATCCCACATATTGACCAGAAGGTTCAGGATATTGGTCTCGAATTTTCCATATGCAGCAGCTGGGAATGACCTTTCGGTTTCCAGCTCCAAGACGGCCATGCATCCACATAACATATTGTCTGTAAGCTGTATGTCGATGAGCTCTGTTGTAGTTGTCATCTCTAGGTTCTGCCAAAGCATCATTCCTAAATCTCATGGCAACTTCGAGAACCAATTCATCTAGCACTATGGTATAGAAATCCTATACATAATAGACATTACACTGACTGTTTATCTTCACCTTTTTTCATATCTAGTTGGTGTATAATAATATTTTGATCAGAATTTGAAAAAATGAAAACTTACAGCTAATTTTGTGTGACAGTTCTGGGGTATTTTTCCACAGCACAGTTTTTCCCTCTCGGTAGGCATCTCCCTACAGTTATTGCAAGAGCACCAGTCTGGAACCGCAGGGCTATTCCCTGGTGTTGGATCCCCATTATCATTTGCAGTCTTCAGGACATCCATCAATAATGAAGGCTGTTTCTTGCAGACTAACTTGAGAGTTTCCTGTAGTGCAGCCAAGTCCATATTGGAAATACATTCCTGAAATTGAAGTGCTTGTTTTAAAAGAATTTTATTGATATTTATAAGCTGGCTGAAATAAGAACTTTATATATTTCAATTGATATAGACATTGATATAGACATTTTATAATATATAAATATTAATATATATGTGTATATACTTCAAGCTGAGATTGTCTGTCCCGTCGAGCCTGAACTGCCATTTCCAGTCTATTCAAGCCAGCTGGCTGCACGCGCTGTCGTCCTCTGCACCTTCCACGTCCTCGACCTCTCAAGACCTAAAATCATAAACAACACTTCATTTGTTTTTTATGTTTTATTTGGGGGGGGGGGGGGGTAGGGGAGGAGTAGAACTGCACTACTACCTCAGTAGCTTTAAACTGTCACATTTTTTTGGGAGAGGGGGTAAAGAGTTTAAATAATTTGCTCCTACCCCAGTAGCTCTAGGCTGTCTGCCTCTACCACGCCCTCTTCGTCTGACATTGGATATCTCTTCATCTGATGAACTTGGTGAATTTGGTGAAACACTCCTTGATCTTGATCCATTTGATAACTATAAAATTAGTACGAATATAATCAAATATGATTTCAAAAATTATTTTTATTTTTTACATTCAAGTAAAACCCACAGTACCTGACCATATGTGAGCCATATTTTTTTTCCACTATATATTTCATTGAAAATCCATTTTTTAAAAATATTATTGCAGTGTCTTTTGTTGCTTATTTTTATAACTAAAACACATAAATGTAGAATTTGTTTGCAGATTCTTCACATAATTTCAAAATAATTTTATCTGTAGTGTAAGAATTGCATTGATATAACATGTCAAATGTGAAAGTAAAATTCCAAGACTCTAATTTACAAGAAATCATAATTTGAGGTAAGAAATTTTTGTCTTGAAAAATTCATGAATTATTCTCACTCTCAGTGATTAGTGTATCATTTTGTTTTGCATTTTGAGACAAGAAAATTTGAACTATTCTGTATTATTCAGAAAAAAAATAATGGAAATTGGACCTCATAACATTTTTTTTATTAAAAAAAAAGGTTTTTCCATGAAATATATAGACTGAAAATGCAGTTATGACTCACTTATTGCCATGATTATACTACATACACGTGTTGACAGAGAAATAATATTCTCAGCAAACTTACATAAACTTGATCTATGCACAATTTTTTATAGGCCTAATGGTTAAAATTTTTATTACTTTTTTTTCTATGCAGACACTAAAAAAGAAGTTCAAATTACTTGAGAGTGCAATAACTAGGCAAATAGGAGCGTAAAACGCGACTTGCACTTGCAGCATCTTACACATTCTACTGATCTGGAGATAGAAATCCCGTTGGGGGCCTCTTCATTTATGCAAACGTCACTCTATTTTCTGTTTAGCCTGTTATGCTTTCGGTGAGGCTTATTTAAGTTTTTATGCAATACTGTGAAAGAAACAACACTTTAAAAATGTTAAAGAGTAAATTTATCACGTACCTCTGATTCTTCCATCTTCGATTTGATAATGGATTCAGCATCTTGCACGCGCTGCTTAATACTCGGTTATCTCCGTATCCCGTCCCGAATATTAATTACCGGTGGCTGGAGAGACGGTCAGTTCAAACAAACGATCGATTTAATTAATGTATTTGTGTATACGCAACAGCTGTAGTTTACTGATACTTGCAGATTATCTATTTCTAACACATTATTGTTAATTAGCCTCATAAAATTGGGTTAAAAAATTGCCGCCGCTGACAGCTTATATTGCTTTAATATCTACTGGAAAAATATTATAGCTCATTACAGGTTATCTTCATGAAAAAACTGTATTTCAAAGGATATTGAAAAGGAATTACATTTGAATGTCAAACATTTAGGATCCTACGGGAAATATACAAGTAATCAAATAAACTACATTCTTAAGACCTAGCGTCTTCAAGTTGTGTTTCACATTTCTGCATATGAATATTTCAAAGTCATCTCTGTTTAAACATTTTGCTTTGTGTGTGTTTGTTTGTTTTGCACAGGAATGAGGATCAAGATACATCATATCAAACAATGCTAGTTCTGGGACATCCCTGTATAAAATAAACATGTATATTTAGTGGTATTACGAAATATATCGCGCAAGTATGGGTCATAGTTTTTTTCTTGAGATGATGTTTTTGACTGTGTGGTGTACTTTGTTGCCATACTACTATTACATGTGGTGTCTCTGTTGGAATCCAAATGTAATAGAATGAAGAACAACATCGTGAAGTCATGCTTTATTGTTGATAGAGGCATGTAAATGTAAAGATGATAGACCTGCACTGCAAATAACCACTTGCTCAATGCATAGGAATATACAGCACACATAAAACGAAAGACAACTCTTGCTACCTTGTCAAAGTACATTTAACCGTACGAGTTGTTGTATACGCGTATTTTGTCTCTGTATTGACAGGGATACTAAAACTGTAACAACGTGCAGGTTATTAAATTGAAATTTATCTACCAGATGTGTCCTTGGAAAATATCAACTAGAGCATGGGACTTTCTTGTTTGTTTGTATTTTGTTTTCTCTCTCCCCATGCAGCCCCCCCCCCTTTTTTCTGATCAGAAATTTTACATGGGAACCTAATGTAAATCAATAATTATGAAGATATTGTAATTATTTGTTTTCCCCTACCCTGTGTACAAGTTACTGCAAGGCTATCCGAATAATATGCCTTCTTCCAGTGACATTAAATCAAAATTCTTTTGCTCACTAGAAATGAATATAGAAAAATTAACACCTTCGTTTCTTTAACACGTCTGCTCAGAGGTATCTTTTCGAAAAATTTGGGTGGCCGTGAAAACGGCCGTTTGTTCTTGCTCTTGGAGGCACAGTATGGTAGGGGTATCTAACCACCGAATCCGTAGAGGGTACGTCCTTGTCTCTTCAGGGCATAGACAACGTCCATGGCTGTGACGGTCTTCCTCTTGGCGTGCTCTGTGTAGGTGACAGCATCACGAATGACGTTCTCAAGGAAAACTTTCAGGACTCCACGGGTCTCCTCGTAGATGAGCCCAGAGATACGTTTGACTCCACCTCTGCGTGCAAGACGTCGGATGGCGGGTTTGGTAATGCCCTGGATGTTATCTCTCAAGACCTTCCTGTGACGCTTGGCGCCCCCCTTTCCAAGACCTTTTCCTCCTTTACCACGTCCAGACATAATTCTGCTTTCAGTAGATAATCTTCTGAAATGTGGGAGCTAGGTAGAGATCGTGGTATATATAGCGCTAATCAACGACGTGCTAGAAGCAGTGGTATCTTGAAAACTTCGGCAGTGCAATTTTCACCTTCCGAAGGCACAGTGTAAGCTAAAGCGCGATTGGTTCGCGCTCTGCGCGCCTTGCGTATTTGCTTTTGTTGACATTTTTTTCGTGTACCCTTGAGCTGTTACTAAATCATGTACTTGTCTATATAGGCAAATCTTAAATTTCAGTAGTTCAGTATATATGATTTCATATTTTTGCGGGGGTTCTGTATACTGTCATATCTTCAGGGAAATAATAATTTAAAACAATATTCTTTAATGCAAGACACATTTAAATAATACGTCTCGTAATAAATAAAATACCACGGTACCAACTCAGTACATGTTATTCTCTGTATCTCTCTTATTATTTCTTTTCAATTATTAATATTATTATTAGTAGTAGTATTTCTTTACGCAGAATAGAAATGTAATAAATATATATATGCAAATGTTTCAAACAACTGACCATATTTATTATTATCTGTCAGAATATTACTCTCAAAACAGTATCCATTGTGTTAGGCATATATTGTTTATCACGCTCTCTGAATTTAAGCAAAATATGTTATTAGAACCATGCATGAATCACTTTTTTATCATTATTATTTCTGTTAACGTGCCTGTAGAATTGCTTGGGATACATGTACGTAATTTTTACAGTGTATTGTTTCTCTCTCAAACTGTTGTGTGACACTCGTTTCATGCGTGTTTTCGTTTGTTTGTTTTCTTTATATATAATACGAGTATAAGCTGCCATAATTGTGCAATTATGCCAGTATTCAAGACAATATCATATCTGTGTGTTTCCTTGCATTCATATATATAATAAACAATATTTCGCCGCCAATAACACCTGACATAAATTATGTGGTCAATATACTTGTGCTCTTTGTTGTCACGTTTCTAATTAGTGCTGTTAAAGAGGGCATCTTTTCTAAAAATTTGGTGGCCGTGAAAACGGCCGTTTGTGTGTTTGTCCGAGACAGGAAAATGTTTAAGCTCTCTCGCCACGGATACGTCTGGCAAGCTGGATGTCCTTTGGCATGATGGTCACTCTCTTAGCGTGGATAGCACACAAGTTGGTATCCTCAAAGAGTCCGACAAGGTAGGCTTCACTGGCTTCCTGGAGGGCCATGACGGCAGAGCTCTGGAAACGCAGATCTGTCTTGAAATCCTGAGCGATTTCACGGACAAGACGCTGGAATGGGAGTTTCCTGATCAACAACTCGGTGCTTTTCTGGTACCTCCTGATCTCACGGAGAGCGACAGTTCCTGGCCTGTATCTGTGGGGCTTCTTAACGCCACCGGTGGCTGGTGCGCTTTTACGGGCTGCCTTGGTAGCCAGCTGTTTTCGTGGGGCCTTGCCTCCAGTAGATTTTCTTGCAGTCTGCTTGGTACGTGCCATCTTCTCTGAGTTCAGATAAAATGAATGACGAGAGCAAGCGTTTACTATAGTTTTATACGGTTTGTGGCTCTTGAATCGAAATCAGCGCGCATTAAGTAAGGATGTTTGCGATTGGTTTGGGGTTAAGAAAGACACCTTGTGATTAGTCGCGCATAGCGTGCTTCCATTGGTCTTAGCTGGAATCATTTCAATCCACCTTTTTGCACAGATTTTGTACTTGGTTAAAATCAATGTTAAATTGTCTATATAAAATAATCTAATAGACCCACTGTATTGAAAGATGTACGATCACAGTAAATATGATAATAACCATGAAGATAGACATATAAACATTCCCTATGCATTTTTTTTTAAATATATTCATTTATTTATTTATTCATTCATTTATTTATATTACTTTTTTTATTATTATATCAATGAATATTACTTTAAAATTTCCTCATGAAATGTTTTTCAGACCATAATGTTTTACTTTAGACATGATCAAGTGTTTGCTGGATTCGACATCCTGACTCATAAACCAGCTCATCATTGCTTTGCTTTCTTTATCCCCACCCCCACCTTAACTTCTGTATGTGTTTATCACTTTAGACTTTAGAAAGTTCAAGAACTTGAATATTTATCAAATTTTGAAGTCCTGTCAAAACAAAGCTTCAAGAAGTTGTTCAAAAACATTGATTTTGTAGAAATATTTGATGTTTGTTGACAAGCCCTGGTATGCATGTGGTTTTGCTTTCAAGAATCTTGTGACCATTTACAGTTTACACGGACACTTGCATGAAAAAAGTCACTGCCTCAGAAATTCATTTTAGTCGTACCAGAGTATGCTTCATTAATTCATTCTGTGTGTGACGTGAAAGCTAGGAAATAAAACCAATTCTAAAATATCAAAGAAGACTTCTGTTCTGTACATTGAATGGAATTACACCGTAACAGTCAGTGAGTGTATGTGTATGAGAAGGTGTGTGAAAATGGTCTATCATATATAATAGTTCAGACTTGACCTGATATTATGTACATTATAAACTAAAATTAATTCACACACTTTTTTAATCATCATTCATTTCACTTACTGCTCCTCCCTATTATTTAGATTATTGTTCAATCAGGAATTCATGTGAGATATGCATGCAATTACAATTACATATTACCATGAGCACATTATCCTAGTTTACACCTAGACAGTGTAGGCATTTGTGTAAGATATATTGTTAGTGAAATTGTAATATTTCACATGTTTGTTTAGTTTAAATTTTCAACACAGACCTCTGCATTCCAAATATTAAAATGAGAAAGAGAGGGAAAAGAAAGGCAATGATTATGCAAATGTTTCGTTAACGAATGTTTTTAAGGCATCTTTTCTAAAAATGTGGGTAGCCCTGAAAAGGGCTTTTTAAATTTTTTTTTTAAGCGTAGACAGTCTGCCTGGAATGCGAAGACTGCTTATTTCTTGGCGGCTGCCTTCTTGGGAGTCTTTGTCTTCTTGGCCGCTGCCTTCTTGGGGGTCTTGGCCTTCTTGGGTTTGGCTGCTGCCTTCTTTGGAGACTTGGGGGCTGCCTTTTTCTTGGGGGACTTGGCTTTCTTGGGTCCGGCTGGTTTCTTGGCTGCTGCCTTCTTCTTTGGAGTCTTGGCCTTCTTCTCTCCCGCAGGCTTCTTGGGCTTGGTGGCGGCCTTCTTGGGCTTGGCTGCCTTGGGTTTGGCTACCTTTTTGGCTTTAGGCTTCTTTTCGGTCTTGGGTTTGTCTCCAAGTTTGAAGGAGCCACTAGCGCCTGTGCCCTTTGCTTGCTTCAGAGCACCTTTCTTAACTCCGCTCTTCAGGGCCATTTTCAGGTGGGCGTTGATAGAGTTAACATCGTTGCCCACTTTGTAGTTGGCCATGATGTACTTGAGAATGGCCTGTCGAGATGAGCCACCACGTTCTTTCAGAGATGCAACAGCAGCGCTAATCATGTCAATGTACTTGGGATGTGCAGCGGGCACCTTAGGCTTTGCGGCCTTCTTCTTGGCTGGGGACTTTGCTGGAGGAGCAGTATCGGCCATGGCTACTGACGAGAGTAAAACGTCGACTTACTTCTCAGGAACTGTGAACAGTGAAATACTCGGGTCACACGCACTTGCTGTTTTTGTTTACACTGAGCGCGGACCGCCTAGAAAACATCTAGTTTGTCGAGACGTTTGTTGTTTTGTTCATGGATGTGTGTTTCAACGTGGGTATTAGCATCCGCGCTGCAGCTCAAGGAATGAACTTCACCACATAACATGAGCAGAATCCCAACCTTTACATTTCTCTCTATCATTCTATCTATTTACATTTTAAGATCGTTCTAACTGTAGTGTTTAAATTCAGGAAAATACGCCTCCAAACTGTCATGTTTGAATTTCGGGGTACGATTAAAGCTAAAAATTTTGCTTCAAAGGACAAAAATCGGGGATGATTTCTTTTATTTTTTTTATTAGACACATTAAAGATTGCCATTTGGATCTCCCCGTCTTATAAAAATTCTTAGTTTGCCCTCCAACTGCGAGAAATTCACAAAGACTGTGTACTGTGTCATACCTGCCTATTTAGACATGCGGTATAGACGACTGATAAACAATATGGAAATTACTTTTTCTTAAACTCTTAATTTCCGTTATTATTGTTGTTATTTTTAAATCATATTCATTCTTTCTTTTCTTTTTCGTGCTAGTGCGTTATGCTGACAAGTTTTCGCATTTCCCTAGTGCATTATACGTGTAATTAATTTTATACATTGCATACTCTAGCTATTTATTTTGCAGGACACACTGTTATATTTCAGGAAGTTGTAAGAACTTGTTTCCAATCGATAAAAAAAATACTTAAAACTAAATGAAGCATAATATCCAGGCACATATATAAACCCGTCGAAAAGCGTCGAAACACAAAACTTTTCACAATGTCATCTGCGTCGCTGATATTTTACCTAAAAATAAAAATAAAAATAAATCATGCTGTTAAAATCACTCCCCAGGATTCTGCTCTTACACGTACGAATACTGTACCTGCATTAAATGGCGTTGTGTATCCAAATAATTTATAAATACGATAAATGGCCATAATATAAGTGAGTCCTAATTTCAATTTTACAGTATTCAGTATTCATTTATTTGAATCTCTTCACCATTTTACAGTAGCATATAGAGACTTACACCAAATAGATAATTTAATACATAGCAATAGCATGCGTGAATAAAAAAGAACAAAAACTAGTACTTTGCTATAAATGTGAAGCATGGGAATTCTAGGCCGGGGAGCATATTTTATTTATTTTCTTTATAAACGAACACATTTTTCTCAGAAAACAGTGTTTATTGCTATTCATGATGTTTTTAAAACTAATTATATTCTTAAATCTTATGTGTTTTTCTGTTAAGCATAGCATTCTTTCTTTTGGTAGTGAAGTGCACATTAGTATGTAATGAAATTCATCTCCGATTTCTTTTAGATTACAATGGGAACAAATTCTGTCTTGTCTTGGTATATTAAGCCAACGTCCATTTTCAATTGGTAAATGATGGTTACGAGTTCGGAATCTCTTTAAGTCAACTTTATTATGTTTTTTTTTATGGTCTTTCTCTGTCTCTATTTACTCTCTCTCTCTTTCACCCTCTGTGGATTCACTTTACACATGTACCAATTAATGGTTTATTTTATATACTGCTTTTCAATGTTAAATGTACTTTATTATGTTTTTTTCTCTCTATTTTACTCTCTTTTTCTCTGGATTCACCTTATATATGTACCAATTAATGATCTATTTTACATACTGTTTTCAATGTTAAATGTACCAATAATTGTTATATGTACCTTGACCTATGGAGAGAACGATTATAGGCATTATGCCTGCTGTTCAATCCATTTCATTTGTAATGAATAAAATATATTTTAAACTAAACTAAGTTCGGAATCTACAAAATGTAGTTGAATCCTGATTTGATAAAATATTAAAATAGTTTTCAAACTTTAATTCGTCTTTGTATATTCTATAATTTAATGCTTTAGGTGAGGTTTGAAGAGTTGATTGCCAACTTTGCTTGAATTGATCAATTAATGCGAGTTTAACTTTCACCTTTAACCATTTTGTATTATTTGAGCTTTGTTCAAGCCAAATATTAGATAGCCCACAATTATTCAGAATATTTCCAATATTTTCAAACCAGCTGATTTTTCCTCCTATTTCTTGATTTATAATAAAGCCTAATTTATAGCATAAATTTTGCAATTTTTGTTTCTTTGCCAGTAATTAATTTTGACCAGTAAGATATCATGCGTGTTTTTATTTGAATTTCCATAGGGTATCGACCAAGCTCACCATATATCATGAAATCTGGAGTTGAATCTTTTAAATGGAGTAAAAGTTTACAGAATTTTAGATGTACCCTTTCTATAATTGCATTATTTGAAAATCCCCACACTTCACATCCATATAACAATATAGGTTGAACGATTTTATCAAACAAATCAAGTTGACACTGTATTGATAGGTTATGTAATCTTCCTTTCTTTAATACTTCATATAATGCTTTTGTTGCTTTTTCAGCTATTTTCTTTTTTGCTGTTTTAAAAGATTAATTTCATTGATAAGAAATTATTGTGAGGTAAAATTAAGCCCGATTACCATGATTCAGAATTACTCAAAATTTCGTTTGAAGTTTTCCGATTTTCCTACTACTATGCATAATATCGATGTGTATATTTTATAATGTATATATATATTTTTTTTATTCATTTTTGTTAAACCTGACATATCTATAGGTGTTTTAATATTTAATTGGTATTACGGTAAGGAAGTCATTTATTTATTTTTAGTGACATGTGCACATTACTTGATTTGTTCACAAACAGTTTAAAAAAAAAAAGTACATGAAAATATACATAATATTTAAATATATGCATTTTGTAAGTATACACCTGTGTGCTAAGATTAGCAGTGTCTGTTATAAAAAAAAAAAAAAAAAAATATTGGAAGATGTATATATATGACACCGAGATACATTTTACAATAGCATTCTTATTTTGGACATTCGTTTAAAACACGTGTTTTCAAAACAAAAAACAAAAAAAACAAAAAAAAAAAAAAAAGAAAAAGAAAAAAAAACTTTGACCGGTATTCAGAGTACAAAATTAAGCACAGTGCTATAAAAAAGGAATTTCGTCTTCTATACCATTTCTTACCCAAATTTGTTTTAAAATAAACACAAGTTTGAGTAATAATAATATGTGGATTTTGGATTGAACCCTATTGAAATGTTGTTGTATGGTATATAACACGTGTCACTCTAATAAATCATTTGCTTAGTTACTATATACCTTTGATCGTTGGAAACATTTCTACCATGATTTCTTAACAAATTTGTGCCGTAAAATTTCAGTTTTGCATTTGTTGCGTGATGTCACGCTTACATTTTGAAATTATGTGCCACAAAAATCAATTAGGATTCACTTATGGCCTGGTACTGTATATACGTGAAATTAATGTGATATCTTGGCATGTATATTTTCATTTATTAAACATGCATTTCGTTTCTTATATCAACAGTATGCGCTCAGAGGCATCTTTTCGAAAAAATTGGGTGGCCGTGAAAACGGCCGTTTGGTATATTTGAAAGTCGTACAGACTTTTTTTTTACTTGCTGGCGGACTTCTGGGTCTTCTTGGGGAGGAGCACGGCCTGGATGTTGGGCAGGACACCACCCTGGGCGATGGTCACGCCGGACAGCAGTTTGTTCAACTCCTCGTCGTTGCGGATGGCCAGCTGCAGATGACGGGGGATGATTCTGGTCTTCTTGTTGTCGCGGGCGGCGTTGCCTGCCAACTCCAAGACTTCGGCGGCCAAGTATTCAAGAACGGCGGCCAGGTACACGGGGGCACCGGCTCCCACTCTCTCGGCGTAGTTGCCCTTCCTCAGCAGACGGTGGATGCGACCCACGGGGAACTGAAGTCCGGCACGGGATGATCGGCTCTTGGCCTTTCCCTTCACCTTGCCATTGGGAGAATTCTGAAAAGAGAATTATGTTAAGCAATAAATAAATACAAATAATAACAAATACTAAAGTGCAATTATTTTACATGCAGGAAAAAATGCACATTTAAAAAAAAAGTATTATAAATTAGCTAAATCGATATATTTGGGAAACCCATAGGAAGCAATTTCATTTGGGGGAAGGGGGCACAACCTAAGATAAATTATTAGGGCATGGCGAAATCCAGAACTCTACATAGCTTGAGAGAAAACAGCTGTGTCATACAGAGACCGTAGCAATTATACACATATAATTCTTTCCGACTTAAAGCGAACTTATAGCGATCGGCAGTAAATAACACTCTGCCAAAAATATCAACCCCCACTCCTACAATCTCCTCTGGTATTTCTATATTTTCTATAATATTCTTACATCCCATCATTTATTTCAAACATTATTTTTACTTTAAAATGAAAAAAAAATTAAATACCTTAATTCGGCCAATCGGGTAGTTAGAGTGAACACACACTATTCAGTAATCTACACAAACTTCAGTACTCTATACTACTTTCCATAACAAACAAAGCCACGTGAACATCCAGAGATTTGTTCTCTCATTCCATAACCTTTTCAGTCCTTCTACTTTCCAGAGTTACTGATAGCGTGTCTTAGTTTCGCATTTCTAGTGATGCCTACATTTTTCTCACCAAGTACTTGGCCACTACACTGCTCATGCATTCCATAATTATTCTATTCATTTTTCTACATAAAATATCATATCAAACAGGGGATATCTCAGTTTTTAAAGAAATTTGACCGGGTCTATAGTACGAAACTAAAAAGCTGACTAACTCTATCAAAAGTAAGATCGGGTTCGATATTTTTGAAATTCGGAGTGGCGCCTAAATGTCAAGAAAGCCTAAAGGGTAAGTGAAAAAGTGATTGTTATGATGGTATACTTCTGCCACTACTTGTCAGATGTTTATATCAACTTTTCAGATGATTATGTCGAACTTGTCAGATAATAATCATCAACATGACTAGAAAATCTGTTTCTTACGGACAAGTATAACCGCCTTATGATTGTTGCGTTAGAATGCGATATATTTTTACAATTATATTGAATTGTCGAATATACTTGTTTCAAAGTTCGTTTTTTTTATGACAACAATCTCTGATGAATAACACTTTTTGGACATGTTTTGGATGACATACACTTTATCTATCACAGTTAAATTCACCTAAAAAGTGCAAATAAAGGATGTATTCACTATTACAAAAGAATTGACCTATAGGAGAGAACAATTTCCCGGAAAAAGTAACATTTAAAAATCAATCTTTATTTGTTGTTTTCTACCGTATATATGTCTAAATTTTTCAAATTTGAATTTTACAACTAAAATTTATTATTTACAACATCACAATAAACCTCCAAAGTTGGCCGAAACACCATTTTGTCCGTTAAAGCGTTGATTTTTGCATAAATTTTGGCCTAGAAGTCCTTCAGGGCAGGCCTGCCCCTAAATAAAATTGTGATATTTTGATAGGTTGGGATGTAAGGAATAATTTAAAATAGGATTTTTTTAGGGGCACCCTTGCCCTAGGGTCGAAATTCACAAAAAACCTACAAAAAATAAGTAAACTTGATTTTGCCAATCTGCTTCAAATTTATTCCGTGCAATCTCGTAGTCAGAATAGCTCATTTGATATATGCGCTGACTTTTAAATCGTGGGTACTTTATTTTTAAAGTCGGGGGTTCGAATCCACCTGTTGCCACACTTTTATAGTTTTAAATTTTTGCCTTTTCAAAGACTATTTTAATTTTTTTTTATACGTGTAGGCTTGTGTATGTTTCTTCAATTATCTATCCTTTATGCATTCCCATTTTTGATATAAGAAACACTAGAGAGAGATCAAATCGTAACAATCCAATATACAGTTGTCAGTCAGGCGGAACAAGTCTCAGTGTAGCACAACTTTCTCCGAGGACAAGAATAACTCACTCTGTGTTACTCGATACAGGTATTCTCGGCAGCATTGAGCTGCGATGAATTTCAATTGTATCTATATTCCTTAGAATTTAATCACATTGCTTTTATTCTGTCTGTGCTACTAGTGCTTGTCTGGGTTACATGTAGTACATGAATGTTACGTATTGCTTGAATTATTTGAGCTTAATATATTTAGAATAACATACATGTACTTTTGTTTTCAGTCAATGTTTTAAGATCTTAAGTTTTGAAACAGTAGGGCTACATATATCAGTAACTGTACTCCCTTGGATTTCATTTAGGCCTATATGATTTGCACACATTAATGGCATGTTTTTATTATATCCAACGGAAATGTGTTGTAAAATAAATAGCCTAGACATAAAAAATAGAGTTCCAGAGACAGTAGACATTACCATTATGTTCAATGAGAAGTAAAGAAAAATATCAATTATTACATTTGGAGATAACAAACTCAGAATATCAATGAAAGTGTTCCTATTAACTCTACTCACTAAAATAAAGATTTATGAAAAACAAATTGTTACATGTATTCAGCCTAATGTCATTAATCGGAACGGAAATCAACAAGCTTTTTGTAGAGAAAAAAACCAAGCCCGGTCCTATAGGTCAGATCCCTATTTGTATAGAAGTGAACCTTTATGCCGCTAAAATTAAATATCGCAGACTTTATTGCAACATTTTATATATTATGATGATTTCAATTAGGTGCAGAGACTCAGAGGATCAAATTTGAACCACTTGTAATAGTGATTTGACATCAGATTTGTCAATTTATTGTAACATACTGATTAAATGACTTATTAAAAAACGTAATTCAAATAGTTAAGGGAGGGGAATAGAGAGCCCCAAAAGTTTTTATTCTTTGACATTGATAATAATGCCAAAAAAAAAAAAAAAAAAAAATTCAGATGAGATTTAATACTTTTAGTTACGTGAAATGCTTCTTTCTATGAATAAACAAATGAAATATATCAGTTATTAACTGTGTAATAAGTATTAGTACTTGATAATCCTTGAATCAACATTAATCATATTTATTATTAAGGGGTCTTAATGACAATTATTTTACCTCTTTTGATTTCTCCCTATTTAAAATTAAATCTTTAGATGTGAATAATTTAATTCTGGTTGTAACGATGTATTTGATTGGATAAAAAAATTACTTTATATCATATAAATTGGGTTGCCTACATCACAATGACTTGCGTCAAAAACGTATTGATCCACCTGAGGTTACATTCAAATTTTGTACAAATTGTAGTCATTTTTTAAGGGTGATCATCTTTTTTTCATACACCAAATGAAGGAAAATTAAATTATAAGGAATGAATTGAAAAGTTACCCTATTTATATGGTATAAACTGGGTTGGAACAGTTTACGCTTTTTTATTTACCGCTTTGCGGTTTATAAAGCGTAAAACTGCCCCAACCCAGTTTATACCGTATAAATTGGGTAACTATTAAATTCATTCCTTAAATAATTCCTTAGGATTCACTGTGAGTGGAGCAATGTCCGTTCTGCCGTGTGTAAGTCAAACTAATTTCTGTCTTAAAAGAGGGTGTTGCAGAAACTCGTGATTATTCCCTAAATCGAGAAGGACATTTAAATACCCACAACGCTGTATAGATAAATCTACGTAGATTACTTTGTTTATACGACAGGTCTTCCCAGCGTGTTATAACAAAACATTTCACATTTTACATTTATTTCATGCATAATTTTTTTAAACATAGAAACTAACTGGCAATCTGTTGATGAACTTTTTTTCTCCATTTTCACATCACATGGTTTAGGTAAATGTACAAAGTAATATTCATTAAAATGCGGGAAAGACAACTGAAACTTATTTTCATTGCTTTTCTAAAAAATACAAAGATTAGGTACTAATAAAGATGCTCCATGCTCACATTCAGAAACAGTTTAAGTTGTTTTTCTGAGTTAAATAATACATTGAAATCACAAAACCATCTCAATACTAGTATTTAAGATAATATGATGATAATGCATGTGGACATCTTACTGACTATAATCTTGGTCCAGGTATTCCACATGAAATTTGTATTCACTGATGCTATCAAACGGGAATATAGACAATCGTCCACATTTAGTTGCCTTAGACAAAAAAGGAGAAAACTAGAATTCTATGTTTATAAACTACAGTTGAACTTAGGTATCTCGAACACGGATATCTCGAATACCATGGATATGTCGAAGTGATTGGGAAGTCCTAACCACTTATTTCTTAAGTATTTTACCCTGAGGCTCAATATCTCGAACCCTCGGATATCTCAAAGTTTTTTCTTGGTCCCATCATCTTCAAGATAACAAGGTTTGACTGTAATTGTTTGTAAATGTGAGCATGGAAACAGTAGATAATAATGTATAGTTTGTATTTAATTTGTGAAATGCACAAAAAAAAAATTAGAATGTGCTTTCCAAAACAAGTACAAAAATTGGCATAAAATTTCAGATGTATTTCTGTAGTGACCCATAATGCAATTCAATTTCCTATATTGTTTTTAACTTAGTTTCAAATGTTCAAAGAAACAAATAAAAATATTTCTAACTTCAAACTTCACATGCTGATACATATTGAGGAAAGCTATTCAACTTCATCAACTTCTTTTGACCTTGACCTTTCCTTTTACCTTTACCTCACTTCTCAAATTAGTTTTTAGCTCAAAGAAACTATTCCACATATGTAAGCTTATGCACTGATACATTATTTAGTAAGAATTTATGAACTGTGTCCATTTCTTTTTCTTTTACCATCCCAATGACCTTTAAACTTTACTATTGATTGTGTATTACACTCCATTCTAAAGAAACTATTCAAGGTATTTTCTTCAAACTTCGTACAATACATCTTTTCATGTTTCATTACTCATGAACCCTGGCCGGGGCATTCATGTCCTATGGACATAATACAATTAAGAATAAAGAGGGAATTTGTTTTTAAAATATCTTCATGAGAAGAACACTGGGGCAAAGGTGACTTAGGTGAGTGCAGTTGCCCATGGGCCTCTTGTTTTTACTAACGGTACGGTTATTAAAACTTTGTTCACTTGATTAACTACATATATTGCAGGTTTCCAAGCTCTTAAAAACCTCAACAACTTGTGAAAAAGAAATTCAATTAGGAAAGGATGGACACTCTGCCTTTTTAACGTTATGGGGCTAAGGACCAAATTCTTTATTCAACAGTTCTGGCATAATTTACAAGATTATGATTCCAGATTGTTTGCATTAAGGCTGCAAATGAATTTCAGGGCCAGAGATCTTCTAAGTCCACCCCATGACTTCAAGTTTTTCCAAGGTAAATAATCATACTTGCATGATCTACTGTTTTGGTTTTATTTCTTATTATTTATCAACAAAGTACAAATAGAAAATAGAAGCAGGATATTCCAAAGATTTCTGATATTGCTGCACAAATATCAACAGTGCGATTGTTTTCTTACTATTCATAAAGTTTTGAGTTGAAACAGGGTAAAAATTCACAGTCTGTGTAAAGTACATAAGATTTGTGAAGCAATTTTATTAATTTTTATAATACATGTATTCTCCTTAATATTATACATTGTTATACCTTTAGAAATTTGTTCCTATATAAATCAATGCTAATGAAAGTCTAACATTTCAAATGTTTTACTGAGCTGGCATAAAAAAATCGATGTTTGACTGTGGAGTGAGATATTGGACCTGTCGATGAGGTGTTGGACCACTTACGTCACATAATGGGCGGGGTCAGCTAAATCTCAATTGCATTCGTTGGTGTTCGACATAAATGTATGTCCAAAAAAAAAAGAAGATAAAATATATAAATAAAAGGTATAACAAAACATTTATTGACTGTGTTCTCGGGCAAAATGTGTTTTGTCGACCCCTCGAACCAAACTGTTTGCCTTCGGCTTAATGGCCTCAGGCAAACAGTTTGGTTCTTGGGTCCGACAAAACGCATGTTGTCCTCGAACCCAGTCAACAAATGTATATTATTTATTTAAAGTAAATACTAGTAGGATATGTCCTTGAGCTGACGCTGTTTTGTTTTGTTGATGTGTTTTATTACCTTGAGTGCTAATTATGATGTCATAATGTGCTTTAATATGTTGTGGGTACTAAGTATGTGTAAGAAAAATAATTCAAACTTTCTCTGTATAACAGATATACATTTTATGCATTTTTATTTGCTCATTTGTATAGATACACTTATACCTAGCCTTAACTCACTTGTGGCATGGCATACTGTTAGGATGATCATCTTGGTGTGCTATACCTCTCTGACCTGCCAAATGAACAGCCAAACTTGAATAGTCTGCCAAACGGGTAGCCCTCTCCCTTTGGATTGCCATTTAAAATTTATTCAGTCTGGTCATTACACTTTGGCAAGGCGTATGGTCTGCCTAATGTCCATGCCTGACATGCCATTCAGCTAATGGTGTTGAGTACTTATATCTCTTGTCATTTCAAATTCCAACCTATTTATTTCTTCTTCAAGTAATGATATTTCATTTGCGATCAAATCATTTGTGTAAGACCCCATATCAAACAATGTACCCTTGGTATCTTTCACAATGAGAGATGCTGGATCTGCAGCGTTGACAACCCTTACAATTTTGGCATAAGGTTTACAGTTTGAGCACCTTAAATACACCTAAGGATTTTTCTATTCTTCTGATTTCCATTTTTCCATCTAATTTGAAATACCAGAATTTTCCTAGCTTTATTCATTTTTCACTATCATTATTAAAAAAAAAAATCAATCCTTACAGCTCTTTGTTGTATTGTCATTATCCTTTTCTGTGCTAACTTGGGATCTAAATCATTTTATCTTTATTAACTATAAGCCCTATAGGTGATCAAATCTTCACTGATGGTGCATCTGGAGATGCACACTACAGACTTGCTTCTGATGCTGCACCTGACCTACTTTTTCAGGTGATTGAACAGTTTAAAGGTCCATTTCCAAGCAATGGTAAGCCCTATGGTTTACTGAACTTGGATTGATGATGCACCTTAAGATGCACTTTACCAGGCTGGCTTTAGAAGCTGGATCTAACCTACAATCTACACTTTCTGGAGGAGTGGACAGGTAAAAGTTTTGATAATAGGTTTTTTCTTAAGTAACTTGAAGTCCTACCTGGACTAAACTTGCATGGATGATGCATCTAGGATTCGATGCACACTACCAAATTTCAAATGTTGGGTGTGACCTACATCTATTGATAAGCATATTTATTCCCAACTAACTATAAGCCCTATCATGAATATGGTAACGAAACCTGCATGGATGATGCATCAAAGGTTGGACAATTCAGACTTGCTTCAGATGCTGGATCTGATCTACATTTTCCAGGTGAATGAACAGGTTTTTTTGAGCTGGTCTATTCACAAGTACCGGTAAGTATAAGCTCTATGTTAATGAACTTGTATTGATGATGCATCTAGGGATGTTATAGACAACATTTGTTGAGGTGAGATTTGTAATCTTTGATTACCTATATGTTTATGTGTAATAATCTGTATGGAGGTGCAATGAATGATTATTTATCTATGAAAATCTTCAAGGGTTCATATTCTAACACAAAATGATAAACATTACATCATTACATGTATACAGGTGATTGAATATATATATGAGTATATAAATTTGTAGATGACCGAGGAAGATCTAGAGGACCATAAAGGACAGATTTGCAGGTCCAGTAGAATCTGTATCTTTAGAAAGGTATATTATAGTTACTTACTTACTGTCCATGAAGTCTTTGGTGTACAAGACGGTAATGACAGGTCTGTCCACCCCGGTCTGTGTTGCTATCTTCTATAGTGTGCCCCAACTTCTCATGGTGACTACACGATCTCAGGTTCCTAAAATATAGTGTAGTCCCAACCACCTGATTACCTCCATTTGTACAAGTCTCTCTTGTGGTGATTAGGACTTTCTGCTTATAACAAAAATGTATTAAATTTTGAGATGGATCAGGAATAGGCACAGCTAAGATACAGCTAAGGCACCTTATCCATACAGATTTTTGGAAATAAGAAAATAGAAGATAAAAATGATGAAGATATTTATTCTTGTTTATCTGATAAGGAGCCACACCAAACTTTTATTTATTGGATGTTTAAAGTATCCATTAATTTTGACGTATGATTTTAGCATTCAAAGATAAGCCAATGTAAGCTCTTAATTATTTTATGTTAATTTTTTTTGTTTGTATTTTTTAAAAAAGAAATTAATTGAAATTCAATAAAGTGGAAGTCCTTTAGGTGTAAATTTTGGACAACAACACGGAATCAAAAGTTTTTAAAAAATTTTGGTTGCATTTTGGCATTTAAAATATGCTTTTAATTAATGCAGCATAAAAATATCTAGTAAGATATGTCAAAGAGATTCAGATAGATATTTAGTTTTTTTTTAATTAAAGATTATTTATATGAAAAACAATATGTGTTGATATTTTTTAAATCTACGAAAAAATCTTCAAGGAACATTCTACCTATAGAAAAGAAATATTAGACAATTATATTATTAAAGGAATTTAAAAAGAAATTGAAATGAAATTGCACAGTGTAAGAAAAATTGCTAATTTTCAAATATGGACCAATCACAAGCAAATTTAAATTGACTTTGACTGGAATAATATAAAGAGGAAATGTTTACCAATTTCAGTAATTTGGTGATTTTTGATTTTGCATTAAAATTTATGTGGAACAGTTTTGTTTCAATCAGGAATTTTTTCATCAACTTTTCTTCAACACATACATGTACACCACTCACACACACCACTCTTCTCTCCTTTGCAGGTCAAGAGGAATAACTCTTATTATTTTTAAGGACAGATTTTAACTAGGAATAATTCAATATTTTTATCATGTGTTTGTATTTGAATATTATATAAACTTTCAACTTTTTAAACATTTGTTCAAAAGAAATCAAGATATTCAAAATCTAAATTTTGACTTGAGTCTGTTCTCAGTTTATAGTTCTGGCACTGAACTTTACAGAAAAAATACAGTAGATTAGACAATATCATAAAACTATGTTTACACCATCATGGCCGGAAGGATTTTCAATTTGAATTATCTTTCAAGTTCATGAGTTTTTGTGATGGGCAGAATGTTGAAAGAATATATCGTTTCTTTTCAGGGGGTGGTGGGTTGGGGTGCTTAGGCTTTTGGTATGTCTATAATACTGCTTGCTTATATATATACATAGAATCCTAATAATTGAAGCAGAACTTATTTAAGGAATGAATTTAATAGTTAGATTTATTATACCTCTACTGTTAGTACTCTATATAGAATTAATACCGTAAACTGTTAACTGTCTATTTCCCTGAAAAGATACTATTTCCCTCATCTGATAACTACTCCCTGAAAAATCAGAGCTACTCCCTGGGACTACTCCCTCATGAATATTTATTAATTATTTTAACCAGTTAAAATGAACAGTGGGCAGAGCGTTCAAAGAATCTCGAGTCTTTGACGTAATGTCATTAGCAATGTTACTATGACGTCAAAACATTTCGACATGCAATGTCAAAATCATACTGGAATTCTAGCAAAATGAAGACAACGATAATCCTTCAAAGTGTCAGTGAAATTATTTTATATTTTTTAATAATTTTATTTTCCTCGGTATTGATGCATTAGTTATCTTACAATATATTTTAATCACATGTATTTGTGATTATTTAAATGCTTTTATATTGTTTTAAAAAATGTCTGAGTCTCTAGTTTAATAAATCTCCCATGATTGTTTCGGTATAATAAAACAGTTATGGAATGGGTACTCAGGAAATAGCAAATTTATGGCTCCCCTCGGCAAAAAACTATTTCCCTCGGCGGCTTTGCTGCCTCTGGAAATAGTTTCCTGCCTTAGGGAGCCATAAATTTGCTATTTCCCTCATACCCATTCCATAACTGTATAGTATAGTGATGGGAATCTGTAAGAATTTCATTAGCGATGATCGGGTTACTGTAACTAACTAATTATCAATTATAATCGGATGATACAAAGTCTATCAATATTTAGTAAAATAAATGGTAAGAATGGGTAAATGACTACTTTCTGTGGTGGTAGAGGTGGTCCTCCATTCATTTTCTGGAACCCAAAGTACGCCCATACCCGGAAACGTGCTTTGTTACTCAGGTATGGATACAATTGTCTGTTAGTCTGCGCCATTACCGTATATGTTACATAAGCTTATAGATAAGTCGTGGCAGGAATATTAAGCTTAAAATCTATTAGGCTTGTAAAATAAATTAAAAAAATTAACTGATTAATCGGAATAAAAATTTTGTAATTGAGCGCTTGGATTATGCCAACAATCAACTGATTTTCGATTATTATTGATTATTGGAACACCACTTGCTATATACCAAAGTTATACTGTCTTACCTGGGCTGATTTTATAAACCACAAAGCAATGAATCTTATTCATTTGTTGTAAAAATGTTGAAATTCAATTCTATAATTTAAAAAAAAAAAATCAGTTTCTTCATACATAGCACAGTATATATTAGTTAAATTTTGTCATTGTTTTTTTTTTTTTTGAAATTAATTCATTTGCGCAAAGACTTGTGATTTTTTTTTTAGTAACAACTCAATGAGTAGAGGTCTATAATGCAAATTGTTTTACAGTCTTCCTAGAAGTTTCATTTAGTAAATACATGTGAGGATTATTATCTGTACTGTGAATCTTGTTTTTTTTTTTTTAAACAATGAAAAAATTTTCGAGAGGAACTCCGAATTGAATATTCTGTTAAATTAGAAAAAAGTTTGCTGTCTTCACAAATCTTTAGATATACAGTACAATGATCTGTTAGAAAATACATTTTGTATGAAAAAAAAAATACGAGGAGATAAAGGCTTTCTTTTTTATGCAGGGATTTATTAAGCTGTTTTAATTAATGGTACTTACCAACTTTAGAAAAAATTCTTAAAATCCCTCTTTTAGTTCAGAAAATTCCTGATTAAACATATGTTACATTTAATATATATTTATTTATGACTATACTTCTAGAAATGATCCTCAGAATGCAGATTTGTGCAATATTTATTAGAAAAACTTCCAGGATGGCATGCTCCGTGACTCCCTTAGTGTATTCAGACCTCCAGTGCTAATACTGAGTCAGTTTAAAGTTTGTCATTAAAATTATCCAAAGAAAATCTATTGAACCTTAAAATTATGTTCTATTTTTAAACTTCTAACTTTTTAAAAGGCCACTGATCATTTAAAGTTATATTTACATGTTATAAAACATTGAATACAAGGTAATATTATTTCTTTTTATTGGAATATGAAGCACTTTCAAATTGGTAAGATCCTGTTATAGACTAAATCTTTATGCTTTAAATATTCACCTATACATTTGCAGATCATCATTGCTTAGAGCTTTATACATATAGTAATCTTTTCTTAAATTTATGTAAGATCTGATATGTTCCAAACAGTTCTAGCTTCATAAACATTGATTAAATCTAAGTTTATCAAGGACTTTAATCATTGTACCAGATCCCCTGTAACAATAAGCAGTACCTTTAGTAGGTTTGTGAATTGATTAATGGCACGTTCCAATGTAGTGATGTATCTTTTCTGGCTTAGACCAAATATCTGTAAATTTGTTGACATGAGAAGACTTTAATATTTATATTTGTAAGTGAATCTCAGACCATTCAAGTTTACCAACAGAAAATATAATGCTCCTTGGGCATTCTAGGCATTGCAGTTAGAACAATTGCAGTCCTCCTGTTTATTTGGACGATAAAAATGTAAATTAAGTTTTTCAAATTTGTGAACTTTTGTGGACTTCTAAAAGTTTTTCTTTCAAAGAATATTACAAATATGTTTTTACAAAATTTTCTCTATCTGAAAATGAGATTTTGATATATTGGATTATAGCTACTGCATAATTACTCGCCTGAGAGGCATGGTCGAAGTTTCCTCCACTGTGTGTAATTTTGCTAAGGTATCAAAAACGGAAATAGGGGCTAGATAGTTTAATTAGGAGGAAACAGAAAAATGCCATGTTTTTAGCTCACCTGAGCTGAAAGCTCAAGTGAGCTTTTCTGATCACATTTTGTCCGGCGTCCGTCTGTCTGTCCGTCTGTCTGTCCGTCTGTCTGTAAACTTTTCACATTTTCGACTTCTTCTCAAGAACCACTGGGCCAATTTCAACCAAACTTGCCACAAAGTATCTTTGGGTAAAGGGGATTCAAGTTTGTTCAAATGAAGGGCCACGCCCTCTTTCAAGGGGAGATAATTAGGAATTACTGAAAAAATAATGGCATCATTTAAAAATCTTCTTCTCAAGAACCATAGGGCCAGGAAAGATGAAACTCATGTGAAAGCATCCTTAGGTAGTGTACATTCAAGTTTGTTCAAATCATGACCCCCGGGGGTAGGGCGGGGCTGCAATGGAGGATCAAAGTTTTACATAGAAATATATAGGAAAAATCTTTAAAAATCTTCTTCTCAAGAACAGCAAAGCCATAATGAGTCATATTTATATGGAAGCATCCTGAGGTAGTGTAGATTCAAGTTTGTTCAAATCATGACCCCCGGGGGTAGGGTGGGGCCACAATGGAGGATCAAAGTTTTACATAGAAATATATAGGAAAAATCTTTAAAAATCTTCTTCTCAAGAACAGCAAAGCCATGATAAGTCATATTTATATGGAAGCATCCTGAGGTAGTGTAGATTCAAGTTTGTTCAAATCATGACCCCCGGGGGTAGGGTGGGGCCACAATAGAGGATCAAAGTTTTACATAGAAATATATAGGAGAAATCTTTAAAAATCTTCTTCTCAAGAACAGTAAAGCCATGATGAGTAATATTTATATGGAAGCAATCTCAGGTAGTGTAGATTCAAATTTGTTCAAACCATGGCCCCTGGGGGTAGGGCGGGGCCACAATGGAGGATCAAAGTTTTACATAGAAATATATAGGAAAAATCTTTAAAAATCTTCTTCTCAAGAACAGCAAAGCCATGATGAGTCATATTTATATGGAAGCATCCTGAGGTAGAGTAGATTCAAGTTTGTTCAAATCATGACCCCCGGGGGTAGGGCGGGGCCACAATGGAGGATCAAAGTTTTACATAGAAATATATAGGAAAAATCTTTAAAAATCTTCTTCTCAAGAACAGCAAAGCCATAATGAGTCATATTTATATGGAAGCATCCTGAGGTAGTGTAGATTCAAGTTTGTTCAAATCATGACCCCCGGGGGTAGGGCGGGGCCACAATGGAGGATCAAAGTTTTACATAGAAATATATAGGAAAAATCTTTAAAAATCGTCTTCTCAAGAACAGCAAAGCCATGATGAGTCATATTTATATGGAAGCATCCTCAGGTAGTGTAGATTCAAATTTGTTCAAATCTTGACCCCCGGGGGTAGGGCGGGGCCACAATGGAGGATCAAAGTTTTACATAGAAATATATAGGAAAAATCTTTTAAAATCTTCTCAAGAACAGCAAAGCCATGATGAGTCATATTTATATGGAAGCATCCTCAGGTAGTGTAGTTTCAAATTTGTTCAAATCTTGACCCCCGGGGGTAGGGCGGGGCCACAATGGAGGATCAAAGTTTTACATAGAAATATATAGGAAAAATCTTTAAAAATCTTCTTCTCAAGAACAGCAAAGCCATGATGAGTCATATTTATATGGAAGCATCCTGAGGTAGTGTAGATTCAAGTTTGTTCAAATCATGACCCCCGGGGGTAGGGCGGGGCCACAATGGAGGATCAAAGTTTTACATAGAAATATATAGGAAAAATCTTTAAAAATCTTCTTCTCAAGAACAGCAAAGCCATGATGAGTCATATTTATATGGAAGCATCCTGAGGTAGTGTAGATTCAAGTTTGTTCAAACCATGACCCCCGGGGGTAGGGCGGGGCCGCAATGGAGGATCAAAGTTTTACATAGAAATATAAAGGAAAATATCTTCTTCTGAAGAACTGCAAACTATGATTAGTCATTTTGATATGGAAGCATCCTCAGGTAGTGTAGATTCAATTTTGTTCAAATGATGACCCCCAGGGGTAGGGTGGGGCCCAATGGGGGAAGGAAAGTTTTACATAAGAAAATATAGAAAAAATATTTCTTCTCAAGAACAGAAAAGCTATGTTTAATCATATTGATATGGAAGCATCCTCAGGTAGTGTAGATTCAAGTTTGTTCAAATGATGACCCCTGGGATAGGGAGGAGCCACAATGAGGGATCAAATTTTTACAAAGGAATATATGGGAATTTTTTTAAAAAAATCTTCTCAAGTACAACAAAGCCATTTGTTATATTGACATGGAAGCATCATCAGGTAGTTTAAAATTCAAGCCCCCCCCCTCCCCCGGTCTTTTCAATACTGAACTGATTGTGCTTTTGCCTAGCCAATGTGCTCAGGTGAGCGATGTGGCCCATGGGCCTCTTGTTATTACATACACCCCAAACTGGAAAGGGGGGGGGGGGGGGAGTTAATGTAGTATTTGCTGTGTTTCTCTTTTGTACTGTCTGTCATAGATGTTGCAGTTTGTGTCTGTCATAAAATCAAATCAGGACAAAAGTCTCAAACATCTGATTGGAATGGAATCAAACTTGACCAATTGTGTTTTTTTTTCCCATGACCCAGCTAAAGGTTGCTAGAATCTTAAGGTCATCTCTCAAAGGTTAAAGTCACTTCGAAATGAGATACTGAAATCACCCCCGAGTTGTTTACAAGTTTTAGTACACTGTTGCTTATGACTTGTGTTGTTGCATTACCCACATGTTATTGTATTGATTTTAATTGATTTGGATTTTTCAGTAGGCTTAACATGAAGAAATTGATGTTGACATAAGGTGTAGCTGAAGTGCTTGTATATTTACACTATTTTTATTTCTTACTGTTGTCAAAGAAAAACTGAGTAGAAACTTCAAATCATCTTCAATTGCCTGTTGGTATGAAATTTAGCATCATCATTGTTAGAGGCTCTTGATGAATTCTGTATTACTTAATGTCCTATCTTTACACCTATTTTGTATTCTGTTGTCTGCTTTCATGATTTAAATCCCCAGTTCTTCTCTCTAGGACTAACGACAGGGGAATCAGAGCATAGGAAAAATCCAATACACATTCTATTGAAATCAGACACATTCATAAGTGAAAACAAATTCAAATTTTTGTTACATCTTAACTGGAATTTATAAACTCATGGACATAATTAAGATGAGAATATATGACTGTGTAGAATTATTCCAACACTTTTCTGTTTAGCAGCAGGAGTTTAGCAATGTTTGTGAATGTTCTGCTGTGTGTATTGAGCACCAGTGTTCTGTGGCAATGCCAGGCATACCCCACAGGATCACCCGGCTGTAAACAAGACGAGGCTCCCAAAAAAGATTACGATTTCGTCCCATTTCACTCAGGACCTGTAAACGACGAGAACCTTCCTTATTATGTGAGTTCCACGAAATCCGGAAAAGAATGGACAGGTTTGACAATTTTACATAAGATACAGTTGTACAGATACTATTTACATTAATCTTTAACCATGCTTGATATTTATATAAAGTTGATTATTTATCTTTTAAAATTATATAATGAGGAATTGAAAAAAAATTGTATATTAATTAGAAATTGAAAAAAAAACCATGCTCGCCATTATGGAATAATAAATATTAGGAACAGATTTTTCAATGTTTTTTTTTTTATCCCACAGTGAGGATTTGGGCTGAAAATAGTTATTTTAAGGGATTCCTCTTGCGTGTTATGGCACTGAATCCCTCTGAAACAGTGACAGGAAGCTATGTTACAATGCCTAGCGACACAAGAAGCTGTTCAGATACTGTAGGTACTATCACATATAGATACATTAGGTATGAATAAAGAATAGTCAGTTTTGAAAATTTTATGATGATGCAACTTAAGGGAAAGTATCTGGTGAGAATAAAATGATAAAAAAAATAATGCTTTCCAAATATGTTGAAAAGTTAGAAAGAAATGCCTTGTCATAATGAGCTGATGTACATGAAAACAAGTAATTAAGCTTTTATCTACTTTTTTTTCAAAGATATATTTCACACATTTTTAATAAATATATTTAGAATTTTTGACAAAGACTTTCAAAAAAAATTTACTGTACATGTACATAAATTGACGCATTCAAAATTTAGCGCAATCACTGGGTATTGAGTGTTTGGCATAATCATGAATTAGCGCTACACACGTTCGCGCCGAGTATTGTATTTATAAATGATTTATTAACGTTATTCATGAATTAGCGCATTGTTGTCCACGGCAAAGCCGCTAAAATATGAAGCCTCCTTTTTAAGTACACATACAGTATTCTTTGTTCATCAGTGAAAATGCTTGTAGACAAAATATTGAATGAAAATGTATTCTATTGATTACAGGATTTGATAACAAAATAAGGTATACAGATTTTTGAAAGTAAACAAAACTTTTTTTTTCAGTTTTTGTTCTTATTTTAATCCAGTGTTGGTAACCTATAAAATGATGATGCTCTTTTTTAATATGTTTTGTAAAAATATCCTTTTGAAATGTTTTATAGGATGCCACACACAGTAGAGCTGATACCAATCGCACGTCATTGACTTTTGTGTGGAAACAAAGTGATGAAATGTCAGGGGATGTTTATTTCAAGTAATTATATAATAAGTTTGAGGTCAACAACTTTAAAAGATATATACAAACAACAAAATGTGTTGTTTCATTTTATATAAAAGAAGACAAATTTAATTTTTTTCACTTCAGCTAATTTAAATTTAATGAAGGAAATGGAGTGAAATCTTGCTGATTCCAGAAAATGACTAAGTTTATTTTATGATTGGGGAAGCATGAAATTGAATTGTTTGATAACAGATGAATCTCAGTCATATAGAACTGCAGAAATAATCAAAGTCCTGTTTTGCTTGTATCTAATGAAGGAATTTCTAATGAACACCAATTCATATTCCTTACAGAGCTACTATAGTTCATAGTAAAACCACAGACTACAAAATAACCACTTCTTTGCCCAAGTCCTCAATAGTGCGAGATCCAGAATGTGGTTCATCTAAAGGATGCCAGTCTGACTGTCACAGTGGTACCTGTTCCTACCAAGTCACCTGGCAAAAAACCGCAAATCTGATGAGGTTTGAATTTCAACAGGATTTTGGAGCTGGCAATAAATATCAAGCTTTAGGACTATCAAGCGACCAAAAAATGGTAAACCTTATATTGTGAAATCACTAATTTTCATGGAGGTTTAATTTTCAATGTTTTTGAGGTACGAGGAGACCAACAAATTCACCATGAAATGTAAAATGTCACAAACATAACGAACAATTCTTCATCCACGAAATAAAATCCTCGCAAACCCATTGTTTTTCCCCAAACCAAGAAAATTTGATCCCATGAAAATACGTGATTTTACAGTTGATTAATGTTTTAAAACAGGTATAATTTATCTATAGAAAAAAGAGAGAAAAATTCAAGTGATATGATTAATATTATAAGATACAATAATGATGTAGCAACATCAGGTCTCATCTGTGCAATGTTTATTATTATTAGTGGTTTATTGTTAGCTAAAGATTTGATAAATGTTTTATCAGGGTAATGACAGTGTAATGGTTTGTAAGGCCTATGGAGGAAAGGTGGAATTTGAACAAGGATACAACATTCCCCAAATGTTTAAGTTTAGACCAGTCACCAATGTAAGTACTCCATTCATCTGTACATGTCATTGTACATTACATGAAATACTTCAGTCATAAAGCCTAAGTAATTTGCCATTATTATACCTCTGTTAAGGATACTCAAATTTGATTGGCTTGTTTGAAGGCTTTTAAACTCAATAATAACTCCAAAAAGTACTATTTACAGCAATAATGACCTAGGAATCATTGCATGTGGGATATAATGACCCGGTCATTATAAATAATGACTGCTAAAAATGACCTGTTAATCTAAATTCCATTCAAATTTAAAAATTAATGCATAAAGTAATGACTGTTCATTACTAAAATGCCATTATAAAGATATGTATAGTCTTTTTATGATACAGAATACGATTGTCCTTTAGATGCGTCATAAAATTTATCGTTTTCATTGAAACTTTCGTTGTACAATGAATGTCAAATTCAACAAATGCAGACTTGGCTCTTTTGTACAGTAAAAGTCTGCACCAGATGGTCATCGTACTGGGAAATAGTATTTGTGAATTTATAAAAATGCATGTTACTGACAATCACAGAGTGTTTAAATAAATTGGCGGTGCAAAAACTTACAAGACTTGCAGGCGAAAAGTAAACAACTTCACTAGCGGATCCCGATGAAACACTGATAATAACAGTTCGTAGGTCTATTACACAATTGATTATTTTGGTAAAAAGCCTACAAAAATTGTCTTAGCTTATATCGGTATAATACAACAATCGATTACCCCTTAAGAGGTCAACATGGTGAAATAAGGACCCGAGACCTGGCCCACTCGCTGACCTGACCTGACCTTTGCCGCTACGCGGCCTCGTTCAGGTCAGATCACCTCGTGGGCCAGGTCTCGGGTCCTTATTTCACCATGTTGACCTCATAAGGGGTAATTAATTGTATAGTACATTGTTACCATGACAAAGAGTGAGACTATCTTTGATGGACTTCTGGTACATCATTTGTTAACAATATTATGGAAGAAATGCAGATGAAATTTCTGATCCAGAGGTACTAATTAAATCGAAGTTACCAGACTTGAGTTTAGTAAGACAACTTTCTGAGTTTCTATCTGACATAGAGTCACTGAGTTAGTGGATATTTAATATTACCCTATAGGGAAAAATGCAACCATTGAAAATAAATATACATGTAGATCAAAATTTAGAAATACACAAGGTGTTGAACACCTGTATAATCTTTTAAAGCTGTATAGGTGTGTATCCATAAATGAGAATTTTCCTTTCAGCCAAACAACACAGGAATCAACGTTATAGAAACATCACAGGTAGACAATGTCATCCAATGTGTGATTGAGAGGCCCATTAACAGTACAAATCCAGAGGTCTTCACCTTATCTCAGCCATGGTATGTCCTCCATTCCATGGGATCTGTTTTGGGTAGGTAAAAACGTAATGCAGAATTTGTATTAGTAAATCAATCATATGAAAGATCTGTGGCATATTTTCCTAAATGTCTCTCTATGATATGACTACAGAGCTTATAAAGGCCAATAACCAAATTCATATCCATTGTTCATCAAAACATTGCTGAAATATTGCATTACGCAGCAGATTAAAATAAGTAATAATTAATATATACATTGCTTTATCATAAGTTCAAATTGATCTACTTAAAATTTATTTGAATCTTGTATTAATAAAAACAGATGAACAGTATATATTTATATAATCTGATTGGGATTTTATCAAAGCACCTCACATTTTACAATAGATGGCTACTGTATATCACCAAGCCTAGTTTTGACCGTTACTACTGTCTATGACTTTCGAATTTATTAGTGAATTGATTCCTCTACAAGCTCTAGGTTATTCCCCATGACCAATACCACACGGAGCTAATTACATACCTAAGCAAATGTTATAATATACACTGTATTTATAAACTTCAAGACTAGACTTTCTCACTTTCTGCATACTTTTTTTGTTACAAGCTTCAAATCAAAATCAAAATATCCATAAGCTAATGACAAGTAAACTATGTTTCTACATTAATTTTTAAAAAAAACAAAACAAAAGATTAAATTAACTTCTCATTAAGCAACTGATCAAATTTTATAAAGCTAGCCACTATTAAAATGAATTAATACATTGTATTAGTATGCTAAAGACATGTATGGCAGGGTCTCTCAGATGAACAACACATCTTATAGATAAATATAGTTAATAATACTCAGGATTAAATGTCTCTAATTTAAAGTGTATATGAATTAATGTCTTTAAAGGTGGCAACATTAGCTATCATTACACCACAAAATCAGCATCGTCCAATGTAGTGAACTTCTTGTCAGTTGGGGCTGTACAGACAACAGTCGTATCTTCAACTACGACATCTCACGCAGCTACCACAACAACACAGACTACGGTATATTTCATTTATTTTTTATGTGTTTCTGTTTTCAAGGACTTTTTATGCCCTGCCCTGAATATTGCCGGGGCATATAGTGTTTGTCATGTCCGTCTTCCGTCCTTCTGTCACATTTTGCGTTTAGCTCTGTTTAAAGCTCAGTTTCAAAGAAACTATCCAGGATATTTTTATCAAACTTTATATGCTAATAGATATTGATGAGAGCTATGCAACTGCATCAACATTTTTTGACCTTGACCTTTCTTTTGACCTTGACCTCACTTTTCTTAAATTAGTGTTTAGCTCAGTTTTAAAGATTCCATTCAAGTGTAATCATACTTCATATGTTGATACATACTGATGTAAACTATTCAACTGCATCAACATTTTTGACCTTGACCTTTCCTTTGACCTTGACCTCACTTTTCTTAAATTAGTGTTTAGCTCAGTTTTAGTGAAACCATTCAAGTTATTTTTAACAAACTTCATATGCTGATCAGTTTTACTGATGAGAGCTATTCAACTGCATCAACATTTTTTGATCTTGACCTTTCCTTTGACCTTGACCTCACTTTTCTCAATTTGTGTTAAAATGTTGCTTTAATAATATACCCTCGGTGGGGCATTCATGTCCTATGGACATATTTCTAGTCTTTTATGAAATGAGTTGTGAGAAGCCAAACATCCTTAGGTAAATAAAAAGTTTATTTTCCAGCAAAATATTTGAACAAAAATAACAATGAAAGGTTTGTTAATTTAACATGACTGTAATTTTCCCATGAAAAAAAATATATCATTTAGGCAAAAAAAAAAAGAAAAACCATTAATCTTTAGTTTCTTGGGCCAAATTTTTCAAAAAAAAAAAAAACAAAAAACGGTGCGGCAGGTATTTTTCTTATTTTTAAAGTAAGTGTGACCTCTTTTTTCATGTCAATCAAGAAAATGATGATATCAACTGTTTCCTACTTTTTTGTTCTCTTATATGAATTATAATATGTACAACTTTTAAATAATGTTATTCCAAACATTTTTATAAAAAAATGTTGATTCATAAAGTACTGTTGTAACAAGAACTATATTCTGTATCTAATAAAATCGTCTTTCTGCAAGATGTGTGAAAAGGGGCATAACTCAATCTTCTTTTTTTTTTTTTTGAGATAAAAAAAAAAATTAGTTATTTCCTTTTCATGTCAATAAAATTGATCAATGCGGCAGTGTTTGATCAGATGTCTGTGGTGCCTGAGAAACAAAAGATTTTTTTCTTTAGAAGAAGTGTGAAAACTTACTACTGTATATGCCTTTAAAGACCAGTTTTATTCATCTTTGTGTCTATGCAAATGAAAACAGATTGAGCAAATGGTGTGAACCACTTATTTACATATTTACAATTCGGTTATTTGAAACAATCTAATTGCAGTTGTTGACCAAGGACTGATAGGTGTTGTCACTATCCCAAAAAGATATATATATATATATATATATATATATATATATATATATATATATATATATATATATATATATATATATATATATATATATATATATATATATATATATATATATATATATCTTTTAGGGGGAGGGGGGCTGTATGATTACTTACTACTAATTTTGTCCTGTTGTATATTTGTTATTTTTCCTATGAGCTCACTTGGGATGCTTTAGAACTTGCTGGAAAGTTTCAAACAAAACACAGTAAAACTTTCTTACTCAGCCCAGAGACATTTACATTGTATATTATTTACGTCTATTCCAAACCATCTACTAGTGTCACTTATTTATAAATAATTTTAACAAGTTCTACTGAAATACTCTTATACCAATAGATTAAAAAACAACAGAATATGCAAATCCGTATTTTCTCATCCAGCAATGTTATGGATATTTAATTAAGTATGATATGTCAAAGTTGCCTATCCCTAGTCAGGGTTGAGTGAGTGACCTGTTTTTACTCAACATACACTTATTATTAGAATTTTCAAGCAACAATGATTAATATCTCCTTTCCATCTTGACCTCTTTACCTATCATTTTCAACATTTCAGTGGTAACTAAGTATACTTTTTCTTTAAAATTCAGACTTCTACATCTAACATTTCTCCTGACCCAGAATGTGGCACCACCAAAGGTTGTCTGGAAAGTTGTAGTGGTACCAGATGTACTTATATGATAACTTGGCAAAAGCGAAATGATTTAGTAAGATTTGAAATGATGCAAATGTCACCGGGAAATCAATATCAAGCCATTGGACTCTCAAGTGACGCCAAAATGGTAAGTCAGATATGAAATTTGATAATCAAAGTGGAAATTTAAAAATGTGGCCAACCACAAAGAGAATTTTCAAAGACATTGGGATAACCATATTTGATCTTGCATTTAACTTTAGTATGGGTAAGTAGTAGACTAAGATTGTTACTTTTACAATATGTTTCACCAATTTTATCCAAGGTTATATTATACAGTCAATGATGAGGATGGAAATTATTTTATTCAAATCCTAATTTTTTTTTTTTTTTTTTTTTTTTGAAAAGGTGAAATTATTGAGGTCTGAAAACATATACATGTAGTTTAGAGACTATGAATTCAATGCAGTGATTTAAAATAAAAAAAGATACTTGGGTAGGGTATTTGTCAGAGTTCAGGCATGCAGTGCTTTGAAATACACCCTGTTATATCTTTTCTACATCCCTAGTGTAAATGTTATATGAAAAGAATTTTCACAAGGTTTAAAGAAGTATGTATCTTCCATTTCTACAATACATACTAGATGATTTAATTGTAAACTTACTATTGTACTATATAGCCAGTAAATAGGGTTTAATATAACACTGGTATTAGTGTAAATGAATTTCAATGCAGATTTTATATTCAGTTCATACATTTTCCCATTAACATGACTATTCATAGTTTTTTTTACTTTACAATCAGCTGAACTCTTATGCATTTTAAGTGCAACTTAGTTGTTGTTTAATGTATAATTCAGCGACTATTTCACCATGGGCAAATGGCACTGAAACTATTCCATAGTAGGGGCTGTTTAGAAAAAATAGCAGGTTTATTCATCATATTTGTATAAAGAAAAAAAATTGCAGAGGTATGATAAAAAAATATATATATCCAGTGTACAAGCTCTTCTACAATTATTTTCCAAAAAAGTAAGATGGAGCCTATTCATTCATCCAAATCCATTCCTAGTATGACAAGTGTAAGATTTTACATAGTTACTGTAGATCACCATAATTACCGGTATAGGAAAATAAAGTTCTCATGAAAAAAGGTGATTTACAGAACTAACAATCTCATTGAGATTTAGCCCCACAAACTGTCTGTCAAACCCCTTTCTGCCTGATTCCGCCTTCAGGGGTGCTCTTGGATTTCCTGAATTGACCGAGGTAGCACACTCAGGGACTGCTTTGGATATGCTTTTTGTCAGGTTGTGTGTGGTTATACTGTACCTATTTTTGGATTACATTTGGTTTTTCTTTTTCACTTATACTTTTGTATGTATCCAATAGGGTGGCGACAGTGTGATGACATGTAAAGTAGACAGGGGAATGGTGTCTTTTGAACTGGGATATACCACAGGGACTTCATATTCCGCTCTTCCAAGTGTACGTATTATTTGTGCAAACCACCTATGTGTAGATATCCTCTCTTAATCAGCAAACACATAAATTAAATTTTCAGTATTAAAACTGAAAGAATTTTCAACAATTTGCTTTAATTGAAATCTTTATTTATCAGAAACAACCACAACTTGAAATAGGAAAGTCACCATTAATTGTTATTAGATAAAAATGACATGTACGAGGGTTGATACAAAAGTACTGTCACGGTGTCCATATCTTTTATTTGGCGTCATATTATCAAATATAATATACCAAACTATGCACATATTAAAATCTAATTAACATCGAATTTTTGCTTAAATAATATTAAATTAAATTGATTTTATAGATGTTTCAAACATAAAGCGTAGGGGGTGTCGCCGCGTCACAACTAAACGTCATGTTTTAAAGAGTATTTTTTAGACTGATAAAGTTGATCATATTAAAAAAGCATCTAAAGCACGCCTAATCGCCAAATAATTTTAAATGACAAAATTAACGTCATTTTCTAATGATCAGTTGAAAAATAAATGACGTCATTGCTATTTTTGATTATAAACATTGTGTTTTTACTCTGATGCATCGAACAAAGGAAGTGTCAAAATGGGCGGGGGGGGGGGGGGGGGGGAAGCATAATGAGCTGAAATGCATTTTGCATTTTTACTTCAAAATGGGGAAATCACCAGTAGAGACAGTTAAGTTGATTAATCAGACTCACAGTGAAAGGAATGTAAATAAGAGTCTTGTTTATAGATGGTTTCAGCGATTTTGGGGAGAGTGATAGGTCATTGAATGATTAGCAGAGGACAGGAAGACCGAAAGATGAGAGGTCGGACGGAAACATTTAACTGGTGTCTGATGTTGTCAAAAGACATGCGTGTACTGTTATGTACAGGGATATGAACACTTTGTCTTATTGTACTGTTTAAAGAATTTTGACAGAGGACTTAATTATGAAAAGAGTGAGTGTACGATGGGCATCAAGAATTCTTAAATTTCTTAAATTAATATTTTTTTCTTAAATTAAAGAAATTTGTGAATCTTGAAACTCAGTTATTTTTTATTGGGAAACGTTTGAATGTATGACGGCACGTAACCATTTTATGACATTATTTAGATGCGGCGACCACCCAAATCGCACTTTGTATATAATACAATATTTTTAAAAGTATATTAAAATCATGTTGAATTGAAATTTTCAGGCCTGGTTTGAAATAATTATAGCTTCCTTCAATTGTAATTTTATTGGTTTTATGTCGACTAGTAGTAATTTTATCGAAGTTGTGACATAACTTTTTGATCAACCCTCGTATGAATACAGTAGGGTATCGAAAGTCCATATACACTACAGGTAATTTGCCCTATTGATTGCCATGATATTTTTTTTTTTTTACAATACTCTCTGTTTTTATACATTTTATCCCTTTGTTGGACTTCCCAAAAAATAATGATTGGTATCAACTATAATTATTGAACTATATACATGTAATACTAACTCTGAAAAACCAAGGATATATAAAACATATATATACAAGTATATAACATGTAAAATATTGATGTGTTTCAAATATCAATATCAATCATGTACATTCATTTGGAGAATGATAATTAAAATACTGTCAAAAAAAGGTAAATTACATTTTAATACAAAAATCATGTTGCATGATTCAGGTTATATACTCATGTAATCTGCAATGTTTATTTAATAATATTAATAAAACTTGTAAAATGAGATTACTGTAGATTCCTTATTTTTCTAGAGTACTTATTATCGCAGAATTGCGTTTTCATGTCAAATCGTGAGAACAAAATTTCGCAAGTGGAAAGTTGATCAAGAGATTTTGAATGGAGTTTAGTATCATGAAAATAAAAGCAAGAAATTTTATTTAGCGATTGGCGTTTGTCGCGAAATTACGCGATAATTAATTCCTCGCATATATTTAGGAATCTACAGTACCACTCATAAAATACTTTTTTGAGCTGATTACAAGTGATTACACATGTACTAGTATGTAAAGAATATCACAGGGTTTTAGCTCACCTGAGCCAAAATTGACCAGTTGATCACTTTTCTGATCAAAATTTGTTTGTTGTCTGTGGTCTTCATTGTTGTCATGTAAGCTTTTTACAATTTCGTCTTCTTCTCCAGAACCAATATCATCTCCCCTTCCCCTCCCCTTCTCATCTTGCCTTTCATTTGAACAATCCTGAATCCCCTTCACCCAAGAATACTCTGTGCCAATTTAAAGTTGATATATTGGCAATAAATTAGAAAATGCGATTTTAATTGGTGTTGAAAATATTGCAATACATATCGCAATACATGTACAGTTAAAGATATTGTAATATATTGCAATAAGAAATCTCCAGCCAATACCCAACCCTATAAACAGGTTACAAGCTCTGTCACTGCTAATGCTTATGTCTCACCGGGTCTGTTTAATTAGTCAACTCTGCACACATCTCTGAGCATGGACTGACAATACTGGTGAGTTGGTTTTGCTTTCTCACATTTCTACCCTTAATTTGCTGGATTATAATTTTAATATTTTCATTAATACACAACAAAATTTCTATCTTTCTAAAGTATTAAGGATAAAGTTTGTGAAAGTGCAAGGATGTGTCAATTAAATGCGTACTGAAATCTGCAGTTTTAATAATCCAGATAAAAGAAGTTTCTGAACACACTTTTATTATATTTCTATGTGAAATGCTCTCACAACATATTTATAAATCATGATATTATACAGAAAATTTGAGAAAATATTAACTTCAAACCTGAGTCCAAGCCCCTTTAAAAATCTTCTCAAGAACGGCAAAGCCATGATAAGTCATATTTATATGGAAGCATCCTCAAGTAGTGTAGATTCAAGTTTGTCCAAAACATGGCCTGATGGGATAGGGTGGGGCCACAATGGGCAATGAAAGTTTCATGTAGGTTGGTTGGGGTTTTACATAAGAATATATAGTGAAAAGAATCCCTGATGAAGAACAGAAGACCATAGTTACTCAGGTGAGTGTTGTGGCCCTAGGGTCTATTGTTATAGTTTTAATATGAAAATGAAAATAACATAGTTTTTAAAGATTGTCATATGTGAAAGACATCAGAAATACATCTAGGTATTAAGCATACACACAGATATATATATGTATATGATGCTACCACAGTCAGTTTTGGTTTGTGTCTTGTGAGCAATTCCCCAAAGCAATCCTACTGAAGAGTGAAGACCCCAAAAGTATACAGCTTTTGGTTTAAAAGTGTATATTCTAAAGATTGATTAAATACTTGTAGTTAGTGGGGAGTGGAGTCAGCATCATAGAAACCTCACAGACTGCAGGCAGGGTGAGGTGTGTCGTGGAGCGGACTTTGAGCAGTATCAACCCCAAGGTGTTTAGTCTGACACAGAAGTGGTATCTACTGAGATCCACTGGACCTCTTGCAAGTGAGTTGTGTATGGGGGAACTCTATTGATATTCATAAGGGAATATAATTCTAAGTTCTATAGTGACCACATAAAAAGAAAAACAACAGGAAATATTTAGATTGTGATTGAGTATTTTGTTTGCTTTCCTTCTTTCAACATTAAAAATGATTGGGTATTGAATATGAGCTGAGCCCTATTCCCCTGCATGGAGGAAGAGGACTAAGTAAGAAACTGAATATGAGAATGATATATTTGGATTAACATTGACACTTTCGTTGTAGGTGGCGCTGTGACAAAACACAGTACGAGGTCTGCCAGCAGTTCCCCCGTGGACTTCCTGTCGACATCACTCATTACAGAGGAACAACCAGATAATCTCCTGGTCAAAATTCATGGTAACGGATTCTTATTTTCTATTGCAATTTGTAGATAATGGTACTTATACATTTGATATTGTCATATTGATATGCATGTTTTTTATATCCCTGTTTGTTGAACTATGCGTCAAACATTTTTTTCCCCAATATGGTAAGTAATCAATTTTTATAATACTGTTATAATCATTTTTTTCATAATCACACTAAGGATCCTTCATGATGATTGCGTGGGTGATGTTTTCAAGCATTGGAATTGTAACAGCGAGGTTCTTCAAGAATGGATGGGAGGGCAAGACTCTTATGGGACAAAAAGTGTGGTTCCAGGTGAGGAAAACTTTATTCCAGTTGCAAAATTAATGATTTGACGATATCAGATCCTAAAAGAAAAATCGGTCCATTTCTTTTTACTGAACAATTACTGAAAGTCTGTGGACCTTTTCTCAAAATACTTATAACTAAGACTGTCACAATATTTTTTTTTTTCATTTCCTCATAAAGTAATCAATAGTAAGTCTTTAAAAATCTTGCATTTTTATTACATGAGAATACATTGTATATTGGGAGTAATCTTCTAGAAAATATTATTACAGTGGTGCCTCGTTTATCCAGACGCCTCTGTCCCCAACGAAATAGTCCGGATAAATGAATCGTCCGGATAATTGAATCACATATCAAAAAGCACTCTCTATATAAGCATGTATATATGCACATTCTTGTTTCATATGTGACAGCAAAGAAAAAAAAAACTTTAAATTATATTTTGGTTAATTGTTCTAAAAGCAGTAATTGATTAATGAAAAAATATATTAAAATGTAATTTACACAATAAAAAAAATGGATGGCCAAATTTATGCCGAGACCTCCTTTTTTAATTCACCTTCTCTTTGACGTGACTTCATGGGTTGAGCAAATTTTGATCTACTGTTGTTTTATTTTGCCATATATTATAATTATTGAAGCTTATATGATATGACAGAACTGTTCAGCACCATCATTGAAAATGTTCAAATATAAACTAACCCTGTATATTCCCCGTATATTCATTACACGTACAGGGTTACTATGAAATTAACTGAGCACTGCAAACTAATCAAACAAAGTTTTAAAAACAATCGTAAACACAAGCCATCTTCATGATTATTAATATTATTTTTTTCTACAGACGCTAAGTTTGAATTTTGATCATTAAAAATACCTTGAAAAACGTAATCAACTTCTGTACGTAATGCCAGTTTTATATGTAATGGACGTTTGTAAACGGTAGTACATTAGATAGAGATATTTCTTCTATTATGTACCTTTCTATACTGTCTTGTGGGAAAAAAAGCGTTTCAAATACATTTACGTTTTTTAGAAATGGAACATCATATTTTAAACTAACACAATCGACATGATAAAGAGCATTACGAAATCGCTCGTTATTTATTGTTCATTTTATTTACAACTCTCCAAAATTCTCCTGAATTTAGCGATGTATATACGGTTAGCGGTATGATTTTGAATGGATTATTATGTAATTAATGCACAGTGTCAGCTAAATTCTTTGAGCTTCATAATAAAGATAAACGTGTGATTGAATTGGGGTAAACACACGCTAATTATAGACGCTATTGTTTGTAGGTCACAGGTAACCGCCTTCAAACTGACTGCATGGCCAATGTTTTTACAACAATTAACACGAATGCAAGATAAGTGTGAAAATGTTGTTTCTTGAAAAATTACCCTCCGGATAAACGAGTCATTTATGTTTTGTAGTAGAAATTGACCGTCTGGATACGGAACGCGAATTTCCGGATTAATGAGACAAAATAACGTGGAAAAAATCGGTTCCCAAAAAATATCGTCCGGATGGTGAAGCGTCTGGATAAATGGCGTCCGGATAAACGTGGCGCCACTGTATATTTATTAAAGAAAGAAATGACAGATTTGTCACGTTTTAATCTGAGCCGTAAGATTTTTTGTGAAAAGGGCAACTGATCCTTTTAAGCTTACCTGTGCTGAGATGAGCTGTTCTGTTCACCCGTTGTCTGGCATCCATCTGTCTTTCTGTCCTTCTGTCTTTAAGGACCCTCTTTACACTAATGGAAAAGATTTTTTTGATTTTGGATATTGAGAAAATTATAGTGGTTAAAGGTGTAAATATCAGTCTAGACGAACTCCAAAAACAGCGTTTCCGGAAGTAAGAAATTGAGACTGAAAAACACTCCGAAAAAAGAGTCCGCGCATGCGCACCCATACAAAAAATGGCGATTTTTCGGCAAAAATGAGGGGTCTACAAAAACTGTCCGTGCAAAGTTTTGGAAAGTATGGCAATTATGACAGTACTCAGAAATGCTAAATAAAAGACTTCGGAAGAGATCGTATTTGTCAGATTTTTAATTTTATTTGCAAAAAAGGAGATATTTACTTTCAAAGTTGACGTTTGAAGTCAGATTAATTACAGAGAAAATAATACGTTTGAGAAGTAAATATGCATAATAAAAGGGATATATATATGCAAAATGGGACAACATATATTGTAACTGTTAAAAACTTGACTGAATTTTACACATAAATTAGCAATCCGGTGTTTTATTTGTGTACGACATCTGAATTTAACATGTAAGTTCTTACCATCGTTATTTACCGATTTTTTTATCACATACGAACAAATATTATTGTGAAAACATTTTCATGACTATAATCTATCAATATGAAAACTTTAAAAACTGCTCTTCTAGAAATTAAGGTCGCAACATGTCTTCTAAAAATGAACCTGTGAATATCTCTGCTCCGTGGTGAAAAATACGCATTTTCTGATTAAAATAAACACAAGCTGGGTGTCTTCAAAAACAAATAAAAGCACCTTTATTTTAGGAACGACATAAAATTTAAATCAAGGGGACAATAAATCAAATAAGAAAATAATTCTTACCGGCAGTACTGAATTCGATGTCGTATATCCAATTTACTATTATGCAAGAGTTTGAAGCGATAGATACGTAAGTCAGTATCCACAAAATAATTTAATAAATGTTTCCATTCAACAAAAATTGAAATAAAGTCACAATGCACTAAATACAGCCATTATGCAGCCGTATATTTGGAGAAAGCGAACGACAATCCACCGTTTGTTTACATTAGACGCCATTTTACCGCAATGCATGATGGAGCCAAAGACTTTGTTTTCGGAGTTCACGCCGTTTTTGGAGTTCGTCTAGACTGAATATTGAACTTATCTATCACATTTTCAACATAGGGTACCTTGCATTAACCACCAGGAAAAATGTTCAAAGACAATGAAGTACCGATGAACAGAAATCACTGTTGTTTACTTATGTGGGCAAAATACCTCCAAATGAAGTGTTCAATCTATTCATCTTGTCCTATAAAAATGTCATGAATGCTTGATTTCATTACAAATTAAGTAATAAACTGTACATTTCAATTTATGTTGTTCTTGATCAAAGGGCAGATTACTCTATCTGCATGAAAATACCACAAAATCATAACTCTTTTGTGTGCACTCTTAAACTTTTCACATTTTTGACTTCTTCTCAAGAACCACATGGCATGTTTATCAAAAGTTGGGACAAAGCATCCTCATTTAAATGAGATTCTTAATTATTCAAATGAAAGACCAAGCTCCTTTTTAAAGGGGAGATAATGAAGAAAAGTCAAAAGTAGGGTTCGGTCATCTCAATGACCACTGGGTCAGAAAAGGTGAATTTGTAAGAAAGCTTTCCTAGGTAGTGTAGATTCTAAATTATTCAAATCATGACCCACAGAGGTAAGGTGGGACCCAATAAGGGATGAAAGTGTTATAAGGAAATATATTAGGAAAATCTTTAAATATCTTCTTCTTAAGAAATGTTGAAATTTATGTGGAAGCTTTCTGAGGTTTTGTAGATCTCCTTAACTAATGGCCCTTAGGGTAAGGTGGGCCACAATAGGGGTTTAAAGTTTCATATGGAACTCTATAAGAAATCAAAAAAAAAAATCCTATGAAGAATTACAATATAACCATTAATTTGCAAATATTTACAAGTTGTGTGGATTTTAATTTTTTTTCTTTCCAAATTTTGGACCAGGAGTTGGAGTGTTATCATTAGGATCAAATTTTACATAATGCATGAATATAGGGATTTTTTTTTTAGAAATTAACCTGAATTAAAATCATAATTCACCTTATTTTTTTTCAGATTCATCGAACATGTATGGTTTTAGTCTTTACCTTCACTGTGTCAGCCTTTGTTGTAATATTTGTGGATGTTGGTGGATATAGAGAGGTTTGTACATGTATCACTTACAAAAGAAGTAGGTTTTAGACTTTCAAAGCATTTTAGCCAGCATTGAATCTTAATTCATTTGTAAATCAATTGAATGGGTACATGTTGTATCTTCCATAGCAACTCCATAATGTATAATTAGTGCACCGTTATTTTTTATTTACAGGTTGTAGTAGAGGAGGGGAAAGGTTACCTAAGGTACCACCCTATACTGGGCATCATTGTCACCACACTTACTGTTATCAATGTAAGGTACCACCCTATACTGGGCATCATTGTCACCACACTTACTGTTATCATTGTAAAGTACAACCCTATACTGGACATCATTGTTACCACACTTATTGTTATCATTGTAAAGTACCACCCTATAGTGAAAATCATTGTCACCACACTTAACTGTTATCAATGTAACGTACCACCCTATACTTGACATCATTGTCACCACACTCACTGTTATCAATGTAAGGTACCACCCTATACTGGACATCATTGTCACCACACTTACTGTTATCAGTGTAAGGTACCAACCTATACTGGGCATCATTGTCACCACATTCACTGTTATCAATGTAAGGTACCACCCTATACTGGGCATCATTGTCACCACACTTACTGTTATCAATGTAAGGTACCACCCTATACTGGGCATCATTGTCACCACACTCACTGTTATCAATGTAAGGTACCACCCTATACTGGGAATCATTGTCACCACACTTACTGTTGTCAATGTAAGGTACTACCCTATACTGGGAATCATTGTCACCACATTCACTGTTATCAATGTAAGGTACCACCCTATACTGGGAAACATTGTCAACACACTGTTATCAATGTAAGGTACATGTACACCCCTATACTGGACATCATTGTCACGAAACTCACTGTTGTCAATGTAACGTACCACCATATACTGGGCATCATTGTCACTACACTTACTGTTGTCAATGTAAGGTACCACCCTATACTGGACATCATTGTCACCACACTTACTGTTATCATTGTAAGGTACCAACGTATACTGGGCATCATCGTCACCACACTCACTGTTATCAATGTAAGGTACCACCCTATACTGGACATCATTGTCACCACACTTACTGTTATCATTGTAAAGTACCACCCTATACTGGGCAACATTATCACCACATTCACTGTTATCATTGTAAAGAACCACCCTATACTGGACATCATTGTCACCACACTTACTGTTGTCAGTGTAAGGTACCACCCTATACTGGGCAACATTGTCACCACACTTACTGTTATCAATGTATACCATCCTATACTGGACATCGTTGTCACCACACTTACTGTTATCATTGTTAAGTACCACCCTATACTGGGAATCATTGTCACCACACTTAACTGTTATCAATGTAAGGTACCACCCTATACTGGACATCATTGTCACCACACTCACTGTTATCAATGTAAGGTACCACCCTATACTGGGCATCATTGTCACCACACTTACTGTTATCAATGTAAGGTACCACCCTATACTGGGCAACATTGTCACCACACTTACTGTTATCAATGTAAGGTACCATCCTATACTGGACATCATTGTCACCACACTTACTGTTATCATTGTAAAGTACCACCCTATACTGGGAATCATTGTCACCACACTTAACCGTTATCAAAGTAAGGTATCACCCTATACTGGACATCATTGTCACCACACTCACTGTTATCAATGTAAGGTACCACCCTATACTGGACATCATTGTCACCACACTCACTGTTATCAATGTAAAGTACCACCCTATACTGGGCATCATTGTCACCACATTCACTGTTATCAATGTAAGGTACAACCCTATACTGGACATCATTGTTACCACACTTACTGTTATCATTGTAAAGTACCACCCTATACTGGGAATCATTGTCACCACACTTAACTGTTATCAATGTAAGGTACCACCCTATACTGGACATCATTGTCACCACACTCACTGTTATCAATGTAAGGTACCACCCTATACTGGACATCATTGTCACCACACTTACTGTTATCAGTGTAAGGTACCAACCTATACTGGGCATCATTGTCACCACATTCACTGTTATCAATGTAAGGTACCACCCTATACTGGGCATCATTGTCACCACACTTACTGTTATCAATGTAAGGTACCACCCTATACTGGGCATCATTGTCACCACACTCACTATTATCAATGTAAGGTACCACCCTATACTGGGAATCATTGTCACCACACTTACTGTTGTCAATGTAAGGTACTACCCTATACTGGGAATCATTGTCACCACATTCACTGTTATCAATGTAAGGTACCACCCTATACTGGGAAACATTGTCAACACACTGTTATCAATGTAAGGTACATGTACACCCCTATACTGGACATCATTGTCACGAAACTCACTGTTGTCAATGTAACGTACCACCATATACTGGGCATCATTGTCACTACACTTACTGTTGTCAATGTAAGGTACCACCCTATACTGGACATCATTGTCACCACACTTACTGTTATCATTGTAAGGTACCAACGTATACTGGGCATCATCGTCACCACACTCACTGTTATCAATGTAAGGTACCACCCTATACTGGACATCATTGTCACCACACTTACTGTTATCATTGTAAAGTACCACCCTATACTGGGCAACATTATCACCACACTCACTGTTATCATTGTAAAGAACCACCCTATACTGGACATCATTGTCACCACACTACCTGTTGTCAGTGTAAGGTACCACCCTATACTGGGCAACATTGTCACCACACTTACTGTTATCAATGTATACCATCCTATACTGGACATCGTTGTCACCACACTTACTGTTATCATTGTTAAGTACCACCCTATACTGGGAATCATTGTCACCACACTTAACTGTTATCAATGTAAGGTACCACCCTATACTGGACATCATTGTCACCACACTCACTGTTATCAATGTAAGGTACCACCCTATACTGGGCATCATTGTCACCACACTTACTGTTATCAATGTAAGGTACCACCCTATACTGGGCAACATTGTCACCACACTTACTGTTATCAATGTAAGGTACCATCCTATACTGGACATCATTGTCACCACACTTACTGTTATCATTGTAAAGTACCACCCTATACTGGGAATCATTGTCACCACACTTAACTGTTATCAAAGTAAGGTATCACCCTATACTGGACATCATTGTCACCACACTCACTGTTATCAATGTAAGGTACCACCCTATACTGGACATCATTGTCACCACACTCACTGTTATCAATGTAAAGTACCACCCTATACTGGGCATCATTGTCACCACATTCACTGTTATCAATGTAAGGTACAACCCTATACTGGACATCATTGTTACCACACTTACTGTTATCATTGTAAAGTACCACCCTATACTGGGAATCATTGTCACCACACTTAACTGTTATCAATGTAAGGTACCACCCTATACTTGACATCATTATCACCACACTCACTGTTATCAATGTAAGGTACCACCGTATACTGGACATCATTGTCACCACACTTACTGTTATCAGTGTAAGGTACCAACCTATACTGGGCATCATTGTCACCACATTCACTGTTATCAATGTAAGGTACCACCCTATACTGGGAATCATTGTCACCACACTCACTGTTATCAATGTAAGGTACCACCCTATACTGGGAAACATTGTCAACACACTGTTATCAATGTAAGGTACATGTACACCCCTATACTGGACATCATTGTCACGAAACTCACTGTTGTCAATGTAACGTACCACCATTTACTGGACATCATTGTCAACACACTGTTATCAATGTAAGGTACCACCATATACTGGGCATCATTGTCACTACACTTACTGTTATCAATGTAATGTACCACCCTATACTTGACATCATTGTCACCACACTTACTGTTGTCAATGTAAGGTACCACCCTATACTGGACATCATTGTCACCACACTTACTGTTATCAATGTAAGGTACCACCCTATACTGGGAATCATTGTCCCCACACTCACTGTTATCAATATAAGGTACCACCCTATACTGGGCATCATTGTCACCACACTTACTGTTATCAATGTGAGGTACCACCCTATACTGGGCAACATTGTCACCACACTTACTGTTATCAATGTAAGGTACCATCCTATACTGGACATCATTGTCACCACACTTATTGTTATCATTGTTAAGTACCACCCTATACTGGGAATCATTGTCACCACACTTAACTGTTATCAATGTAAGGTACAACCCTATACTGGACATCATTGTCACCACACTCACTGTTATCAATGTAAGGTACCACCCTATACTGGACATCATTGTCACCACACTCACTGTTATCAATGTAAAGTACCACCCTATACTGGGCATCATTGTCACCACATTCACTGTTATCAATGTAAGGTACAACCCTATACTGGACATCATTGTTACCACACTTACTGTTATCATTGTAAAGTACCACCCTATACTGGGCAACATTGTCACCACACTTACTGTTATCAATGTAAGGTACCATCCTATACTGGACATCATTGTCACCACACTTACTGTTATCATTGTTAAGTACCACCCTATACTGGGAATCATTGTCACCACACTTAACTGTTATCAATGTAAGGTACCACCCTATACTGGACATCATTGTCACCACACTCACTGTTATCAATGTAAGGTACCACCCTATACTGGACATCATTGTCACCACACTTACTGTTATCATTGTAAAGTACCACCCTATACTGGGAATCATTGTCACCACACTTAACTGTTATCAATGTAAGGTACCACCCTATACTTGACATCATTGTCACCACACTTACTGTTATCAATGTAACGTACCACCCTATACTGGACATCATTGTCACCACACTTACTGTTATCAGTGTAAGGTACCAACCTATACTGGGCATCATTGTCACCACATTCACTGTTATCAATGTAAGGTACCACCCTATACTGGGCATCATTGTCACCACACTCACTGTTATCAATGTAAGGTACCACCCTATACTGGGAATCATTGTCAACACACTGTTATCAATGTAAGGTACATGTACACCCCTGTACTGGGCATCATTGTCACCACATTCACTGTTATCAATGTAAAGTACCACCCTATACTGGACATCATTGTCACCAAACACACTGTTATCAATGTAACGTACCACCATATACTGGGAATCATTGTCAACACACTGTTATCAATGTAAGGTACCACCATATACTGGGCATCATCGTCACCACACTCACTGTTATCAATGTAAGGTACCACCCTATACTGGACATCATTGTCACCACACTTACTGTTATCATTGTAAAGTACCACCCTATACTGGGCAACATTATCACCACACTCACTGTTATCATTGTAAAGAACCACCCTATACTGGACATCATTGTCACCACACTTACTGTTGTCAGTGTAAGGTACCACCCTATACTGGGCAACATTGTCACCACACTTACTGTTATCAATGTATACCATCCTATACTGGACATCGTTGTCACCACACTTACTGTTATCATTGTTAAGTACCACCCTATACTGGGAATCATTGTCACCACACTTAACTGTTATCAATGTAAGGTACCACCCTATACTGGACATCATTGTCACCACACTCACTGTTATCAATGTAAGGTACCACCCTATACTGGGAATCATTGTCACCACACTTACTGTTATCAATGTAAGGTACCACCCTATACTGGGCAACATTGTCACCACACTTACTGTTATCAATGTAAGGTACCATCCTATACTGGACATCATTGTCACCACACTTACTGTTATCATTGTAAAGTACCACCCTATACTGGGAATCATTGTCACCACACTTAACTGTTATCAATGTAAGGTACCACCCTATACTTGACATCATTGTCACCACACTCACTGTTATCAATGTAAGGTACCACCCTATACTGGACATCATTGTCACCACACTTACTGTTATCAGTGTAAGGTACCAACCTATACTGGGCATCATTGTCACCACATTCACTGTTATCAATGTAAGGTACCACCCTATACTGGGAATCATTGTCACCACACTCACTGTTATCAATGTAAGGTACCACCCTATACTGGGAAACATTGTCAACACACTGTTATCAATGTAAGGTACATGTACACCCCTATACTGGACATCATTGTCACGAAACTCACTGTTGTCAATGTAACGTACCACCATTTACTGGACATCATTGTCAACACACTGTTATCAATGTAAGGTACCACCATATACTGGGCATCATTGTCACTACACTTACTGTTATCAATGTAATGTACCACCCTATACTTGACATCATTGTCACCACACTTACTGTTGTCAATGTAAGGTACCACCCTATACTGGACATCATTGTTACCACACTTAACTGTTATCAATGTAAGGTACCACCCTATACTGGACATCATTGTCACCACACTCACTGTTATCAATGTAAGGTACCACCCTATACTGGGCATCATTGTCACCACACTTACTGTTATCAATGTAAGGTACCACCCTATACTGGGCAACATTGTCACCACACTTACTGTTATCAATGTAAGGTACCATCCTATACTGGACATCATTGTCACCACACTTACTGTTATCATTGTAAAGTACCACCCTATACTGGGAATCATTGTCACCACACTTAACCGTTATCAAAGTAAGGTATCACCCTATACTGGACATCATTGTCACCACACTCACTGTTATCAATGTAAGGTACCACCCTATACTGGACATCATTGTCACCACACTCACTGTTATCAATGTAAAGTACCACCCTATACTGGGCATCATTGTCACCACATTCACTGTTATCAATGTAAGGTACAACCCTATACTGGACATCATTGTTACCACACTTACTGTTATCATTGTAAAGTACCACCCTATACTGGGAATCATTGTCACCACACTTAACTGTTATCAATGTAAGGTACCACCCTATACTTGACATCATTGTCACCACACTCACTGTTATCAATGTAAGGTACCACCCTATACTGGACATCATTGTCACCACACTTACTGTTATCAGTGTAAGGTACCAACCTATACTGGGCATCATTGTCACCACATTCACTGTTATCAATGTAAGGTACCACCCTATACTGGGAATCATTGTCACCACACTCACTGTTATCAATGTAAGGTACCACCCTATACTGGGAAACATTGTCAACACACTGTTATCAATGTAAGGTACATGTACACCCCTATACTGGACATCATTGTCACGAAACTCACTGTTGTCAATGTAACGTACCACCATTTACTGGACATCATTGTCAACACACTGTTATCAATGTAAGGTACCACCATATACTGGGCATCATTGTCACTACACTTACTGTTATCAATGTAATGTACCACCCTATACTTGACATCATTGTCACCACACTTACTGTTGTCAATGTAAGGTACCACCCTATACTGGACATCATTGTCACCACACTTACTGTTATCAATGTAAGGTACCACCCTATACTGGGAATCATTGTCCCCACACTCACTGTTATCAATATAAGGTACCACCCTATACTGGGAATCATTGTCACCACACTTAACTGTTATCAATGTAAGGTACAACCCTATACTGGACATCATTGTCACCACACTCACTGTTATCAATGTAAGGTACCACCCTATACTGGACATCATTGTCACCACACTCACTGTTATCAATGTAAGGTACCACCCTATACTGGGCATCATTGTCACCACATTCACTGTTATCAATGTAAGGTACAACCCTATACTGGACATCATTGTTACCACACTTACTGTTATCATTGTAAAGTACCACCCTATACTGGGCAACATTGTCACCACACTTACTGTTATCAATGTAAGGTACCATCCTATACTGGACATCATTGTCACCACACTTACTGTTATCATTGTTAAGTACCACCCTATACTGGGAATCATTGTCACCACACTTAACTGTTATCAATGTAAGGTACCACCCTATACTGGACATCATTGTCACCACACTCACTGTTATGAATGTAAGGTACCACCCTATACTGGACATCATTGTCACCACACTCACTGTTATCAATGTAAGGTACCACCCTATACTGGGCATCATTGTCACCACATTCACTGTTATCAATGTAAGGTACAACCCTATACTGGACATCATTGTTACCACACTTACTGTTATCATTGTAAAGTACCACCCTATACTGGGAATCATTGTCACCACACTTAACTGTTATCAATGTAAGGTACCACCCTATACTTGACATCATTGTCACCACACTCACTGTTATCAATGTAAGGTACCACCCTATACTGGACATCATTGTCACCACACTTACTGTTATCAGTGTAAGGTACCAACCTATACTGGGCATCATTGTCACCACATTCTTTGTTATCAATGTAAGGTACCACCCTATACTGGGAATCATTGTCACCACACTCACTGTTATCAATGTAAGGTACCACCCTATACTGGGAAACATTGTCAACACACTGTTATCAATGTAAGGTACATGTACACCCCTATACTGGACATCATTGTCACGAAACTCACTGTTGTCAATGTAACGTACCACCATTTACTGGACATCATTGTCAACACACTGTTATCAATGTAAGGTACCACCATATACTGGGCATCATTGTCACTACACTTACTGTTATCAATGTAATGTACCACCCTATACTTGACATCATTGTCACCACACTTACTGTTGTCAATGTAAGGTACCACCCTATACTGGACATCATTGTCACCACACTTACTGTTATCAATGTAAGGTACCACCCTATACTGGGAATCATTGTCCCCACACTCACTGTTATCAATATAAGGTACCACCCTATACTGGGAATCATTGTCACCACACTTAACTGTTATCAATGTAAGGTACAACCCTATACTGGACATCATTGTCACCACACTCACTGTTATCAATGTAAGGTACCACCCTATACTGGACATCATTGTCACCACACTCACTGTTATCAATGTAAGGTACCACCCTATACTGGGCATCATTGTCACCACATTCACTGTTATCAATGTAAGGTACAACCCTATACTGGACATCATTGTTACCACACTTACTGTTATCATTGTAAAGTACCACCCTATACTGGGCAACATTGTCACCACACTTACTGTTATCAATGTAAGGTACCATCCTATACTGGACATCATTGTCACCACACTTACTGTTATCATTGTTAAGTACCACCCTATACTGGGAATCATTGTCACCACACTTAACTGTTATCAATGTAAGGTACCACCCTATACTGGACATCATTGTCACCACACTCACTGTTATGAATGTAAGGTACCACCCTATACTGGACATCATTGTCACCACACTCACTGTTATCAATGTAAGGTACCACCCTATACTGGGCATCATTGTCACCACATTCACTGTTATCAATGTAAGGTACAACCCTATACTGGACATCATTGTTACCACACTTACTGTTATCATTGTAAAGTACCACCCTATACTGGGAATCATTGTCACCACACTTAACTGTTATCAATGTAAGGTACCACCCTATACTTGACATCATTGTCACCACACTTACTGTTATCAATGTAAGGTACCACCCTATACTGGACATCATTGTCACCACACTTACTGTTATCAGTGTAAGGTACCAACCTATACTGGGCATCATTGTCACCACATTCACTGTTATCAATGTAAGGTACCACCCTATACTGGGCATCATTGTCACCACACTCACTGTTATCAATGTAAGGTACCACCCTATACTGGGAATCATTGTCAACACACTGTTATCAATGTAAGGTACATGTACACCCCTATACTGGGCATCATTGTCACCACATTCACTGTTATCAATGTAAAGTACCACCCTATACTGGACATCATTGTCACCAAACACACTGTTATCAATGTAACGTACCACCATATACTGGGAATCATTGTCAACACACTGTTATCAATGTAAGGTACCACCATATACTGGGCATCATTGTCACTACACTTACTGTTGTCAATGTAAGGTACCACCCTATACTGGACATCATTGTCACCACACTTACTGTTATCATTGTAAGGTACCACCCTATACTGGACGTCATTGTCACCACACTTACCTTTTTTCAATGTAAGAGAAGATTTCAAAGCAGACCTAAATCTCCCAATGTTTTTGAAATGAATAATTTGTATATGGTTTTTATTTCAGCCAATAATGTCTCTGTTCAGATGTGCACCCACAGACAGCAGGCGACCTATATTTTACATTGCACACTTTACCGTTGGAACTGTTGCACATATTCTAGCTGGTGAGCAAATAATTAAAATCAATTTTACAAAGGTCAAATATTAATATAATAGAAATTTCATTCACACCACACTTAATTAGAGACTTATACAATGTAAAAAATGTAATTTAATTTCAGCAATTACAGTATTATTTGGAATGAATATAGACAGGTCCAATCTACCAGCGGAGGCTTCATACATCATGTATGCTTATATAGCAGTCTTTGTTATGATAGAGATAACACTAGAACTGCTAAAACTCTGTCAGACACAAACTGATACTAGTAAGTGACGGCTTCTTACAATTAATTGAATCTTCAGAATACATATTAAGTGTTTGGAAAAAAGGAAATACAAAAACTTAACTTTAACTAACGAATATTAATCGCCACGAACAAAAATATTTTGCTATGTATTTGTAAAGAATGTTTCCTCAGTCGTGAAAATTAATCGTCACGGATTGATTTTAAACTGATGAATTGCGAATAAAAGATGACACGAATAATAGTTGGTTTACAGTATGGGAAAAAATACTCTGGCTAATGATTCTCGGCAGTTTACAAATATCATAAAATTATTTCTGTTGGATAGTCCAAAGCTAAAACTATTTTCTCGCTCTCAACTACTAGGTATTTCAGGTAAATGTGGGTTTAGAGTTTGTTTTTTTTTTATCTAGGTAGCCATGTTGCCATAGAAATGAAATACATTGCTGACAAAGATGAAAAAAGCATCAAGTTCGAGGAACGTCCTGTAAGTAAAAACATACCCTCCCCCCCCCCCCCCCCCCCCTTGATTACAGACTTGGAGATTTCATAAATGATATGGACTCCTGTAATCTAACAAATCAAATACACACACATTGTATTTAACAATTCATTTTTCCTGTATGTCCCACTTACTATTTTTTCCCTCATTTTTTTTCCTCATAAAACCAGTAATCATTCAAATTTTTTCCTGCATAATTCTCAATCATTTTTGTCCTAATTAAATTTTGTAGTATTATGTAAAATTTAAATGAACCTTGTACCTGTGGAGAGGGCTTAATTTTATAGGCAAAGCCTGCTGCCCAATTCATTGATGTTTTTTTTTTACATAATAAAATACCTGTATGTTTAACTCAAATGAAGTTTAAAAAAAATATGTACTATCTTGCATCCAAGTAGTTATTAATATATTTAAGACAAGTTTTCATTAAATTTATGCAAGTACAAATGTGAAGTAAATATTGCTTATTAATCTATTTTGAAAATGCATACCATTTCAAAAGATGTTACATGATGAATTTTATCATGTAAAAGATAATTACAAATCTGTCCTTCTATTACAGGTGATACGAAAGGAAATATTTCTGTATTTTCACATTTTACTTATGGTTGGGTTTTGTTCTTCCTTGGTTGTACTTTTGATAATGTCCTAGAGACCTTAATGTATAGTCCTACATGTATGTATGTAGACTGAGAAGCAGTATGTTGTTCTGACACTGAAGTGACCGAGTTACCTGAACAGGTAACAACAAAGGAAATGGTCCATATTTTATTTTTTCTAGTCAATACTAGTTTTAAATTAAACTCTGTCTCATTTCTCTCCTTTTTTTTCTTAAAAAAAATCAATTTATAATAAATAACTTATATTACGTTGTTTATTATACAGTAAAACTCAGTTATAGCGAAGTGTTGGGGACCTGTGAATTTACTTCGTTATATCCGTTTAAAGAATTCGTTCAAGTATATATAATGAATTCGCAATATGCATCTTTTCCTTCAAGTATGACTACCAAGTATGTACTGGGAGGTATTAAATACAAAATTTTACTAGGGGTTCTAAATATTTCTGATGAATGGAATTTAGATACTTATAAAAATATTGTCAGTTTAATATTTTGAATTTTAAGATATTAAAAATTTGTTACAAAAGATGTAATTTTCGTTATTTTTAACCTCTACGGGACAGAAAATCAGTTCCCTTTATCCATAAATTCGTTATATCAGAGTTCGTTATAACCGTAATATTTTCCTAGGATTTGTTAAGATTCAGTTGGGGATTCCAAAAAACTTCGCTATATCTGTGAATTCGCTATATTCATGTTTGTACTAAACGAGTTTTATTGTAAATTATTGTACATGGAGGAAAATACAAACATCACAATTTTGTCTACCTCCATTCATAAATTAAATTCAAACATCAATATATACATTTGTGGTATCTCTCTATTATATAAACATGCAGAGAGCAAATATCTTCATACCTGTATGAAGTTTTTCGAAGGTCATAGGTCATTACGTGACCTAATCACACAGCGCAGTAATATCTACATAAAAAGACTTACTCCACTAAGCAATATAGCATGTTTTTCATGCATAAAAATGTACAAAATACGCAAGTAAAATAATAATCATTTTATTTACAATGTAAACGAGTATTAAATACAGTTCTTAATCGATTTTACAAAGAGAATAGAAAACTACGTGTTATAAGTTTCATGTCTGAGCTGCATAGTCTCAACGTTTACCCTTATTTTTCTCGCAGACCTCTGAATGCTATAATTTTTTTCCATTAAACTTTACTCACAATAAATTTGAAAATCTGTTGAAAAATATCAATGTAATGCAATCACGCCACAAACAGCTGACAAACACTGCACCTCGGAAGTTCGGTAGGCACACCTCCATCATCGAGATCGTTGTGACGTTGTCTTAACAATGTAAGCTGTCGCCAGTGTCTCCGTGTCAACATCATAAATTAATAAATATGCCTTACCGAAATCGTAGATTTTATGTTTTGATCAAATTTTGCACTTGATTTCAAGTTATCTGGTCCGGACAAGTGTCTCCATCCATCCCTTTCCGACCGAAATTCCTCCAACTTTTTAGTATCCAACATCGGACGTGTTTCTTGTGTTTTTTAACATCGAATATGGGTTCTCATGAATACAAAAATTCCCAGACACCAATATGCTCACTATAATAATTGATCACATGTAGCCTTTCACAGAATATTCCCTTCAAAACAATCCTTTGCCAGATGAATTTGAAGAGTAACCGCTTTTCAAGCCGATTTACACCTAGCGTAATTTGTCAAAATCTACGACGTACAGTTAGTGCAATATTTATATTCGATTACATTCGATTGTCCGTCTCAAATGTATATATAAGTAATAAATAACAAGTTTAAAAACTTCAATGGGAATTGAAGTGGGTCGGTACGTGATCAAATCTTCTGAGAAGGCCTTCGGCCTTCACAGGATTTGATCACGTGACCGACCCACTTCAATTCCCATTGAAGTTTTTAAACTTGTTATTTATTTCTTAAATACATGTACATTGATTATTTTAATAGTCTTGAAACTTGCTTTGGTTTTAAAAATTGTTTTCCTATTGGTAGCTATTCTTGTGAACAGATACAGAAATATTTTATTTAAATTTGAGAGATTTTATGAAAATTAAAAGTATAATTTTTTACAGTTTATGTAAAATGATTTTTTTTATAAGTTTGTGTTACATTTCTATTAAAATAAATTTGTTTTATCAAACCTTGTTTGTATTTCTTTTAATGTTTTCTTCTTGGATTATATAATTCTAATGATGGGTTTAGAAAAAGTTAACACAGAAAAATCACCTCCATCATTTGTTCAACAGTTAATTCCGTCATATATTTACAAAGGACAAGATCTGATTCATCAAATTTATTAAATAACCTTAAAAGTTTCATTTGTGAATTTAAAGAAAAATGCATATAAAATGCTTCAGGGGCTACAAATAGATTTTTCAAGCATGACAAGTGCATGGTTAAATTTCATTTGCCCTACAACAATTTCTACTTGCCTGGGCAAAAACCATTAAATAAGAATAAAATAAGGATAACACTTCTGACCAAATAGTTTCAATTTCATGTAAACTATTGACATAATATTTTTATTTTTTTAACAATTGATTTTTTTTGTAGTCACTTGCCCATGGACAAGTGCCTATTAAGTATTCACTTGCCTGCCTCTAAACATCACTGGCCCCGGGCGTCGGGCAATAGGATTTGACGACCCCTGCCCTTTGATTAATATGTATAACCTCGTTATCTTGAAAGAGAGATATCCAAGGGTTCGACATATTTTGAGGGTACAGTACAAGAAGAAAAAGTGGTTGGGACTTGATTTAATCAGTATTTCATTATGTGAAGTCAAATTACATAATTGGATTGGACATCAGGCATAGCCTATATAAGTCCTCTCCAAGAAACTAGAAAAGAAAGAAATGAAAAGGAGTAATTATACACAAAAGTTATTACTTAGCATATATCCTCATTATACAATATAATGAAAGGAAAATAAAGAGTGCAACAAACAACAAAACTGAATAAGTAAATAAAGAAGTGCAAGAGACAAATATGCAAGGAAAAAATACATTCATAAACATTGAAATGCTGAGATTGGAAGTGAGTATAAATATCAAATTTAAAAAAAAAATGATAAAACTTAAAAATGAAATAATATCAATATCTCTTTGAAGACTTGATATATAGTTTTACAGCTTCAAGAATTGAACAATTCGTTATATTGGGTAATTGCCCATCACCAAACAGCAAAGTATGCAAAATTTGATCAGGAGAGAGGGTGTCTAATTCTACATGTATTATACTCTGAAGACTTTTAAAAAGTATCATTCTCTGATTATTATAGGCAGGGCATCCTAAAAAAAAAAAAAAGAAAAGATAGCTATCCTCGCTTTGATATCCGCACTTAGTACAAGATGCTATTTCACTTAAGTACTGATTAAACAGGTGAACATTTTAATTAAAAGATTCAATTCTTAGTTGACAAATGTGTAATGTTTTCCTTGCGGTTACTTGTACCATAATTAAAGACATTCTTTATTCTATCTACAATGGTTGAGACTTCCGATATACATGTATCCATGGCATTCGAGTTATCAATGTTACAGACACAAAATTAAAATGAAAAATTTAAATGAAGCACCTGTTTTACTTTCATAATTTGCGTTTCAATGCATTTAATCTTTTTTACATAAAACTTGTCACATTATCTGGTCAAGATCTAGAATGACTTCTTATGTAAAAATAATCCTTTAAAATTGGATCTGAACACGAAACAAATCATCCTAATAGGAATATTAAATGTTACAAAATTTGATTTTGTGCTTCATTAATTTGTGTTCAATAGACGGGTTAGCACAGATAATCAAATCTGAGAAAATCTCCTTGAGATAATTTGTTACTCTTTTTAAAACGACTGATTTAGAAAACACGATTATACTTTTCCTAATTTAACGCTTCTTATGTGTAAAAAAAAATAAATTTCCATGTGCCTTAAAAATTACAATATTTTGTCATTAACTTCTAAAGGTATAAATATTTCTTTTCCAAGCATAATTAATCAGTTGGTAAAATAATTCCGTAGATAGAATGTTGCATGATAAATCCTTTTACAGATTTGATTTTCTATGTTGGCACAACAAGAACTCACATTTATAGGAGAAGAGAAACATAATGGCATACACAGATATTCATATTTACTATTTTGTCATCTTGTTGGCTATCGTTGGTCAATGTGTTGGTAGACCTGATGGAGTTAAAGGATGTGGTACTTTCGAGGCTAGCTTTGTCCCTATTCATGGCAACTCCAGTCACAATGATAGCCTTCCTATTTATATAAGAGCAGACAAAAACCAGTCTGATTGGTCAGGTAAGTTACAGCTGAAAATCATGATCACGATGATACATTTTCCATTATTTTAATTTTTTTAACTACTACTTGATATTTAAAAAAATATTTTTTAAATTCAGGGTTGTGTTAAAACTAATATTGAAATCGTATCAATGAAGTCAGACTGTCATGTATGTGATATATGGATTTCTTGAAACGGACATATTTACCACATATACATGTAGTATATGTCAAGCGCAAAGAAAATAAAAATATCAATTAACTTATATATCTTAACTTTTTGCACTTTCTATAAATCGTTACGAATATCATTATTTTCTACCCTATTTTATTCTTTTAATTTTTTTCAGTCATTAAGCAGTTGAAAAAAAAGATTCTTAAAATGTTTACGTAGTATTGCTGTCAATTAATATTGCAGTGTTTATATGGACGAAAGGAACATTCTTTAAGGGGTTTTACCTTCGGGTGTTCTCAGTCCTAGACGGGGAGACAGTGTCAGGAAACTTCCAGGAGATGCCATCAGGAACTCGGGCTTGTTCCTCAATGGTGCGTTAACTTTGCTGAAAATTACTTTCTATTTTATGAAATAATACTTCTAAGTATAAGTTATAACATTCTTCTTTTTTTCCCCTGTTATCTGTCATTTGATTTCTTATTTTGACTGTATGCCAACATGGTGATGTCAATAAACTGAATTGAATTGAATTAATTATTAATTTTTGTGCCCCGCCATGAATACGACCAGGGCATATAGTATTTGTCATGTCGGTCTTCCTTCCGTCTGTCCGTCCGTCACACTTTGCGTGTAGCCCAGTGTCAAAGAAACTATTTAAGATGTTTTTATTAAAGTTCATATGCTGATTCATATTGTTGAGAGCTGTTCAACCGCATCAAAATATTTTGACGTTGACCTTCTTTATGACCTTGACATTGCCATTCTTAAATTTGTGTTAGCTCAATTTGAAAGAAATTATTCAAGATGTATTTATCTTAACATATACTGATACAGATGAGAACTTATCAACTGTTTCCATTTTTTAAAAACCTTGACCTTCCCTATGACCTTTGACTTTACTGTTTCATTTCTATTTGTTGTGTTCAAAACTCACTTTCAAAGAAACTTAATTTAAAATATTTTAATCAAGCATCATACACTAGTTCTTTTCATATCGCATGCTCAGTGAATTGTTCTTAATGAATTAAAGTTGAACATCATATTCAATATTTTCTGGATAAAACATAATTTCTTTAAATATTCACACAGCGGATAATTAAAAAAAAACACCTCTTAAACTATTTTCTTTATTCCTCAACAAAGGATGCTTGCCACATTACCAGCACAATGAATCATACATCTTTGGCATTTAAGTGGAAAAGCCATCCAAGTTTTCACGGAAACGTATATTTCAAGTAAGTCTCACTTTTATTAGATAAATTATCTGAAGGATATTTACTTATTTACCATATCAATCAAAATATTGACATCACTTTTGTAACTATTTAATATGCTGAATTTGAGTTTTTATTCACAAAAATATAACCCATAAAAAAGTAAAAAGGATAAAATAATTTTGGTGCGGACTTTTATAGACTTGGGGGTCGTAACATAAAGCTTGCTAAGTTTTTGACTTAAGTAGGGTCATAAGTATGTTTTAGGCGCAATCTTAAGACCTGCCTAAGTACTACTTAAGTATGTCTTAAACCGTAACATAGAACGGACTTAGCTAGGTCTAAGTAAGTCAAACTTATGTTAAAAATATGTTTTATCAATCATCCTAGTTTTTCAATTTATTTATATATGTATTTGTAAAAATGATTTAGTTACGTTTTTAATCACATGCATATTAAAGTTGACGTCCTTACCTATCGGTTTTAGCTAGGTTAGATTAGATTTCGTATTTAAATATAGTAAATTCTGTTTAAATAGTTTTGAATATTTGAAAACAAATATTGCACGGTCACAAAGTGGCACTAGTGGTTCATTGTAAATGCGTGAATATTGTTTATCACCCAGAGACTGCGATGTTTTCAGTTTACCGTTTGTTGTTATTCTTCCGTTTGACAAATGTTCACTTGCTTTCAAATTGTCATTCTCGCAGACATGGCACGATAACCGAACGTCTATGTACTTGAAATTGAAATTCTTAATAATAATGTAAAAAAAAAAAAAAAAAAAAACTAATAGGGGCATTTTGATTTTTTTCCCTCCCATATCAGCAAGCAGAGACTGCAGACTTTTTATGATATACTTATTTACAATTTAATGAAGGTTGGAAAATTATTGTTTTAAAAAAACAATTTTTCGTATATCTTCAACTTATCAAGAACTCTCTCTCTCTCTAGAGAGAGAGAGAGAGTTAACGGTAGTGAACCCTGTCTGAATCCTCGTTTGTTGCGTTCTACATTCAATCTAATTTACAGAAAATCTTTATTAGTTTTCTAGTCATCACCCTGTACTTCACCTACAATTTTTAACATCATTTCATTTCATTTTTTCACAGTGAACAAACAAATCCATGATTACTGTATACAACTTACTTATAATAATTAGTGTTTATAACCTAGGTCCCACTAATATTTCAAACGTATCCCAAAAATAATATTTTGCATTTACATGTATGTCATTTAGAGAGTGATATTGGAATAAATGATATATCTCCCCCCCCCCCCCCGGGTACGAAAAACCAAAATTCTTATACCAGTATATTAAATAGAGAAAATTATCTTTTAATGCATAATATTAATAAAGGAATGTTTTAACATAGTAAGTCTATCTTAAATAGTTCTAAATATGTATTTAAGAAAGTTAAGACATACTTAAGTCACCTCTACCGGCCGCCTAAGTTTTGCTAAGATTGTCAAATCTTAGCACGCTTCTAGTTACGGTCTTAAGTTTAAGACTGTACTTATCTCCTACTTAAGCATGGTCTCAGACTTAAGTACCCTTTATGTTACGACCCCTATGTCTATGTCTATGGCTATGTCCAATCCAATTATGAAAACGGCTTCACGTATTAAAATATTGCTCAAATTTAATCATAATAAAATAATTACCAAATTTGAAGTAAGTTGTGCGGTATGAAGCTAAGCATTCCTATTAAAGACACCAATTTTGATTCAAAATATGATTCTTTATTTCAAGTTAAAATTTTGGCGTAGAATTGTCTTACAAATTATACATAATCCCGAACTTTACCCAGGTAAAAATGGATATTAATGTTCTTCTGGTCAATATCAAATTATATTTACCACCTAAAACTCCACTATTGTGTATTGTTTTTAGAGCATCAGTTGTCATAAGCTACACACAAGGATACAAAATAATGACGACTCTAAAGGGGGATAACTCTACATCAGTCATAGAGGTATTTTGTTTGCCATTTCCAGTATTTGATGTAAATGTACGGAAGTAAACATATCTCAGTCTCTTTACGAGGGTTATCCATAAAGTTCGTGGATAATTGTTATAATTTCCTTAATAATGACCGCACTGGCAAACGTATGTATACGATAATATCTTAATATGGACCATATGCTCTAGTAAAAATATAAAAAATAAAAGAAATACACACTATTTTACGTGCATTATAGATGTAAATGCTTTATTGTGTATGCAACCCGCACGGCCCAGTCTGACGTAAAGCTAATTTCATAATAACGTCACAAATATGGATTTGGAATTTTTATTACATGTCCATGGACACACACATTTTCTTTATTATGTCACACTGCCAAGTGTGTGCAATAATATTTATGTATAGACCATAATTGATTTAATTTTTATAATTCAAATAGATACACGACAATTTTCGAACGTCAACAGTATAAACATTTCGTATACATATAGGCTGCGCAGCCCAGTCCGACGTTGCCCTAGATTATTTTATAACAAGGTCGTGGAAAGAGATAACATTTATCAATTTAGCAAAAGAGAATATTTTTATCAAATAACAGTGGTTTTCCACTTCTTGTAGTGTCTCCAGAATTGCACACCGTTGACAAACCGATAAATTTACCAATTTCAAATCAATGAACTAAATATATAACAATAATTTCAAGTTGTTTGAATAAATACTTTGTCTCTGACGTTGTTTTAACCATATTAAAACATAATTTTTATGATTGGACGCTGCTGCGTTCGGATAACCGACGTCGCTTTTTCTGTCAATTTTTGAAATATATTTCTTTAAGTTTTTCTTAATATTTTCACTATCTGTATAGTAAGCGATACTAAATATATCAGAAAATGACGATAACCGCTTATTTTGTGACACATTTACTTTTTGATAAGCTTTGACTTGCTTTAACCCTGGGCCATGCGCACTATCTGCGACCTTTAAAGACCGCGATTTTTTTTTTTCAAAAATATTAAGTTCCAACATTTAAAATCAAACTATTATGACTTGGATTTTTATAACAAATATTTTGGTATACAATAAATATATTTTGGACCATTAATTTTGACAAAAACGTCATTGTCCACGAACTTTATGGACAAACCTCGTATAATTAATTGCAGAAGGATCATGGTACTACAATAATAGAACGATTTCAAGAATGTGGTTCATCAATTGGATGCTTATCAAAATGTAATTCTGGATCGTGTTCACATTTGGTCACGTGGAAAAAGCGCGGGGATTTTGTTCGATTTGAATTTTTGGCGGATACGGAACTGCTTAGCAAAGATTTATATCTATCAATAGGATTTTCCAACGATGAATGGATGGTGAGTCCATAGTTCCTAATTCTTTTAGTTAAAAAATTCTCTATTAAAATGTTTATTTGCTGTCTTGATTAATGTATGTAGTGAAGTTATGTTAGTATTAAAAAGTTAACAGAATTGCTGATATCTAAAAATCAGAGATTTATTTTTATTCCTACAGGGGTTGCTGATATCTAAAAATCAGAAATTTATTTTTATTCCTACAGGGGGATGATTGTGTTATGTCTTGCAAGATCCACAGGGGAGACGTGACCTTTGAACTAGGGTCTAATATACCCAGCAAAAAAATCTATATTCCCTACACACTTGTACGTGAGACATTTCTAGCATTCTCTGAAAAGCTTTCATGGTATTTTGTTTTTTTTGTTTTTGTTTTAGTTTTACAAGCATCTAAAAAGTCTTGATTAAAAAAAATCACTTTCTCCTTTTTATAAGACGTCATGAAAATTGTTCGATATTACTATGGAGAGAGCACAAGGAACATATGCTTTCTTTCACAAGTACCCTTGTTTACGTATTTCAACGTTTCATTTTCAATTAAGGTAAATTCAGATGATGTTCTTGTGGTGGAAACATCGTTGGTTGGAAGCACGTTCAAATGTGTCGTGGAGCAGAGGATAATCAGTAAACACCCAAAGCTCTCAAAACTAAACCGGAAGTGGTATCTTTTACATGCTATTGGTCTGGTGACAGGTTTGTGTAAAAGTGATGTATATAAGTTGTTATGATTTTGCACAGCCTATGTTACAACGCGCTTTGAAAAATTACGCACTTTGAAAAAAAAAATCAAAGTGTGTTAAATTTGGAACCAAGTTAACGCATTGCGTTAATATCGACCATGTTAACGCACATTGAAAAAAAAATGTGCATGGCTCGGTCAATAATCAATATTCCTATTATGAGAAATACGACAAAATGGGGTCTAAGTTTGTATGATCTATGATCATTGAAAATATTTTTCTCGCACAATATGATGGCCTTTTTATAAATACTTGACAAGTATTTAGAAGTATGAAAAAATTGTTTATTCGCGCACAACATGACGCCTTTTTTTAAACTAATTTTTTAATACATTTATTTGATATGTATTGAGAGTATGAAAAACAATTTTATGCATTTTATACAAGTTTTTTTTTTAAATTATTTTTTATTTGTATTGTACTAGAGTTGCCCGGTAAAATCGTGGACAAAGCGTTTTTTTTTTTATCAAAAAATAATGGGCGCACTTAGCTGAAATGTGCAGCAAATGTTTACTAGTATTCATCATATTTAAGTACATCTTGTTTTAATATATAAAATATAGACAAAAATAAAGATTTTATAATACTTTAATGTGCGCAGGGTAAGGCGCACGATAAAAAAAAAAAAAAAAAAAAAAAATCAAGGTTTCATCAAAGAATACTCGAGTGTTATTTCGAAATAAAATTATTAAATATACAAGGTTGGGGTAAAAATTGTCATATTTTAAATCTAATTTCTATTATGTCATTATTTGGAAAATTTAAGGCATTTGCTTAATTTTTGGCAGTTTTCCGAGAATTTCAAATGGGAAACCGGTAAACAACACACGAAAAATGGCGACGTTTGATGACGTTACGGCGCACCGGAGAGCATTTCAGTTTGACTTAGATATAGTTATGACGCTCTAAGAGACTTTAAATGACTACAGAGGAGAATTCACTAGATCTTTAGTATACAAGTGAAATGGGAGTTTTCTAAGTGGAAGCTTTTTGATCGAGTCCCTAGATAGAACGCAATAGCGAAATACTCTGTCACTGTAGACCGTCGATATAAGATTGCCTATTTAGTTAAATGATGGTGAGAGTATTGTCCATGCATTACGTACTAATAAATCTTCAGAATGTTCCATGTTTGTGCGAGATGGGTTCCTCGACTGTTTTAAACGTATGGGAATAAAGGGGAACTCAAGTGTGTGTGTATCAATGAAATTCCCGAATTAAATTGGGGCTTATCCAACTTTTTTCAGCAAGGAGGAAACGTGACTCTGCTTTAGACAATTTGACGTTATTATCAGTGCGCCGTAAGGCGATACCACACATAGCATAGAATCTCATATTTTCTTTGAGAAATTTGCTATGTACATTGATGATAAATATACCTAAGAGTAGTGAAGATTTTAGAACGTAGTGATGATTATTTTTCACTCTAGACAACTTGTCCAAGATTTTACCAGACAAGCCTCGTATTTGATTTTGTAAAGCTACTTTCGCCAAAGTTAAGTCAGTTGGCTATTGTTGCTTAGATCAGCGAAATGGCCACTGAGTCTCTCTTCTTGAGTATGATAGGGTGCGTTATTATTTTTTTTTTTCAGGAAAGCTTATCTCAATTTTTTATCTATTTAACGTTAACTCAAATTTACTGAGAGAAAGTATATCAATGCCATACCAGTTATGTAAATGATTATACATATTTGGGTAAGAAAGATAAAGAGTTGGGCTGAGGGACCTTCTACCTGTCTTCTCCACGTTCTCGGTGAGGGTGGAGCAATTCATCAGTTTTTCAAATTTGGAAAGAAATATAACAAAATAATGCTGTTTATTACTAAGATCCAAGTCCAGAATTTTTGTTTTATACATATTTTTTTTTCAAAGTGCGTTAAGTGTCTCCATGGTAAAAATGTTGATTTACACTCATGCACTTTGACATTTTTTTTTTAAAGTGTGTTGGTCCCAGATTTAACGCGCGTTGATAATTTTTTTCAAAGTGCGTTGATTTTGTCCCAATTTTAACGCACTTTGAAAAATAATTTTCCAGGTGCATAATTTTGTCAAAGAGCGTTGCCACAAGCCGATAATTCTTTGTGTTGTAGAAAATTATTATTTTTTTTAAGAAAATGGTCTCCATTATCACAGCGAAAGGAGTGTAAGTGCAGAAAAGGTGGACTTTCTCAGCACTACAGTAATAGCAGAAGAAAATCCCTCCAGAGTCCTCCTCAAATTACACGGTAATATTCAAAGTAGAAGCACGTAAACCAGTCTACATTGTACTATTTTAAATTTCAAATTACATCTGAGAATGTTTAGGGAATTTCATTTTGCCTTGATGGAAAAAAAGCAATCTACTTGAGTATGTGAATATTTCTTATTATTTTACAATTATCCGAATAACAAATACTTTGAGATATGTACAGCTCTGAAAAAAGTGAAAATATTCTTTTAAAAAGTTTTCTTTCTTTGATATTGTACGTTTGAAAAATTAATTTTGTCTTTTGCCAAGATCGAGGTATATTTTATACTAAAAATTATTATGCCGTTTTTGATAGGATCTTTAATGATGTTTGCCTGGTTGTTTTTCGCCCCTGTTGGAATATTATCCTCCAGGTTATTCAAACAAAGTTGGGGTGAAAGAACAGTCTGTGGTCAGAAAGTATGGTTTCAGGTTGGTAATTCAAATACAAGTTTTTTGGAATAAAAATTTAACCGAAAATTTTCTAAATATCTGAATACGTTGCATTGAGTCATAAGAAATTTTAAGAATTAGTTAATAAATTTGATGCCATTGAAAAGAGCTTGAAAATTTGCATTTATTTCGATGTAACTTTCTTATTTTTATGACGTAATAACTCTGAAAATGACGTCGGAATCTCGAATGTTTAGCATACTAACAAGTCGCGTGTTTAGTCCACATGAGAAGATCGGAAAAGTGCTGTCAAAGGCTTCTTTGAAAAGATATTTCAAAGAAAATTTGTATTGAGGTAGAGTAAGACTAAAAGAATAGTACTATTTATCAGCAATTCCATATTTCATTTTATGGTTGGTTTATAAGCACGGTTTATGTCCGATTATGGTGTCATAGGCATTCATTTAAGATTTTTATTTATGGAATACAGCTGGACTTTCGGTTTATTATATAGCTCTCCATTTGATTAAACAAAACATGTTCTGCGTAAAACTGAAGTTTATCAATGCAGTTTTCCACAAATGTATCTTGAGTAACAGGACTCGTACCGTTTAGGAATAAAACGTACAAAAGTCTTCCCCCGGACTTGTTTCTGTGGGTATTTTTTCAACTTCGACGCTCCAAACCTCACTATTGCTTTTGACTTTCGCCTCAAAAAATGAATCTGAGTTACATTGCCATCTACAAACTTATTTATTTTCCATGAGTTAAAATTTGTGTAAATATTGAGTTACGGTGGGGTTACAACTACAACTACGTCGGTGCCATTTTGGTTTTACGAGAAAACATGGGGCACCCTAAACTTAACTTCTCTTGAGCTTTAATCGTTCCCACAAAATTGGTTAAAACACCTGACGAATTAATGCCAGCAAATTCCGTAACACCGTCCACTATTCTTCTTTGTTTGTCAACTTTGTCATTTTCTTACAGCTAGGTCTTTTTTACGCAATATTTTGAGCGAGATTCGATAATAACATGCCATGTTTGACACACGCTTAAACCTCCTCAGAACTATAGGATCTCCTAAATAAACACCAAATGATAGACTGTAGTCTATGTTAACATTTTCCCTACTGGCATTATTGTCCGTTAGCGTGCATCCGAGTAATGAGCAAAAGTTGACTTTAAAATTTTAATTCGCTGAAATTGTGTCTCTTGTTACGTCATTTTTATGGTCAGTATGCTAAACACACGGGATTCTGACGTCATTTTCGGAGTTATTACGTCATAAAAATAACAAAGTGACGTCACAATATGTGTACATTTTTCTGATCTTTCCAATGATATCAAACTCAATTATTTCCGCTTAACAGTTAATATTTTAACAAACAATTCTCAGAACTTTTCAAATTCCCTCGTATGTCAGTCAAAATACGACCAAATGATAGGTTGTATATGCAAACAAGGTCATTATAACGAGCGTAAAATTTTCGAAATGCTGATTTTAAAGCAGAATGTTGAAATCCCTGTTACATCTACTTATTTGTCAGTAGCTTGCCTTGGTTTAAAAATTTGTCAAGGTCAGACATAGTCTTGCGTATCGAATAAGTTAGGAGACATAACACCAGACATACAGGTGATAGTAGAAATACAGTAACTGCTTAAATATAAGGGAAGTTGACAATGGACAATCCGAGTTGTCATAAGGTTTAGTGGATAGTTGATCAATTATCGTGTATACAACAGTTAAAAAAACATCCAAATATGAAGCAGACTCTAAGGTGTCTATTTTGAGTTCTCTGGCATATTTTGAGTCTACATATGAGCGAAAGTAGCCATTGTTAATTGAAGCATTTTAATTATAATGTTGGATTCCTTTTAGAAAATCATTTGTGAAGCAAAATTTTATACAAGTGACCAGAGGGATGTTGAACCTCAAATAACAGAATGGTTTCCTTTCAGATTCACCGTACATGCATGCTGCTTGTGTTTATTTTCACAGTCACTGCTATTGTTGTGATTTTCGCTGATATCAAAGGATTTAGCCATGTAAGCATGATGTATGTAAAAGTCATCTGTAAATAAAACCTCTCAAGATGAACAGAGACCAGTTGATGATATTTAAACTTTTTCTTAAGGTTCATTTAGGCTCTGATAAGAGAGATAAATCTCACTGGAATAAAATGGCTATCATTTCTTTATATAAGCAAAATTTTATAAAAGTGGATAGGAACAATGAACATTACAAGCGTTTTTCCCTTTAATTTCAGATGGATATAAGTCTTGACTATCGAAATATACATCCTGTACTCGGGATTGCAGCAACATTCTTCTGTATTATGAACGTAAACAACTTTCTCTTTCTCTCTCTTGGATAATGTTTGATTCCACATAATTTGTTGAAATTGTTGAAATAATTTGTTGTTAATTTTTCTTTGCTGTAAATTTCATTTCAGCTTTGTAATGTTTACAAGCTACTGTGTTAATTTTTCAAAATTTTCATTTTTTTTGCATAGCTACTTATCTCCATGTTTCGATGTCCACCAGATGATAAGAAGAGGAGAACTTTTAACAGAATCCATGGGTTTTTTGGTCTTATTTCTTACGTACTAGCAGGTAAATTATTTCCAAAATAAATAACAGTACCTTATACAGAATAATGTGTTATATGTCTATTGTCTTCAATTCATTTTTATCTACCTGTGTATAGTTCTCAACATCGTGGTGGGAGCAAAGCTAGACAGAAGTATGTTTCCACCAGAAGGAAATTTTGTGATATATGGCTATCTGGCCATGTTGTCTGTTCTGGAAGTTGTGCATCAGCTAAAAAGGTTCAGGCAGGATTGCAGCAATAATGGTACACTTTATGTTCTTTACTTTTGTCCGAGGAAAAAATGGATATCTCATTGATCAATTATAAAATAAAATCATAATTTTACGATCGGAGACCTTTATTAATAAAGTGCATTTCAAACAAGTATTCACTAATGTAGGTTCTAGACAAAATAGCAAAAGGATGTAAATCTCATTCCAAAAATATATTTTTTAGACAAATTGCCTACTAAAAAGAAGGATAACGCTAAAGGGGAGAAGGTTTGTACTGAAATAAGTTCATTGCGATAGGTTGAACCTTAAGATGAATTAATAAATTAATGTGATTGTTTAATTATATACTAATCTACATGTGAAAAGTTTGAACACTATATTTATTATGAGATTTACGAAGAAAAAGTTTGTTGAGAATAAAGAAAAAATCGAATGGACACTGTATAAAATATTAAGAATGATTTTACTTTTTCAGGTGCGTGTCGTGGAGACAGGTCTTTACACACTGATAATTCTCACAATGGCGTCCTCTGTGTCTTTTGTCATTTTTCTGATGTTGACCTCTTAATTTAATGCTTTAAAGCTTATATATTTACATATATGTGATCACTTATCAGTCCTTTCTTTTTATAAAGCAATATGACTAGTAACATACGTCAAAATGCTGTGAATTTCATAGGATATCGCATTTAATTCCTATTCTGTTATGGATGTTTAATGATTCAGTTTTCAACATATGTCTAATTTCACATAATTTGCAACGTTGTATTCAGTTTGAAATACATTTTCAATGATAATTGAAATAATTATTTCAATATGGTTGCAGCGTTTTGTGTAGTTTGAAATACATTCTCAACCACAAAACAATCCATAGAGACAGTATGGAAGTCAATATATGGAAGTAACCGAGGCAAAGGCTATTTTAAATGATTTTTTCTCTCTCACTGCGCATAAAGGCTTCAAATGCAAGTAAATAACATACATAATATACATAAAGAAACATATTATAGATGTTACAAATCGCAAATAATTGCTTGCATCTATACATAAGTTGTCCGTAATCATACTGTTTTCTTAAGAATTACATTTTGTAAACTTTTTTCTTTCTTGCTTCTTTTTTTTTTTTATATATATAAATCTTATTTCGAAAGTTTTCTATAGACAAGTTTTCTTTTTTAAATATGCTTTTCATTTTGAATTTATAAAACGTAAAACAAATAAATGACAAGAGATTATTCAATTAAATTGTTTTGTACTGATTTCACTGTAAAATCTTAGCAGCAATATTTGTCAGGGAATTTTGAAACCCCAAAACAAACCAATTTTCTTCCAAATGTTTTCACAAAGCTTAATTATATAAAAGTTCAATGTTTTCAACAACCATACATTGTTTACAAAACAGTTTTACATCTTTGTTCCAATGACTTACATTTAAGTTATTGTTTAATATGCAATCCAATGATTTGAAGAGTTTTATTAATTTCATAGAAATCTGGTAAAAGGTGAAAAAAGACCGAACACAAATTTATATGTATCAACTTGTATTAAAAATACAGGCAATGTGAATAATTTTCCATGACTCAGCATATGTCCTTTGATATAGGCTAGATTACTGACAAATATCTCAATGATAACTTAAGTCACAAAAAAGTTTTGCCCAAAAATGATGCTAAAATGTTAGGGAGTGCAACACCTTTTTATGACATTTTGAAAATTTAATATATTTTGAAGATCTGTGAAATAAATAAAATGGTGTATGTTGGAAATAAACACTATCCTTTTAATGTCCAATATATTGAGCTTTAAATTTAGACTGTAGTAACTTTTGTTTGACCAAGTTTATATATATATAAACATATCAGATTATCAGATGTCAGGAGTGCAAAAAATAAAAGGTAAAATAGGATCACACTTTTGTGAAAAAACGTATGTAAAAATTCCTTTTTTGGCTTAGATTTGAAAAGTTGACTAAAAAGACAAAAGGTAATGTTTGGGCATTTATTGTATCATGTTACTTTCAAATTAGAACTTTTCAAACCAGAATTGAGACAATTAATGTAAAATATCGATCAAAAACCATTTTTCACACATAAACAAGAGAGGAAACTCAATCAAGGTCTCATCATTTCTATCCCTGACAAAAGTCTGAAGGATAGAAAAACTACATTTCTTTTGATTGTGTATTTCAGAAAGTCTTTAAAGATGTATGGGATGTGGAGAAATTGAACAGTAATAAAGCTCAAAAGTCCATTGAAACAAAAGAAATCGTTAGCAGAGCAAACAAGAACCTTTAAAAATCATCAGAAGTGGGATCAGGTGCCATGGAGGCATAAGCAACATTTGTCGACCGGTCACACCCGCAGTGTGCTTATTGTCATGATCGGGCAAATGGAAAAATCCGTAGACAATTCAGTGTTTAAAAAGTGGCCTAACAATTGGTATGAAAAACGTCAGTCAGCATTTGACTTAATGATAGATTGTATATGCTGACAAGGTCATTGTATCAAGTATAGAACTTGCGAAATGATGACTTTAAACGAGACTGTTGATAATCTTGTTTCATTAGCTTGTTGAAGAAATTGTTCGTACGCATGCTCTTGCGTATCGAATCAACTGGGAGATATATATCCCATTTACAGGTGATAAGGTTATATTTAAGCATTGAATCATTATTTTTTGAAAAATATAGTCTCATAACTGCAACGGTGTGTACAAACAAATTGAGTAAAGCGCGTTAGCGCGTTAAGAAAATTTGTACACACCGTTGCAGTTATGAGACTATGTCTTTCAAAAAATATTGATTCCGTGCTTATATTTACATTTTTTTAACTCCTTGCATTGACTGCAAATCTGGTTCTTATTTCAAAATCCCTGTATTATCCTTCGGGTAAGTTATAATTAATGGAAAAGCCGTTGCAACAGCTTCTGTTCAATGTGAGCGTGAATTTTGATTTTCGCTTATGACGTTGCACTTCTACGGCGTTCAACGTTTGTGACGTCAAAATAAAACGCATACTTTAACCTTTGGACCCTCTGTCCGTGTTATGGTGTTTTGAATGCCGTAGCTTTCCTCACAATTCATAAACAAAATACATGCTGAATGTAAGTATTGCTATGAAAGTATGTGAAGCTGACGATAGAAAAGTTGAAGTCATCACGTTTATCGTAAAGTTTTTTGTTAGGTTTTTTTTCTAGAATTACAGAATTGCTTGAGTGTGTAATACTTTTTTGCTTCTTCATTCTTTGTGTAAAATACCAATTACATCTATATCAGGTAGCTACAACTGTCTTTGGGTCTAATTATGCATGTAACAAATTGTAAGGCTAGGGAACTCTATTTTTAGCAGATTGGGACTTACCGCCTAAATAAAATGATCAAAAATTTGATATAAATTGTCCTAGCCTGTTTAGAGTGCCTCTAAGCATCAGTGGTACTTCGCCAACTATATCGTATATTTGCATACTCTCTGTTTTCTCCCACCATGAACCTGCACTCACCACTTGCATTCAGAGCACCATGAACGCAACTTCTTCTGCTACAAGTGCAGTTCATTTCTTACTCTAGCGCAGTACAAGCTACTCTACTTATTCAACACATTCAGAAGTATATATATGGAATGTTGTGCAAAAGGTATAAAATTTATTTTTTTTAATGGAATCCTTTGGGTAAAAAAGAAATTTTATATGATTAAGATTACTAATTGGAGTGTTTTTAATTATTTAAAAAAAATTCAGTCAACGTGTTTAATTGTAAAATAAAACTTTCTACAAATTAAACAGAAGTATATATCTTTAATTTATCTGTTCATTTTTACGCATATTGTTGCAAAGAACAATAACTCTTCACGCTAGGGTTTTTTACGTTCAGACAAAACGAAATTTCTGTAATTAGCCCTTTCCCGATAACTGCGGTACTACTCATTTGCAGGGCAAATAAATATAAAATACATGGTTACTGTCTTGGAATTTAACGAGGTTCGCTCCTGAGCTTTTGAGCAGATTTTTATCTTAACCTATATTTCAAAAATTCTCCATAATGTTTTAATTCTTACAATAAAATTGGATTCTACAATGCCAATTTAACTATATTCAGTTAAAACTCCATGATTAAAGTCCATACCAAAAGCATTAAGTGAGGAACTATATTTTGTGGCGGAAGGTTTTTTAGAAGAAAATGACCATTTTTTTCTCTTTCGAAGTGTTTAAAATATGTTAAGTTTGGATTCCTATTTTTACATGCAGTCTGCACACATAGTTATTTTGTGCAGTGGACTGTTTTATACTGGTCCTATATTATCTATTAAATAAACTGTCATGAATTCTATCATCATATTTGATAAATATAGCAAATATATTGTGAAAATGAAGAAAAAAATAGCCCTAATTTAAGCTTAAAATTAGCACTTTTTTAGTAATATCTAAAAATTAACATCACAGACCCCCACTTTTAATTTTCTTTTCTGAATATATACGATATTTTTAACCATTCTTCTTAAATTCATTAAAATGTCATTACTTTCAAATGATTTTTTTGCTTGTTAAATTTTTAATGCCAGAAAAATGAAAATGTTTGAGTGCAATAAGGTCAAATAATTGAACATGCGGAGTAATTTGAAAATTTCTTCGTTGTCACAAATTTTAATGTGTCTATTTAAGCTTAAATAAGATTGTTTTTGTTCCCATAATTTATTTGAATAAAAAATATTGGAGGAAAAACTTTAAAAATTGATTTATGTGTAAGATGTATTATCAGTGCAAAAAGGTCAAACTAAATGCTCTGTAGCACAAAAAGAAGCGCATTTACCCCCATTTTTTGTTTTGATTTTTAATAAAGCTATGTGTATAAATTCTAAAAATATACTTGATAAAAAACTCTCATTACTTTTGATGGCAGGATCCAATCTCCTTAAGCGATATTTGGGCGAGGGTAAGAAAACGTGATACAGGGCGAGGCTTGCCGAGCCCTCTATCACGTTTTCGACCAGAGCCCAAATATCGCTTATATTTCAAGACAGTCTCCATGTATTTTGTTTATCCTGCAACACATTTATACATGACCTCCAAAACGAACTGTTTTCAACCGATTTAGGTACATCTCTGCAGTTGAAACTAGGACGCCACGGCGTAAAAATTGCAATGTGTATGACGTCACAATGCTTTTAGAACGTCGGAATACATGCACGAGACTTTATTAGGGCATTGACCGAATAAAGCTTTGGTTTATTAAGTTACATTTATTAGGTCAATGCAAGGGGTAGTTGCAGGATAAATAACTTTTGGCGAAGTTTTTGATGACAGATAATTAAATGACGTATATTAAACAATTTCTTTTACGTCATATTTCACCAAAAATTATCATTTTGCCCTGCAAAAGAGCAGTACCGCAGTTATCGTGAAACAGTCTATAGTGTATCTATTTCAAGATCGATTTTAACTCTAGATCTTAAAAAGAATTTTAAAAACAGAAACATAAGAAAAACATTCTTAAGTTAAAATCAATATAAAAACATTCTCTTTTTTCATAATATTGTTATTTATAATTTTTCTCAGAGAGTTTCGATGACGATGACTTCATGACGCGTCACAACAACATCAAAACAAAAAATTAAGAATTTGAAAACGGCGCGATTTGTATCCAGATAACTGTGGTTAATAAGCAAATACCATATATATTGTATGTGATTTATTGGAGATAAAGTGGATAAATTATTATTAATCGGGTTTACTAATTTTATTGTCATGTTTTTCTTCACTGGAGACAAGCACCCTTGCCCTTATGCAGGCCAAGATTGCCTCTGATATTCTTGACATCACATAATGCAAATATAAGTAATAAACAACGATTATTCAGTGAACATGGCTAGCGCGCATCATAGAATATGCCAGCAGAGCAATTGGTATTCATAACGCCATGTTCACTGAATAACGCTGTTTATTTCTTAATAAAATCAAAATGGCTGCCAGATGTAAACAATAAATGCATTTTATATTTAAGTAAAATCTTTTATCCATCTATCATCTTTGCTACCCAAATGTTTCTGATCCTCCACACTACTCACAAACCCTTGGCCTATCATGCTATCAAAAGTGAGAATATTTTTCCGAGATATCATTGGAGTTTATAAATAAATTCGACCGATCAGGGAGTATATTGCAAAGCTGTAGTGAATGCTGATATCTTCATTTGGGACTTTTCTGGACTCTAGAGTCTTGGGAATATAGAAGACATGTTTGTTTGTTTGTTGTTTAACGTCCCTCTCGAGAATTGTTCACTCATATGGAGACGCCACCACTTGCCGGCGGAGAACTGCAAATTTTGACTTATACTCGGCACTCAAGGCCATTGAGCAGTGGTGGATCTTTTTCGTGCCAGCACCCACTGCGATACGGGACCTCGTTTTATACGGTCTCATCCGAAGGACCGGTCTCTACGTCCCACAGTGGTATTCGAACCCGCGACGTTAGGATCAACTCCTTACTCCACGACTCTAGAGCAAGCACTCTAACCACTGTGCCAAGCGGACGACTAAAAAGACATGTAAGCAATGATCTAATTTTATAAATAGTTATGGTGTCATCTAACTTTTTGTTCATGTGCACGTTATTTTGAATGTATATTGCAGTGATAGACTAGCATTCTAAATAATAAATAAACATCGCTTAATACCTGCTTGTTACTTATTCTTAATTTAAATTCTTTAATTTTTAAAAAATGCTCTTTTTTCGGTCAGTGACGCAAGGTGTGTGTATGAGGTAAGATTCTGGCGAAAACCCCATGGGATTTTGGCGAAAACCCCATGAGAACTAAGATACATAGGTTGCAAAGGGTTTACAAACGATCAAAACATACATATCTATGCTAATAATATGGGTCGGGGGTGCATCACATAACATGATATTGGAGCAATTTCTATGATTGATAAAATAAAATATTAATGCATATTCCCGAGTGTGATGACAATCTGTGGTCCGTAATAATACGATAGCACAATGTTAACTACATATTCCAGAGCAACAATGCCCCAGTACATAGAACACTTGTAGTCCAAGATTTCTGCAGAGATATGCAATCTAAGTTTATGAACTGGCAAACCTTGAGCTCTGACCTCACGTCATTGAGTCATTACATGGATCTAACTATCTCCAGACATTTCATCTCCCTAATCAGCAAAAGGAGATAAATCTTCTTACTCCGACGAACAGGTTTTCAGCCACTGTCCTCTCTTCTTAGGCATAACCAGCTGATACCTCTGAGGTGCTATGATTATAGTGCTGACTGCTCTCCTCCTCTTCACCACTCAATCGTGGTGCTGCCTTCATCCTCCAGAATAACCAGGTTCCCCACTTTTACTTGGGAGTTCCACATCTGCCATCTTGCTTTCCTACAATTGGTTTACAGATTGTTATACTTTGCATGTTAAGTTCTTGGGCCTCCTCAGACATCGGATCTCTCGACATGGTAGTGTCAGCTCTATCCCCATTAGTTTTTTCATGCTTTCAGATAATACGAGGATGTCTGCTTTGTGAATGGTTTTTGCTATTAGTGGGAAAATCAGCATCTTCTCCAGGTCTACTAGCAGCACAGTCTCTAGCCATTCTCAATATGCCATTTCTGCGTTGAATGGTGGATCCCCTTCTTTGCTCCCCTCATCTAATAAAGTTGATGCAGTGTGTCCAAAATTATTTCTTTTCATTATGTTCCCCAAACGAAGGTTGGGAACATAATAATTTTACTTTGTTTCTTTTTTCTTCTCTGATACTTGTCCGCGTTTGTTCTCGGAAACTAACCATCCGGTTGATAGGAATGTTTTGTAGATGATTGTGCAGAACGAAGATCATTTTGCACACACACACATGCTTGCACGTCTATGCATATGCGATAAGTGAAATGACTGATAAAAGTGAAATAGCTTTCAACCATTGTATTTCTATGCCCCGCCATGAATATGCCAGGGCATATAGTTTTTGTAATGTCCGTCTTCCGTCCTTCCCTCTGTCCTTCTGTCACACTTTGCGTTTAGCTCAGCTTCAAAGAAATTTTTCAAGAAATTTTTTCTCAAACTTCATATGCTGATACATATTGATGATTGCTGTACATTTTTTTTATGACCTTGACCTTTCCTTTGACCTTGACCTCACTTCTCTCAAATTTGTGTTTAGCTCAGTTTCAAAGAAACTATTCCAGATATTTTTATATAAGCTTATGCACTGATGCATTTTTGGTGAGAATTTATCAACGGTAAGGTATTTTTTATCAAACTTCATACTTCAATTATAATTTTCACGTTGCATCACTAATGAACCCTGGGCGGGGCCTTCATATTCTATCGACATATTTCTAGTTTATGAAATATTTTGAAGCTCAATGCATTTAAGGAAAAGAGTATTATTTTCCCAAAGAACTATATACAAACCTTGTGCCCTCTCAGTACTTTACTAATTCAATTTCAGACAAATCTTTGGAATGGTATGAAACTTTTTTCTAAGTGCTTATAATAAACTCGAAAAAAAAAAAAAATAAAGAGTCCCATGATGTTTATAAGTCAAAATTGCAGTTGTTTACAACTTAGAGCGATCAGCAGTAAATAGAGGTCTAAAAAAAAAAAAAAAAAAAAAAAAAAAAAATATCAAAACTCCCCTCGTACAAACTCCCCTGGTATTTCTTTAATTATACCTCCATTCCATCTTTTATTTCAAACATTAATATTTTAAATTAAAAATGATTATAATTACATAGCTGAATTCAATCAATCAGGTAACGCACACTTTTCAGTACACTATTCTACTTTCATAACGAACAAATGATGTAAACATCCGGGGCTTTGGTACTGTCATTCCATATACAAATATACGCAGTCAAGACAAAATGACATTGTTGAATTAGCATACACATGTACACACGATTGGCTGTTACGAAAACCTCAATAACTTTTTTTAAAACAAAATATATCTACTCTGAAATTTTTAATAAAAGTACAAATTATGGGGTTCTACAATACGGCACAATTTCACTGACTGAAACTTTAAATGACCATAACTTTCTTCAATAAAACATGACTTAATTTAGGATATAGATTCCTACGTTGTGATATACCATGTATTTTGAGTGGCTTATACTTTAATGACCGTAACTTATTTTCTTATCAATGCAATGGTATAAGATTTAACACAGAAGTATATACGTATGAGACACTTTAGGATCTAGAAAACGTGCAGGAACGTGCACTGAAATCTGAATCTTTTCAATGACAAAAGACAAAATTCAGCGTTTAAGCAATTTATATGCATCCTTGCACTATGGTATCATGAAAATAAACACAAGCACATGCATATGGCTGAATTATGATTGAATCATTTATAATTTACAATTAATTCTTTGAATTTTGATATGCTGCCCTTTATTTTGAGATACTATAAGGAGACAAATATGACAATTCTTGAAAACATGCCCATTCATTTGCTCAAAATTCCGATTGGCTAACATTCTTATGGCTATGTCTACTAGTTATACAAAATTACTGCCTACTTTTTTGACAATTATTGGAAATGGGGCACAATGAGGGAGCAGGGGAGCCTTTGGAAAGCATCTGTAACAGTTCCCATTACAATTAGTACTAGTTTAATTTGTTTTGTTTCCAATACATATTTCAACATGTAATGATATCAATAATATTGTCAGAAACCTCTTATGTTGTGTTATCTGCATAAATCTGTACGGTACTGTAATTCATTTATACATTCTTGAGTCATTTAAATATATTAAAATAAGGTTCTATCTATATTGATATCCTTATCAGACTGAATTCTTTCCGCGTAATACGTTCTCCAAGCTTGATAGATATGATTTGAACCAAATACAACACTCCATCATTATTTGCACGAAAGATAAGAGCTACTTTCGATTTGTTTTGTGTTTTGCATCATGGTCTTTTGGAGATTGATAGCATTCTGCTGTCTATTTACTTGGGTATCTGGGTTTGAACCTTTTTCAGTTTCTGGAGCTATTGGAGCAGCATTAGTGACTGGAATATATACAGTTTTTTCACCAATTAAATGTCATTTACAAGAATGTTGTACACCAAATTGGATCAACCTTAACACCACAGGTTATGATGTTTAAATTTAACAGCTCATTTTGAAGAATTCAAATATTTATCAAATTTAAACATTTCAAATAATCACATATTCTTTTATTTTATCAAGCTTTGATAATAAATTGAAAGGTAATACTTTGATTTTCCTTCTCTTGTTTCAAAGAACTACATGTAAAGCGTAAAGCATGTTAATTTTATTCAGTAAAATATTTTTATGCCTTTGATAAATATAGCTCTTCAAAGAGACCTACAAGGAAGACTTTATGGGCAACATTTGGTGACTGATATCATCTTCAAGAATCTGAAAGCACACATGACAAAGGATCCATCAAAAGCACTTGCTTTCTCCTTTCATGGGAGTACAGGGACGGGAAAGAACTTTGTCAGTAAAATAATTGCAGAAAGCATTTACAAGAAGGGAATGAAGAGTAGATATGTCCACTTGATATCAGCAACTAAAGAATTTCCGCATAAAGATTTGATTCCTAGTTATAAGGTAGGCAGAAGATCTTGAGGGGTAATTTCAAAAAAAGAAAAAAAATATTTCAGTTTATTTTGAACTTAAATATATTTTTTTCTTTTTTGAAATTACCCCTCAAGATCTTCTGCCTACCTTTTGTTCATCATGATACACCTTTATCAAAAATTGATTTTCCTATTTATACCTGTTGTGTTGAATATTCTTTTAGGATAAACTGCAAGAATTAGTAGAGAGCAGTGTTAAAGAGTGTGCTCAGTCTTTGTTTATCTTTGATGAAATTGACAAGATGCCATCTGGAATAATTGACATTTTAAACCCATACCTGGATTTTTATGAGCAACTTTCTGGCACTGACTACAGAAATGCTATCTTCATATTTCTCAGGTGGGCAAAGATAAGAAGTTAAAATGACTAGAACTGCAGAATGTTGTGAGATTTGCTATGGTGTATTGTTTGTAAACAATTGAAAAACAAATTAGCGACACTTTTTGATTTTATAAAATGAAATGTAGTAAATACTCTGAAATCTAATGCGAATAGTTTTTTTGATGTCATAGGAAAGAAGAAGGATATTTATATACATGTAATAGCTATATATGCATGCCCTCCTCCCCCCCCCCCCCCCGAAAAAAAAGACGAGTAGACAAACTCTATGCGTATTTACATATTTTACCTTAGTTTTTTTAAAAGTGCTTGCACCTGCAGGTATAGCAGCTTAATTCTTGAACAAAAATTTCCAAGACTTGTTGCACACTTACTCTGTACTAACTGAATGCATAAAAAAAATCTCAAGTAAAGGTACAAAGTACTATTGGTTAACAAGTAAAAACACAGCGATTTAGAAATACTTGGCATAGTAAAGTGTGTAAAGTTTGTGTTTTAAGTCTTACTGTTTGCTATCTGTTTTCGTCCGTCGGATGTAAACTTTTGAACATTTTCAGCTTCTCTTGAACCACTGAACCATTTCCAACAAATTTTGACATGTAACATCTATGGGTGAAGGAGTTCAAAACTTCTTCTCTCTCTTCTCCTGGGTATTAAGCAGGTAAACTAAATGCAAGTTTATGATGAGCAAGGCTGCCTCTTTCGAAATCGTGAATATTATGGCTCTTGCAATTGGTAATGGGTTCTGGTGTTCTTGTGGGGTTCTATTCAATATATAGTGAAAATGCATTATTTCTTCGAATATCGTTGTACATTAAATGTTCTTCAAACACCGAGAGAGGCCAGTATGACATAGTATGAGATGGGCTTACTAATAGTGCCCAAGCACTATTGTTTTGTTTAGTGTGCATGGAGAGTGACAAATATGGGCAAGTCAGGCAAATAATAGGTTTTCTTTAAGATTTGTTATTTTTTACTGAGTACTAGACTAATTCTATTTCTTTTGCTTATGGGCAACACTCTTTCAGTTGATTTTGTTTTATTTCATACTTTTATGGATCCTTTACAGTGTTGTTTTATGCTCAGGTTACCGTCAAGGCCCTTGAACCTCTTGATTCAAAAGTAGGAATTGTTTTATTTTTATAAATATAAACATTAACTTTGTTTAGCCTTATTTATCCGCATTGCGACATTTTTGAAATACACTACATGCGTACATGCGTAAAAGCTAATTCTATTCAATTCTCGACAATCATTCATTTTACGATTCAAAACCACGGATGCCGACGTAGATATTTTTCCTCATTCTACTAAGTACACAATAAAATTTCCATAAATCAATGTGTCCGCGAACTTTTCTAACAACCTTTGTAAGTATATTAAATACATTTACACCTAATTATAAAACTGTTCTCTGTGGAAGTCTGTGTTGCCTTTTTAATTATCGAGCAATACAGTATACGTGTGTATGTTTAAAATAAATAGTATAGTATATTATTATAACGACAGAGGATGCTCATTCCTCCATGGCACCTAATCCCACGTCTGATGTTTAGATGTCCGTGTTTGCTCTGCTCCTATTTTGTAATGTTTAATGGACTTTTGAGCTCGAATACTGTTCGTTATCTCCGCATATTTCATAATATATAGTACATAATAGTATACTATAAAAATAAAAATAGGAAAATTCCAACTGACAAACCAGCAGGTGCACAATTCAATAGAAAAATTTAGTGACATTGGAGAAAACCCCTTTTGTGTTTCATTTGCTATTATGTTTGCAAATATTCAAGAGGTACCAGTGAGTACATGTACCTGTTGCTGAATTGTCCTTCCTGGCATATTCGCACCTGAGTCTTACATTGATTGAATCCTCTGTAAATTCTTACATGGAGTTTATGATAACTGTATTTATACTTGTACAAACATTTAGTCCCCCCTCCCCTCACACATTACCGCAGATGTTTCTGATATAACTCTATCTGGCTTCAAGTTTACAATGAATTTAACATAGCGTTGAAATCTATATGTGCAACTGCTTTACAGTTTTTTTTCAATTTTATATGTTATTGATAATTTAGGTGACTGTTAAAGATCATGGACTTTTAGTTATATTAATTTCAGCATGAACATCACTGAAGAGATATAATTTGTCGTAATGCACATCTAGTGCATCAAAATTGGAACCGTATAAGATTTACATTTGTTTGATTTAATATCTTGAAACTTTAGCCCTATATATTTTTACTCGGAGATTTTTTTTCATTATTATATCCTAGGTATATTATATATATGTTTTAATTAGTATTTTTAAAACAGATTTTATACATTTACTTAACAAACTTTCCCAAGAAATCAAGATATATATAGATATATAGTCTAGATAAAATTAAGCACTAAAGCTTGATACAAGGAAATATTTTATTGCCCGTCTACAATTTCAAAACTCCAAGTATGATATCTTTTAGTGCAAAAAGATCAGACAATACTTATATTAATTAGCAGTGTTTTTTAGAAAAAATTCTATTATTTAAACCATTTTACAAAACATAAGATTACGTTCATTGTCATGCTAACACTTTGTAAAATGTGATAAAGGTTAAAGTGATTAACCTAAAAATTACAATTTATGTGCAAAAAGGCCAAGTAAGATGCATACTGACCCCCAATTAATGTGAATTTGAGTCATGCTATATGATTAGTTATCTAAAATATACTTCTCAAAAACATCCTTGATATAACTCATTTCACGAGTGACATAACTTAACATTTTTAGAAATTGATCTCTCGGTATTTTCCAAAACCCTGGTCCAATTCAAGTCCAAACCTGGCTCCAAGTATCCCTCGATAAAGGGTATTCTAATTGGTTTAACGGAAGGACCACATCCCATGAATAAAATTTTTCAAGAGTAGCAGGGCCACCTTAAGTCATATAATTATGCAAATATTTACATTTTCAACTTTTTTATGTCCCCGTATCGAAGATTCGGGGGTATATAGTTTTTGCCCTGTCCGTCCGTCTGTTTGTCTGTCTGTCTGTTTGTCCGCAAAAACTTTAACCTTGCCCATAACTTTTGATTGGTTGGAGCTATTGCTTTTTATAGCTATTGCTTTTATATTTCACATGTGTATTCCTCGTGACCTTTCTTTGGGTACCACCATATTTGACCTTTTGACCTTGGAGTTTGACCAAGTTTTGCAAAATTTACCAAACTTTAACCTTGGCCATAACTTTTGAACAATTGGTGATAGGGCTTTCATACTTTACATGTGTAATCCTTGTGAAAAGACCTTTGTTTGGATATCAACAATTTTGAGCTTTTGACCTTGACCTAGGAGTCTGACCTACTTTTGAAAAAAATTAACCTTGGCCATAACTTTTGAACGGTTTGTGCTAGGGCTTTCATACTTCAAATGTGTAATTCTTGTGACAAGACCTTTCTTTGAATACCAACAACTTTGTCCTTTTGACCTTGACCTTGGAGTTCGACCTACTTTTGGAAAACTTTAACCTTGGCCATAACTTTTGAACGGTTGGTGCTAGGGCTTTCATATTTCACATATGTAATCCTTGAAACAAGACCATTCTAAGATTACCAACAACTTTGACCCTTTGACTTTGACCTTAGACTTTGACCTACTTTTGGAAAACTTTAACCTTGGCCATAACTTTTGAACGGTTGGTGCTAGGGCTTTCATATTTCACATATGTAATCCTTGACAAGACCTTTCTTTGGATACCAAAACTTTGACCTTCACCTTGGAGTTTGTCCTCTTTTGGAAAACTTTTACCTTGGTCATAACTTGTGAACAATTGGTGCTTCGGCTTTCATATTTCACCTGTTTATTTCTCGGGAGAAGGCCTTTCCTTGGGCACCATAAATTTTGACCATTTGACCTTGACCTTGATGTTTGACATACTTTTGAAAAAAAAACTTTTACCTTTTCCATATCTATTCAATGGTTGGTGCTAGGGCTTTCATATTTCACAGGTTTATTGCTCAAGACAACCTTACTTTGGGTACCAACATATCTGATTTGCATTTGAGAAAATTTAACCTTTGCTATAAGTTGCCATACGGGAGCATCGGTGTTTCACAAACACATCTTGTTTTTGATATCTCTTTGAAAGTTAATTGTGTTTCTCGATATTTACAACTAAATGTAAATTTTCTCAAGTGAAAGATCAAATACCTAATATGCATGTAAATTTCCTGAGGTATGATTGTGTCTGGCGACACTCACTGTGAAGTAGAATATGGAAATTAACATGGAATGCTTCGTGTATCTCAATTCTATTAGACAGCATTTCATTTTTAATTAGGGTCTTCCGTCTCCAACGGAAGACCCTTCTATTATTCTATTGTTTCTTTTTCACTTTTATTATTATTATTATTATTCTTTTTTTTTCTTTACAATTTTTGTGCAGAAGATTTCTCGGAGTTGGCTCGATCGATTTACTTGAAAATTTCAGGGAAGATGTATCTTTGTCTGAACCTTATACGTTTTTCTCATTTTTTTGAAATTCACTTCCGGTCGGAAGTTATCGCCCTTTAATCAAAATTCAGAGGACCTCCTTGTCTGCAATGGAACTCAAAAACGATTAAAGCTAGAGTGCTGAAATTTTCAGCGATGATAGAGGATATGTTGCCATTGATCACCTGGGTTTTCAAATCTTCCGGAAGTGCCTAGTATGGAAGCTCGGTAGGGGTCAAAATTTAGGAAGCGAATCATGAGTGAATTTTAGAGACATTTCTTACGATAACTTTTTAAATATGAGTATTTTATTAAAACATATTGAACAGAAATTGTGTAGAATTACAAGATCTTTTATATGATATCAAAGAAAAAGGGCTGACTCATCACATTAGGGGCTGAGAAGGGCCGAAAGTCTTCAATCAATAACTCTTTAACGATCAATATTTTGTAATGCATTATTGAAGCAAAAATGTTTATCTCAACTATTTACAACTATATATTATGATATTCATATCATATGTTACATAATTAGGGACCATAAGGGGCCAGAATGCTAAATCTTTGACGCTTTATATCTCGAAAGTGGGAAATATTTTGACAAGCAATATTGAACAAAAGATGTTTAAAATAATGTTCTCAACAATATGCAACCTTTCATTTTTTGCTAAACGTCCCCATTAAGGAGTTGAAGAGCCGGCCCCTAAATACTTCTTGTGCAAATATCTCAGAAACGAAAAAGAATTTCTGACTAGTTGTTGAACAAAAAGTGTTCAAAATCATGAGAGCTTTAAAGTGATATGAAGAAAAAGGGGCTGGACCCTCAAAATAGGGGCAGAGAGGGGCCGAAAGTCTTTGAACAATAACTCTTTAACGATCAATATTCTGTAATTCATTACTGAAGCAAAAATGTTTATCTCAACAATTTACAACTATTTATTATGATATTCACATCATATGTTACATAATTAGGGGCCATAAGGGGCCAGAATGCTAAATCTTTGACGCTCTATATCTCAAAAGTGGGAAATATTTTAATAAGCAATATTGAACAAAAGATGTTCAAAATAATGTTCTCAACAATATGCAACCTTTCATTTTTTGCTAAACGTCCCCATTTAGGAGTTGAAGGGCCGGCCCCTAAATACTTCTTTTGCAAATATCTCAGAAACGAAAAAGAATTTCTGACTAGTTGTTGAACAAAAAGTGTTCAAAATCATGAGAGCTTTAAAGTGATATGAAGAAAAAGGGGCTGGACCCTCAAAATAGGGGCAGAGAGGGGCCGAAAGTCTTTGAACAATAACTCTTTAACGATCAATATTTTGTAATGCATTACTGAGGCAAAAATGTTTATCTCAACAATTTACAACTATATATTATGATATTCACATCATATGTTACATAATTAGGGGCCATAAGGGGCCAGAATGCTAAATCTTTGACGCTCTATATCTCAAAAGTGGGAAATATTTTAATAAGCAATATTGAACAAAAGTTGTTCAAAATACTGTTCTCAACAATATGCAACCTTTTATTTTTTGCTAAACGTCCCCATTAAGGAGTTGAAGGGCCGGCCCCTAAATACTTCTTTTGCAAATATCTCAGAAACGAAAAAGAATTTCTGACTAGTTGTTGAACAAAAAGTGTTCAAAATCATGAGAGCTTTAAATTGATGTGAAGAAAAAGGGGCTGGACCCTCAAAATAGGGGCTGAGAGGGGCCGAAAGTCTTTGAACAATAACTCTTTAACGATCAATATTTTGTAATGCATTACTGAGGCAAAAATGTTTGTCTCAACAATTTACAACTATATATTATGAAATTCACATCATATGTTACATAATTAGGGGCCATAAGGGGCCAGAATGCTAAATCTTTGACGCTCTATATCTCAAAAGTGGGAAATATTTTAATAAGCAATATTGAACAAAAGATGTTCAAAATAATGTTCTCAACAATATGCAACCTTTCAACCTTTAATTTTTGAATAGTTTTTGAACAAAAAGTGTTCAAAATCATGAGAGCTTTAAGGTGTTATCAAGGAAAAGGGTCTGACCCCTTAAATAAGGGGCCGAGAGGGGCCGAAAGTATACAATCAATAACATTTTAATGATCAATATTTTGTAATATATTACTGAGGCGAAATAGTTCTTTTTCACACACTTTATCTAAATAACATGATGTTGATATAATATGTTATGCATTATGGGGTCTTTAGGGGGCCAGATTGCATAATCTTTGGCGCAATATATCTCGAAAAGGAAGAATATTTTGATAAACAGTATTGAACAAAAGACGTTCAAAATAATATTCTGCACAATATGCACTCTTTCAATTTTTGCTAGACGTCCCCATTTAGGACTTGAAGGGCCGGCCCTTAATATTTCTTTTGCATATATCCTGAAAACAAAAAAGAATTTCTGAATAGTTGCTGAACAAAAAGTGTTCAAAATCATGAGAGCTTTAAGATGATATAAAAAATGGCTGGCCTCTCACATTAGGGGCCAAGAAGGGCCGAAAATCTTTAATCTATAACCCTTTAATGATCAATATTTTGTTAAACATTATTAAAGCAAAATTGTTCGTCTTAACAATTTATTTATATCATTATATTTGAACGATAATCTCAGTCAAATTTTTATCTCATCTTATCAAATATCGGACGGAAGACCCACTCGTTGCTCGCAACGAGATCTCATCTAGTTATATTTACTTTTTTATTACACATATAAATGTGTACTGTGAAATCACTATTTTTTGTGGGTGTTTAATATTCATTGTTTTCGAGGTACATGTATACCTACTCCACAATTCTTCATCCACGAAATCAAATCCCCAAGAACCTATATTCTTAAGCTCACCTGAGCCAAAGGCTCAAGTGAGCTTTTCTGATTAAAGAATGTCCAGAGTTTGTCTGTCGTCCGCCGTCTGTCGTCTGTAAGCTTTTCACATTTTTGACTTCTTCTCAAGAACAACCGGGCCAATTTTAACCAAACTTGCCAAAAAGCATCCTTGGGTTAAGGGGATTTGAGTTTCCTCACAGGAAGCTTTCCTGGGAAGATAATTAAGAATTTGTGAAAATTGGTGACATCTTTTAAATATTTTCTTCTCAAGAACACTGGGCAAGAGAAGATGAAACTTAAGTGTAAGCTTCATAACATAATTTTAAGTTTGTTCATATCATAACCCCAGGGGTTGGGCGGGGCCATAAAAGGGGTCGAATGTTTATATAGGAATATATAGGAAATGTCTTTAGAAATGTTCTTCTTGAAAAAAAGCATAGCCATGATTAGTCATATTATGATAGAACTATCCTCAAGTAGTGTAGATTCAAGTTTGTTCAAATTATGACCCCTGTGGGTAGGACAGGGCCACAATAGGGGGTGGGGGTCAAAGTTTACCATAGGAATATATAGGAGATATCTTTAAAAATCTTCATCTCAAGAACAGGTAAGCCATTATAAGACATATTAATACAGAAGTATTCTCAGGTAGAATAGATTTAAGTTTGTTTAAAATCATGACCCCTTGGGATAAGGTGGGTCCACAACAGTGGGTCAAGGTTAACATAGGAATATATAGATGTAATGGTTAAGGGGCATTTGAGTAAAACACATTGAAGATTCAAATAGTGGAATAACCTGACAACCCTTGAAATGGACTAGCCTAAGTTTATATAAGGTAAAACTTTGAGAAAATCGGCATTCAGAAGGTATATAGAAGAAGAAGAAGGTGAATGATGAATCAGCAATGAAAAAGTTAAGGTATTCCATCCTAATAGCAAAGGATTTAATGAAATTGAATACATAACAGATGTGTAGGTGTTGAATACTCAGCATATTTAGACATAATTTCCATTTATTACTATTAGCATGTTAGGTTGGGGTGTGTCCTAATTTGTGACCTTGAATTTTGGTTTGAGTTATCTCCCTCTGTTTTTAATTAATAAAAAAAATCAATTTTAAAATTTATCTGGTAAACAAATCGTTTTCAATTGTCATTCTATTTCTACTATGTTCTAGTGCAATTTTCCACTACAGTATTTTATGATATTCTTATTATTTGAATTTTTATTTAAAAAAAAATACCCCATAGACTTCAATGCAATCTTTGTTAAGTACTAACTACAAAGTACATTTTTTAAACTTTCTCTGGGTAAATCCTTTTCTAATGAAAAATGTTTTAAATTAATATCAGAATATTATGTATGTGATGAACATTTATGGATAGACGAAGGAAAACCTTAAGGGTAAGAGCATAATAAATAAAAGTATAAAATTTATAAACATCAGTGGCAAGTATCATAGGGAATTGATGTTAGGTTCTGGATGTAGTAAATCTGAAGAACATTGAGAGAACTGATTCTTAATTATGTATCAATGGGAACCTAGGGGAGAAACACGGTGCAAGTAGTCCCTTACCCATTCCCCATCTCTAGATAAGAGAAAATTTAAGTACTGTGTGATATACCCTCAGACAGAGCTGTCTTAATTATCATTCAAATCATGAACTCAGACAGAGTAAAACCTTGTAGGAACCTGATCATACACGTTACGTAGGAAAAATCTTATTCTGAAGAAAAACTAAGCCATTATTAATCATATTTATACATGTAACAGGAAAGGAGAAAATGTATTGCTGGACCGGGAATCGAACCCGGGACTCCTGCATCACTAGTGAGGTGCTCTACCAACTGAGCTACCCAGCCCGATATCCACGGCCCAAACCATCACAAACAGAAGAAACTATATTGTAGAATCAAGTTTGTTCAAATTATGATAACCCAAAGGGGTTGGGGGCACAACAGAGGATCAAAGTTTTGCATAAGAATATATAGGAATCATACTGAAAAAAATCTTTTGCTCAAGAACAGCAAAGCAATGATTATTCATATTATTATACAAGCGTCTCAGGTAGTGTAAATTCAAATTTGTTCACATTTGGGGTTGGTAGGGTGGGGCTACAATGAGCAAGTAGAGTTTAACATAGGAATACATAGGGGGAAAAATCTTTAAAATTCTTCTGTTTAAGAAAAGCAAAACTATGATAAGCATTATTGATATAGAAACATACTGTGGTAGTGTTAATTTAAGTTTGTCCTCCCTTAAAACTTTCAATGCTGAACTGATTTCTGCTTCTTCCTAGCAAGTGTGATCAGGTGAGCAATATTGGCCATGGGCCTCTTGTTTCCGCAAACCACGAACATTTCACACTTAAAATATATGATTTTACAGTAAACAGTTAAATCTTGTTATCTCGAACTTTATGCATGGATCTAAAAAAAACATGGAGATATTTGGATGTTCGAGATATCCGAAAGTTTGCGTGGATGATAAACCTCACGTACTTTTGTAATAAGTCTCATTTTAATTACAAAATCCTTTTTAAAAAAATTGAAAAAACGATCTAAATTGACTGCATGTATTCACATTTTCTTCTATTGATAGGTTTCTAATTATTACTGAAGCAAAGTTAAGCAAAGCAAAGTTTTATTTTGTGTCTTATCACAATAGATGGCCATGAGGTCTTAAGATCGCTTTTTCAGCCATAGTAAGATGTTGTATACAATATCAAAACGGAAAACCGTCAACGGTACCATTTCTTAAAGACAATTGAATTCCTGATTAAATTTTATTAAAAAAAAAAATAAAGTGTGTACTATTTTATCAAAAAATGAAAATTCTATCCAAACATTGTAAAACATTATAGTTTTTGTACATAAACAACAGAAATTAAATAAATGGATGATGTTTTTAACCATGCTGATAATTGTTGACTGGAATACCGTGGCTTTTGAAAGGATATTCTTTTCTTTATGTCACCTGAATCACTCAGTTGACTTATTGCTATCTGTGTTCATCTGTCGTCGTGCGTCGTCCGTTGCACATCCTCCATTAACATTTGAACATTTTCCGCTTCTTGTTAGGAACCACTGAGTCAAGATCAACCAATTTTGGCATATGACATCTATGGAAATATATGGAGATAACGAACAGTATTCAAGCTCAAAAGTCCATTAATCAATACAAAATAGGAGGAGAGCAAACACGGACTCCAAAACATCAGAGGTGGGATCAGGTGCCATGGAAGAGTGAGCATCCCCTGCCGACCGGTCAAACCCGCCGTGTGCTTCTTGTCATGATCGGGAAATAACGGAAAATCCGTCGACAATTCAGTGTGTAAATAATGGCCTAATAATTAGTATGAAAAACGTCAGTCAGCATTTGACTCAATGATAAATTGTATTTGCTGACAAGGTCATTGTATCGACCAGAGAACTTACGAAATGATGACTTTAAACGAGACACCTGATATTCTTATTTGTCAATAATTTACCTCGTATTAGAAATTGTACATACGTAGAGCATGCTCTTGCGTGTCGAATCAACTGAGATATATATACCCCGTATGCAGGTGATGAAGGTATATTGCTGCATAAGTAAGGGAAGTTGACGATTGAAAAGTTAAAGTCATCACGTTTATCATAAAGCTTGGTTGTTAGATTACCATTAACGTCTTTTTCAAGTAAAATGTCCAAATATGAAACAGACATGTCAGACTCTGTGGTATCTTTTATCTCAAGTTCACAAGGATATATCGTATCGACATAAGAATGGAAATAGCCATTGTTGATTGACAATACGTCGTCGATATATCTAAATGTCGAGTTGAAGGCCACAGCAAGTGTTTTCTTTTTTCACGTACAAGATTTTGGACAAATTCTGCTTCATATGAATACAAAAAAGGTCTGCTAATAACGGGGCGCAATTGGTACCCATGGGAATTCCAATAGGTGAGAGGAAACTAAAATTTAAAATACTAAACCCCCGGGAGTCCTAGGGGTAGGACTAAAACCATCGAATTTAATAAAATCTTTAATAATCTTCATTACTCCTGGACACCAAGCAGTTTAACTGTTTGTCGTGATTGTAATGTGCATTGAGCCCTCTACCAGATTTTTAAAAAAATCTTTGCCCCTGGGATAGGAGTTCTGAAGTTAGGATGGGGCTCTGTTGATCATACAATGATATTTCATGCATTCTTTGAAAACTTTCTTCTCTGCTTCTTGGCATTAAAGCAAATAAATTAAGTACATGGTTATAATAAGCAAGGAGGTCTTTTCTTAATTTGTTAAATTTGAGGACCCATGAAGTGGGGTTCAGGCAGGAATACGGGTCTATTGATTGCTATAAATAGTGTATATGTATTATTTCTTTTAAAATCTTCTCTGCTCCTTGGTATTAAACAAACAAATTAAGTGCATTTTTTTGAAAAGCAAGGGTGCCTATTCCGAATTATGCATTTCATGGCCTCTGGGTCAGGTGTTCTGAAGTGATGGCGGGGCTCTATTGATTATATAGTGAAAATGCATTAAGTCTTTTAAAATCTACTTCGTCGCCCGCATCCTCAGATAGTGTAGATTCAAATTTGTTCAAATTTGGACCACTTATTTATTTAAACTTTTCAATAATGAACTGATTTTATGCTTTTTCCAAGCCAAAACGCTCATTTTAGCGATGTGGCCCATGATCCTCTTGTTCATTACGTTTTTTAACGTCATTACCTTGAATTTTCGTATATCTTGAAGTTTAATCTTAGTCCCATTGAGTTTCAAGATAATAAAGTTTAACTTTCAAAAATTGAACAAAATTTTCATGATCCATGCAACAATTCTATTTTATCAATTGTTCTGTTTTTGCATTAATATGTATCTTTAAAGTATTTTTTCAAGAAGACTAAGAACATTTTATTCCTTCTCTGTGGCTCTGACAAGTGCTTGTTGTTTAATTTAGTTGGTGGACCATTCAGCACTGATTTTTTAACTTGGTTTTACAGGTGGGATGTACCATTCGGACATGATAATGAAGCATAAGATTTCAGCCTTTGTACCATTTCTCCCATTGGAAAAAAAACATGTTAGATATTGTATTAAAGACTTTCTAGTGGCCAAGAATTACTTTACTGAAAGGAATAAGATACCAAAGGAAATAGTCTATAGGATCTCCCAAGAACTTGATTATTATCCATCTGGATTGGAAATTTTTGCCGATTATGGCTGTAAACGAGTCCCAGAAAAGGTTGCGTATATCATGGATGATGTACTGGATTGAGGGAATCCGAATTTTTTCTCTCTCTCTATCTCTCTCTCTATATATATATGCACTCAGTTACACGTTGTTTGTGTTAGATAAAATGTGTAGTAGTACTTTATTACTGTCCTAAAAATATAGTCTTACTTTCTCCTTGGTTATTCACTGAAATAGCTATAAAGTGTATGCTAAAATATGGATGAAAACTTACTAGGCAAAATTTTGTAGCCATTTAAATGCTGTATTATAACTTAATCCAGTAATTGGTTTAAAATAATAATTCCCGAAGGAACAAAATAAAAAAAGTATATTATATGGATAAAATGCTATCAAGTGTAATTAATGTTTAGCCACATGCTACTTGTGTAAAAAAAAAAAAAAAAAAACTAAAACAAAGGGATAGTTAACTTGCTTTGGTGGGAAAATATGTTCCTGCATTTAGAGCGCCCTCATCAGGATGTATAGAAATTCAAAACTTAACTTCCAACATTGTTTTCATTTACACTGTCACAATTTTTTTGACTTCAATGTATTCCTGAATCTACCAAATGTTTTGACTAGTTAAAGAGTTCCTTGAGGTTATTCATTGATTTGTAATGTGTTTTATTCCCGCGTCGGAGGAATTGTTGAAGAATATACCCCGATAATCAAGAGATTTTGTTGGCAAATAAAAACCAAGTCCGAACAAAATCTCGAGACCGAGTGGTAAATTCTCCAACAATTCCGACGACGAGGGAATTATTATTTTTTTGGCTACGGCGAATATTTAATCTTCTATATATAGAAATGCAAAGGATTTGGACGTTATCATAGGGGTCTTATGACATCATAATTGAGTGCTATCCTCGTTCATTTGTATCTCAAAAATTAGAAAAAGTGCGATGTTATCCGAATCCAAAGAAAATTTTTCCCACAAATTTGCGTCACAATCAAAAGATACCTCTATCTTCTCTTACTGAAGGTGGTCAAAATCAGAGGAAACCGATTTAAAGTTATCAATAATTTGTTGATAAGGTTTGTGATTTATTGGAGAATAATGGCTGCTGCATCTCTTTGATCTTGGCGATAACCGTAGAAGAATAAATAATCTACTCGACAATGTCGAACAAATGTCCAATAATATAGAACAACAATATAGAACAGCTGTAGAGAGTGAGAGGGTTGTAATTTAGATACAAAGTGCAGCTCAAAAAAAGGTTTTCACATTTTATAAGCAAAATTTTATTTCCTTTGAATTTTTTGATCACACAGATCTAATGAATTATAGCATTCAATAGAAAAAGCAGATGACCCTTATTCAACCTAAAACAATAGGCCCTGCACGTAACAAAAAATAATATTATGTAAGGGAAGGGGGAAGAAAAAAATTATTGACATCCATTAAACTGAATATTATTTAAACCAGCTAAAAACTATCCAAAGATGAACATTATCCTTTTTTAGGGGAGGAGGGGAGGGGGGTTACAGTTTTTTCAACAAGAATAAAATCGAATACAGCAACTTTGCAGGATTTTATCATAATGCTTAAATAGTGGGGTTGGAGCCGTACCAGCTATTCTAGATTAACAGTAAAACCGTGTTAAAAAATAAGAGAGGAACGAAGTAAATATTTTAAATAATTTTATCCTACTAAGGCAGCCGGTCAAAGATCAAACCTTATAATAATGAGAATTGAACTTGTATATAAATAATGAATATAATTTTCTCAGTGAAGCTGCTGGTCAGATTGATCATGATGATGAATCATTATTTTGTAGTTTGAATTGTGATTTATTGCATTTGGGATCTGATTTATAAAAAAAAAACCAGTGTCATATTCTACTACTTGTCAAGCAGATGCTAACTGGAATAAGTGGATTTCTCAGCCATAACAGCTCATTCAATGCATTGAAATGATCGAAATGAAAATGGTTCTGTCTGATATAGAGACAATGAAATTGTAAGATACATATTATCACCCTTATTGAAGCAGTATTTTTCATCCATATGGGCATGCTATAATCAAATGCAACTATGCCTAATTATGTTGTAAATTAGCATGTGAATAACTCTATCATATTATGACGATTAAAAGTATTGTGATTTTATGATTATAATGTAAACTTGTCATCCTTTCTAGTAATTATATATATATATATATATATATATATATATATATATATATATATATATATATATATATATATATATATATATATATATATATATATATATATATATATATGGCTATTCCCATTTTTATCCTGTACATAAAAACCAAATAAAATGCAAATTGAACCTGGAGCTGTTTTCATGTTATTTTTGCAGTAGCGATCACATATAACAGTTATACAGAATGTAAATGAATTTTTTTAAACTTGTAACATAATTGTTGTTTCATTTGAAGATGCATTTCCATGTAGTAGCAGATCGCAATATAATGTGGTTGCAAAATAAAGCTTAAGGTATGATATAATCTAAAAGTTCAGGTCCCACTGTGCTCAGATGATGTAATGATTGAAATAGGTATGCCCTTTTGCCTAGGGGGATATTACATAAATTTTCATTCAATTAATTTTTATGTCCCCTGAGTCGCCAAGTGACCTATTACTATCTATTTTCTTTCGTCGTCGTACGTTGTGTGTTGTGCGATGTGCATCATCCGTTAACATTTGGATATTTTCAGCTTCTTCTTTAGAACCGCTAAACCAATAACAACCAATTTTGGCGTACAAAATATATGAGTAAGGGGAACAATTCTTATAAATTTCATGATCCCTGAGGCCTGAGGAGTTGAGCTTAAACCATCAAAATTAGTGTTATCTTTTAAAATCTCCATCTTTATCTCCTGGACATCAAGCAGTTGAACTGTTGACATGATTGTATTTTAGCATCGAGTTCTCCACCACAATTGTGAAATTCATGACCCCAGGGTTAGGGATTCTGGTGCTGGGGCGGGATTCTGTTGAATACATAATGAAAATGCATGATTTATTTAAAAATCTTCTCCTTTGCTCCTTTGTATTAAACTGATGAACTGAGTACAAAGTTATGATGAGGAAGGGTGCTTTTTCCAAATTTAAGAATTTCATAGACGCTGGATCAGAGGTCGATCCTGGTATTAGGACTGAGCTCTAATGTTTATATAGTGAAAAATGCATTATTGATTTGTAAATCTTCTCTGCTCCTGGTTATTAAGTCAATAAATTGGGTGCATGGTTATGATGATGAAGGACTTGTGAATTTCATGGCCCAGGTCAGGGATTCTAGTGTTAAGGCGGGGCTCTATTGATTATTAGCAAAAAGGCATTAATGCTTTGAAACTATTCTCTTCTGTTCCTTGGTATTAAGCCATGAATTAAGTACACTGTACATAGTTATGGTGATGAAGGGTGCCTCTTCAAAAATTGCGAATTACATGGCCTCTTGGTCAGGGGTTCTGGTGTAAGGGTGGGGCTCTATTGATTGTATAGCAAAAAATGCATTAAAACGTTGAAAATCTTCTCCTCTGCCGCTGAGTATTAAGCAAACAAACTAAATGCAATATTATTAATGTATAGGTATGAATATAAATATAAGGGCCTTTACTCTGCTCCTGCGTATCCAGAGGGCAAAGCGAGTACAAAATTGTAATATGTGAAGCAAATGAAAATTACTCCGATTTGCTAAATTGTGTTAATCAAGAAATACTTGTACATAAATACTTGCCTGAAAAACAATATAAAAGAATGGCAGAAAAATTATTTATGTAGCAAGAGGGCCAATTGTATTCTGTGGTGTCCCGTTTGACAATTGATTAGTTATTGTCAGGTAAAGTCATGGATTGATTGCATGTTGATCAACGTCCCTTTCGAGAATTTTTCACTCATAAAGAGATGTCACCGTATACGCTTCAAATTTATACCTATTCTCGGCACTCAGGGCCATTGAGCAGTGAAGGTTCTTTATCGTGCCAACGCCAACCCTGACAAGGGACCTTGGTTTTTAATTTTTAAGGTTTCACCCGAAAGACCCATGACTTTCACGTTTAGTGCCGGGCGCTTGGCAAAGGAACGGTCACTACCTATGTATACTACTAAGGTTTGACGCGGTGAGGCGAACAAGAATCGAATCCGGGCCTTCGAACACGAAGCAAGCGCCCTACCAATAGGCTACCGTGACCAGTAGTTAAAGTCAGGGAGATCAGAGTTTAGTCGGCAATTGCAAGAGACTACATAAAGTTGTTTTATACTTTATCAAAGTGAAAACGTTATCACAGAGAGCCAGAGTGACTAGGGGACATGCTGTAGGTAGTGACAAGTGGCAAATAGCCAGTTGTATAGCCAAGTCTCTCTAGCCAAGTCTTAATTGTACCACAAGGCAAGTGAAAAAACATATACGTGTGCGTGTGTGTGTTTATTCATCTCATACATATTGTGGATAAACCTATGCTTTATCCATGGGTATGCTTTATCAATAGCACTTCCGGTTTTGACATTATCCCTCGCTTCAAAATGTAGATTTATCGAAACTTTATTTTTGTTTTTTTGTGAAAGTTCTAAGTTATCAAAAGAATGGTAATAATTGAGCAAAATTGTTTGTTAAAATCTAGAAACGACCCATTATACCTCAATGAAATGTAAAATTTTATCAATGTATAGTAGTGGCTTTTGCAATGAGGGATGTTATCCCCCCCCCCCCCCCCCGTTCTCATAAAAACATCTCTAGCAGTTAAGTTGTTGCATGGTGGAAGATTTCTTTGACCATGCAGGAAAATTTAGCGACTTTCAGCAAGCAATGCTTTCTCACATTATATACTATATATATAACTTACCATGGATCTACAAATTGTCTAGCATTGTCACCGTACACAGAATGATTTCAGAGAAGAATTCATGATTCTTCAGTTCTTACATCTTCCAATCATAGGCTTTTATGAAATAAATCTCCAACAGATTGTCATATATGTCTTAAGAGACGCAAAAGATATCAATACAAGATTTCATATTTTGTACATATTTTGTACATGATTTACAATGAAATATGAAGATAACGAACAGTATTCAATCTCGAAAGTCCAATGAAACGATACAAATATGGAGCAGAGTAAACACGGACCTCAAAATTTAGAGGTGGGATCAGGTGCAATGGAGGAGTACACGAAAGGTCACACCCGCCGTGTGCTCCTTGTAATGATCGGAACCCCCCCCCCTTCCCCCCGGAAAAATCCGTAAGCAGTTCAGTGTATAAGTAATGGCCTAACAATCAGTATGAAAAACATCAGTCAGGATTTGACTTAATGATACGTAGTATGTGCTGACATGATCATTGTATCGACCATAAAACTTGCGAAATGATGACTTCAAACGAGACTGTTGATATCCTTGTTTCATCAATTTGTTTAAAAAATAGTTTGCCTCGTTTTAGAAATAGTTCAAACGTAGAATATATTCTTGGTATTGAATCAACTGAGAGATATAAACCCCGTTTTTTCCGTTATTTCCCGATCATGGTGTTGAGGTCCGTGTTTGCTCTACTCCAAAATTTGTATTGTTTAATGGATTTTTGAACTTGAATACTGTACGTTATCTCCATACATTTCATACAATGTCAACAATAATTGAAATAATAATTATTTCAATATTAGAACTTATTTCAATACGGTTGCAACGTGTTGCGTAGCTTGGAATACATTTTCAATCACTAGATAATCCACAGAGACAATGATGAAGATCTCATAAAGACTTCAAATACAAACAATACATAAAGAAACATATTATAGGTATCAAAATCGCAAATAATATTGCTTGCTTCTAGACATAATATCATTTATCATACTGCTTTCATTAGAATTACATTTTGTAAAAAGTTGATCTAAAAAAGATCTTATTTCGATAGAAAAGTTTTCTTTTTGAAATCTGCATTTCATTTTATATTTATAAATCGTAAAAGAAATAAATGACAAGAGATTATTCAATTTTACTGTTTTTATTGTGAACATTAATGTTTTATTTCTAAGTGTTGTCCAGAAACAGAATTTGATTTTTTTTTCAAAAGTAACAGATCAAAATTAGGCATTATGTGAACTGCGCTTTTTGTTTCACAATGGATAGATTTTATACTTACAAAACATGTGATCAGTACAATTGTTTTTTTTTACTGGGAAAGGGGGGGGGGTCTCGAACGGTTGTACCTCATGGAGCTTGCCGCAGTCTATTCAATGCTTTATTCTTTTAATTATGAACACCCCGAACTAGAAAATTGACAATGTCAAGGAATTTTAAATATTTTCTTTCAGCTCGAAACATTAAATGGCGGTACAATTGTTTACTTGAATGGCATATGTGTACGAGATCTCCTTATTTGGTGAACACATGATATCCCTCGTGATACTCATAAAATAAATCAAGCGCACAGTAAAGGGTTATTTGGTTTGGAAGCTTGGATGAGGCAATGGTTAAGCAACGGTTTACCCCAACCCCATCCACCCGCCGTGAAAACAAGAAACACTCAAAGTGCATTTCCAGATGTCACCGGTTTCTGAAATACATGTATATTGTTTATTTTATAAGTAATAAAAAATTTGTTGTAAATATAACATGGATTTCATTTTTCTATAAGAATGGTTTCCATGTACAGTATAGATAGGTTTTGCAATGAAATATCTCATCCCTCTCTCTCTCTCTCTCTCTCTCTCTCTCTCTCTCTCTCGCAATGTGGACCTCTAGTCAGGGAAATAGAAATGAATTCAATATTGATTTAATTACTTGATTATTCATTTATTCATTTATTTTTTTTTTATACAAATATGAGATTATTTTTCATTGCTAATATCAGATATATACATGTAACATATAACGCAACCATGTCAACAAATCTTAAAGTATTTGTACTGTTAGCATGCACCAAGAATTTAGTTCTATAACTGAAATTGCAAAGCTAGCCCATCAAACTTCAATTTATATAAAAAAAATTACAGGACACTTGAAGTATAGCGTTTCCTCACATGAGTTACTCATAAGTCTATTTTAAAATTTAGAAAAAGAGGTACCCGACGTTCGAATTTTATGAATGAAAAAGCTAGTAGGTTAGTCACAAGCATGTGATTTTACATCGAATGCTATCTATATCTCTGTAAAAAAAGAGGTCGTGCAAGACGCTAAGTTAACGATTATGTTCTACATTACGTTCTACATTTAAATGGTTTTTTTTTTAAATCCATGGTTTATAGCAACCTATATATAGGTAGACCGTGAAACCAAAATACCAGAACTTGAGTTTTTGATCTCAGAAAATGCGGTACGGAACTGCCTTCTTCCTCGCTTTAGTATCACTGCAATGCATTAAGGTAAGCTGCTGATATGTGGCTCATTGTTTTTAATATTTTGAGATGATTATTCCAGTTTTTCGTCAGACCTATGAACTTCACATGTAGTCAGTCATGTTAGTATACTATTGATTGTAAGTTATTTTTTCCTCAATATTTACTTCGTTCATGTTGTGTGTAAAACTAGTATTCCTTTAAAAATCGCACTTACGCCTGCATGATTGAAAAACAAAATATCTGAATTACCAGGTTGTGTCAGTATAATGAGTCTATACTGATATAATGAAAAAAAGAGACGTAAGAAAAATAGATTCTCTAAAGCCATGGGTTCAACGTATCGATGCCTTTTCAATTTAGCAGAAAAAAATTCGTCTGCACAATTCTTTAATCGTACATTTTTAGAAAATTGTACATTTATACAACTGTTAAAATTGTTTGTACAATTTAGAAAATCGTTTGAGCAATTTTTAAATTCGGTAGACCTTTAGTAAATCGTTTGTTTAATTTGTAAAATTATTTGCATTACTTATAATTATGCCATGTATAGATATCGAGCTTTACTCGTAAGCAAATGATTTGCATATGTGTATACTCAAGTAAGCACATGTCGCTGTATAAATGCACTCATGTACTCATGAGTAAATTTCTCCAATATGAACACAATATTAGAAATCGTTGCATGTATGAGTACGCATATTTTTTTTGTTTCAAACCTTTTTTTCATTTTAGGAAATTGTTCGTACGATTGTTTAATTCTTTTGTACAATTAAGAAAACCGTTTGTGCAATTTTTCAAAAACGTTGGACTATTCAAAAAATCGTTGTGGAATTTTTTGAAATTATTAGCAAAACTTAAAAATGGTTTGTAGGAGCATGCACTTTTTGTTTCAAATATTTTAGAAAATTGTTTGCACGATTGTTAAAATTTGTACAATTGAGAAATTCATACGTTGAATTTTTCAAAACCTTTCAGATAATTTAGAAAATCGTTTGTAAATTTTCAAAATTGTTTGCACAACTTAGAAATCGATTATACAAGTTTACAATTTAGATAAGGATGAATTTAAAAAAAATGACCAAACACATATCAACCTGCACTAAAAACACAGACAATGGGAATAAATTTCTATGTCCTAGCATATGTCTTAAAATAGTGTCTAAATAATACCTGCCAAATATCTTATTGATATCTCAATTCACTAAAAGGTAATGCCCCAAAATGATGCTAAAAATGTAAAGAGTGCAACACCATTTTGTGACATTTTGAAAATTCAATACTTTTTAAGATCTGTGAAATAAATATTATTGGTTTATGTAGGAAATACTTTCCTGATAATGGTCAAAGTATTAAGCTTTAAATGTAGACTGTAGCAATTTTTGATTGACCAAGCTGTGGTCATGGTTGATGTTGAAAAAATGTTATACCTTGTCAGAAGTGCATCAGAAAAAAATGTAATGTTGCCCCCCATCCCCCCCCCCCCCCCAATAAAAAGAACATCGATTTTAAAAATCTGAAAGACAATTAAGTCAAAAAAATTTCAAAGTGTAAAACATTAACTGATATAATTTAAAACTTAAAAATGTGATATAAATCACAAGCAGCATTAATGAGAGTCAAGTGTCTGCATACCCAATAATGTCAGGAGTGCAACATTTGATGTTTTGCCTCTTAGCATGGGAAAAAACTTTTATCAATATATGATTCTATGATTTCTATTTTGGAAAATAAAGAAACAAAGAACATTTTTACCAAATAGATTTTTCAATTACAGGGTCTGTCTGTGTTTCAGATCTATATTTCTCTGGTCAGAAGTGTAAAAAAATTTTTTTTTAAGATTCAAGTTATATGATGAATAGACTTCTATTCATGCTAAAAATTATTCTTTAATTAGTAATGATCTATTCGAATAATTTAATACAAATTTATTGATAGTAATATTATTGAAATCCTTCTGTTTTTCAATTTTATCAATTCAGATGTGTTCTTATCTTTTCTTTGATTTTTTTTATGAATGTAAGAAATAAACACTCTGAAAATTGTTATTAAATTCAAGTAATTCCACCTCAACTTCACTGAAACAACAGAACAAGTTCTGATGTAATTTTCGCTTCACAATTTTACTTTAAAGACTCCCATGCTCTTGGTCAGGAGTGCAACAAATATGTTAGAATTATTGCTGATCAAATATGAATAGCTAATATATATATATATATATATATATATATATATATATATATATATATATATATATATATATATATATATATATATATAGATATGTCGACAACCTGGGATATGTCGACGTCCTTTCGCGGTCCCGGCAGTATTTACATATATATGATTTGCAAAAACTCTGATATGTCGACCTCGGTAATGTCGACAACCCGGGTTATCTCGACGTATATTCACAGTCCCAAGAGCAAAATTTACCTTGGTATATGTCGACATCAGCAATTTTCTGCTCTACTGAACCTAACTGTTTGTCAGATAGGGTCGCTCGTCACGCACGGACGACTCCGGGTATCTCGCCGTCGTCAAAATTTCACAACTTTCACACCCATGTTTGACTGCACGTTGCTTAATTAATTCTATAGACTGTGTTTGTAGGTGAATCCCAAGCCCCTCGGCGTCTCTGAGAAGTTTATTGCTTAATGTTCAGCTTGGGTAATATCACTGCTAAATCTACACGATTCTGCGTAAATGTACAGACGGTTATTTTTATCGAAACCTAACATAACTTTTAAATTTGAAAAAGGTAACTAAATTAAAATGAATAACAAACACACTGAAAAATTCAAAATAAGGAATTAAAAGATGTTTTAATGATATTTTGTAGTTAAAATGTATTCAACAGGAAACAATCCAATTAACGACACGATTGACCAAATCAGCCGTAATTCATTCATCTGTAACAACACCACGTTAGTTTAGATACACAAATCTCTTTAAAAAATGAATTTTAATGTACATTCTTCCTGAAAGAAATAAGAAAAAAAAATAATCCGCATTTAATTTTTTTTTCCGTATATCGGATGTTGACTTTATACGGTTCGAAGTTTATAGAGCGCATTTCGTATCCTGTTCTGACGAATAGGCAAGTTACACGGGAATGCTGTAACTTTGTGCTGAAACTTTGTGAATTTAGAAAGATTTCGATAAAGAACACGTTAAATTATAAACAAAAATTTTAAAATAACTTCTTAGATTTTTAATAAAAATAGAGGGAATTTTGAAACATGTTGAGCTACAGTCTACATGTATATTGAAGTCTTTTGCTGTGCAGTGAAATCTTGGACGTCAAGTCTCAACTCTGATATCTCGACACCTCGGATATCTCGACATTTTCCGATGCTCCCGTCGATGTCGAGATAACGAAGTTTACCTGTATATATATATATATATATATATATATATATATATATATATATATATATATATATATATATATATATATATATATATATATATATATATATATATATATATAACATATTCCAAATAATCATGTTTTGAAGTATTGAAAATATGAAAAACTTGCCGCAAATAATAAAAAAAAATATAAAATTGACGAACTGATATACAAACAAAGAATGGGTTATTGTGTTTTATAATTTTTAAACCAATGCTAAGTAAAATACATGTCAAATATCAGGAGTGCAACACAATAATGTAAAATGGGGTGCTTACATCAAATTTTTGCACAGTTCAGAAAATCGTTTGTACGATAAGTTTATATAGTTAAAGATAATCAATTATACGATTTTTAACATATTTTGTACACTTTTTAAAATTATTTGTACTATTCACAATATACTTTGTGCGATTTTTAAAATTGTTTGTAAAATTTAGAATCATATCAAAAACGTCCAAAGGATTTTCATGACTGTACAAAAGATTGTCCAAATTGTACAAAAGATTTTTTTATTTAACGTCCAAAAGTTTTCTAAATTGTACAAACGATTAAGAATCGTGTAATTTTTCGAAAATTTTCGAAAACATCCGAACGAATTTTAACATACCTCTTTATGCAGAATTAAAATGATACTAGATATAATGTATAAGCCATCGAAGTTTTACTTTTTCAAAGAACATATTTTATAGACATTCCAAATCTTTACGATGCTTTGCCTAAAAGAATATCCTTTTTCATTTCTTTGAAACCACTCTTACTACAGGAACTGATGGATAAAGATATAAATGTACGAGGATTAGTAGCGTTTTAAGAATTACACATTTACACTGCAATTAGATACTCTTAGAAAAAACTATTTTAGATGGAAATGTTTTTGAGCAGTGGCTCTTCCATCAATGAAATAAAAAAATGATGTTCATATCAATAATACAATACGAGGGTACTTAGAAAAGTTCTTGGACACATTGATTTACGGAAAATATATTGTTTTGAAGAATGTCGTATGTCTAATTAAATTCTTATCTTTTGTTTATTAGTATGTAAAAAATCAGGCCCATTTACTATAATTTTGAAAATATACAATAATTTTTACTGTGCGGCCGTAAGATTCACGGAGCAATCACTTGACGTTAGGTGACGTAACAATCTGATTCCAGACCTGTTAAGCTTTTTCACAGTTCTAATTATAAATATCTTTTATATCTTTAGACTTTTCATGTCTTTTTTTCTTACTTAAAAATTGAATAACTATATTAAGACATGTTATATTTTTTCTAAAAATGTCTTTCGTGATTTTAGATGTCTATCGGATTTTAGTGAGATCTTAAAAACAATGTCTACTCAGTGCAGCGATCAGGTATGAGAAACAATGCAAATCCATGGGCGCAACGATAAGTAGGATATTGGGGGTATTGCAGAAGTTGATAATCAAAAATGTCAATCCTTCCATTCTTACAAAGTTGTACTTCTTGAACATTTTGGTACTAGATACGTGTAGGCATTCCCCAACAGCATCTTAAAACATTTTAGTCTCTTTCGGGCATTTTCCTTTCTGCAGACATCATTTTTTTATAGCTCGAGCGGTGCTCCAATACGTTCAATGACGTTACCATTCTTGGCTTTAATTTTACGCATTGATCATCTATAATTAGCGATAAACAGTCATAATTTAATTTAAACAATATTTTATTATGATTAAACATAACTGCATTGGACCGCAGGCACTGCCTATATAAGTTCTCTCTACAATACAGGTCAAGTCATACATGTTACAAGTAAATATTAATTACATAACATTGAAAAAATATATACATGTGTATATTCTAAAGAGATTATATATATATATATATATATATATATATATATATATATATATATATATATATATATATATATATATATATATATATATACATACACACACACACACACACACATACATACACATACATATATATAAAAAGAAGACAAAATAAGTAAGGAAAAAAAATATAAATGAGCTGATGATACTATATAAGTTTGCATTTAACATATATGACTGATAATTATAATAATATAAGTATAAACAGTCATAACTCCTCCAATCTAATTCAAAATTTTGCCAAATAACGTTTTATGAATATTTAAGTGACAGGTGAAATATCATAAATCTTCATGCGCTACAACAGTGCAATTTTCATTTTCAAAAAAAATATCTCTGTAATGTAAAGGTGCGAAAAAGTAACATGCTCCATAAAGCATGTTTTATCTAAACAATGTAGCTGTATGTTTTTAAAGATCATCGGAAAACACCAAATCTTTGCATATTAATTGGAAAATATGTATAGTTTTTATCTACAGAGTTTTACTTATTTCATTCAAATAGTGCGCCCATAATAGAACTTGTCCGTGAACTTTTCTAACAACCCTCGTATTTAACATACTTAATTATACGATTTTTTATATTTCTAACAACCCTCGTATTTAACATACTTAATCCTACTTAATATGAATTTATACAGAAGTAAATATAAACAATAAAATATTTTCTTCGTTCGTTAGTATAAGAATTAATGTTGCAGCTATTGCAGAAAAAAATTATATAAGCAGCTTACGTGGGCTATGTATTTTTTATGCAACAGCTGCAACATCAATTCCCATACTAATAAGCAAAGAAAACTTTTTATTGTCTAAATAAGTAATAATATGTGGTATACAATAGATTATAAATATGACGGATTTAGTCATACAAATATGTAAATATGTTTTGCCTTTGTCGGAAAACACATTGCTAGTACATGTAATTATAGTATTATATCAGCTGAAACTGTGAAGAGTATAACAGGTTTTAATTTGACACAGACCAGTAATTATGCTCTCTAACTTGTTTCAACTTTCCACTTAATTTTGGGGCGTTTTTCCTACTTATTTCTTTTGCTATAATTCTTTTTGAAAAAAAGCGATTCTACACTTTTTCACACCTGAGAGATAATGCTATGTTTGTCGTTCACGACTTTGCGGATATCAAAGGTCCGTTAAAACGCACTTTGAAAAAAAAATCAAAATGTGTTAAATTTGGGACCAAGTTAACGCACTTTGAAAAAGAAATCTTTTCAAAGTGCTTTAATATCGACCATATTAACGCACTTTGACAAAAATGTGCTTGTTGAATATTCTTCCAAATGTTAGGTATGATCAATAATTATTTGATCATATATGGATAACTTTTCGATGATGACGTTACGTCGGGAGATGTAGAGGTTTTAAAGGTTTTAAGTGTTTGTTTTTGTATTAAAGATTTACGTAAATGTTATAATGATAAGTGACTTAAAGCATCGAATTTTTCTTAAGGAAAAGGGGGCAATTTTGATTTTTCCATTGAAAAAATTTTCTCGCATAATATGATGGTCTTTTTATAGTTATTTGACAAGTGATTAGAAGTATGAAAAAAATGTTTATTCCCGCTCAATATTTTTTTTTTTACATCCATTCGTTTAGTATTAAGAGATATGAAAAAATGATTTATGGATTTTATACCTTTTTTTGTATTGCATTTGATATTGTAAAGCTACTTTGTCCAAAGTACACTGTAGAGTCAGTCGATTATTGTTGCTCAGATCAGCGATATGGCCCCTGAGCCTCTAATCTTTAATATAATAGGGTGCGTCATTTTTTTTCAGGAACGCTTATATCAGTTTTTTGATCTATTTTACGTTAATTGAAATTTATTGAAAGTATATCAATGTCATACCAATTATTTGGGTAGGAAAGATAAAGGGTTGGGCTGAGGGACCTTCTACCTGTCTTCTCCTCGTTCTCGATGAGGGTAGATCAATTCATCAGTTTTTCGGAAGAAATATAACAAAATAATGCTGTCTATTACTAAAATCTAAGTCCAGAATTTTTGTTTTGCACATATTTTTTCAAAGTGCGTTAAGTGTCTCCATGGTAAAAAATGTTGATGTACACTCTTAACGCACTTTGAAAAAAAAAGAAAGAGCGTTGATTTTGCAAATTTAGCGCACTCTGAAAACTTTTTTCAAAGTGTGTTAATTTTGTCCTAATTTTAATGCACTTTGAAAACGTTTTCCAAAGTGCATTGCCACAAGGGTCGTTGCCCTCTCACCTTATTCAGGTGGCGTGTCAATAAACTGATGTTATTTAAAAATATTTCTTAATTTACTTTTTACTAAATAATCGATTGAAAGCAGTAGCCGTGAAAAATGGAGATCTTAACTAATCGCCATACGGTTCATTCGGATTTTCGATCATAAAATTCAATTATCTTATTGAACCGAGACTGTGCTTTTTGGTTTGGAGAAAGTTCACCGTGGGGATTTCTTTTTACAATCATGCATGTATTAGTCATGTCAGTATGAAGCGCAAATGAAGCATATTATGTGAAAAGTTGCCCGTACTCAAAATATTAGAGCAGACGCTCTTTTCTGTACAACAAACACGAGAGAGAGAGAGAGAGAGAGAGAGAGAGAGAGAGAGAGAGAGAGAACCTCACAGAAAATTCAGTCATATTCAACTACTTAGGAAGATGATTTTCTTTTTCGCAAGGAAATTGAAACAGGTGCTGCATTCATTTTTCGTAATTTTTGACATTTTATTTAATGCACTACTAAGTAGAAAAAAGTTCATTAATATTATTAATTTAATTGATGAATATTTTTGTTTCTCTCAATGTACCAACTATTACCGACGTACCTAAAAGAAGAAAAAATATTGAAACACTCTTCCAACCCCAATTTCCTTTTTTGAAATACATTGATTGAATTCATTGCTACATTTAAATTTAATCTCTAAGGCCCATTACTTATATGAAACTTTTATTTTTCATCTATCAGTTCATAATCAGAGGATTATATCAGCTTTGGGTTAACACATAAATTTATAAAACTTAATTTTATCTGGAATTGCAATGAGCAATGCTACAAATAAAATAATTTTAATTACGATAGCACCGTGAAGGAAATTTGGTATTATTAGCTGTTGTGTTTAGTGCTTATGATTTAAGAATGTTAGGGTCTAGTATTCCACCGAGGAGACAAGCTTTTTTGGACAGGATTCGCGATAAAGAAAGTAGGACATTTATTTCATTTTATTAGCATTTGAATTTCAATGCAAAAGATGCTGGCTATATAAAATGTCCAGGCATTTGTTTTGAATTCTGTGAGAAACATTAAAAGATTTTTAAGATGGTTAACTGTTCTTTATCTTCATCTTTGTGAGTTAAATCATCCAATCATAAGGATGAAAACCCTCGTAATTACGGACAAAAGGAAGTTCCTCTTAACAGTTAATGAAAGTCTTATTATAGCAAATAGAAATACCAGTACTTCTAATTGTCCTTTGTTCAAAATTTTGCAGTGACTGCAGTAGCAGAAGTATATGTACATCTTATTGCGTTTTTGTTTTGTTTCGTTTTTTATGTTGTTTGTGTTTTGCTTTGTTTGTATAAATTTAATTTCTACTTCTGTTGTTTTAAGTTGCTTTAAAATTTGTATTATATCTTATTCTAACAGTAAATGTTGTATTCAGAAAGCACTGAATTTTATTAATTTATAAAAAAGTATAAATTTGTTCAGCTTTAGTAAAATGTGAAAACTTGGAATGCATACATGTGTACCCCCTTTACTGCACATATTTGAACAAAACATATTCATTATTCAACATGTAACTTTAATACCTGTTGTTTTATGGTGTTGTTCTCCAGGTTGGTTGCCACGATGCCTTTAAAATTTCGATTTCCATCAAAGATAAATACATACGAATATGCAAATTTTATTTTTAAATCAATTTTTTTTCTACATTTTGATAAATATCTCCCCTTTTATTCATCAAATGTTATATCATTATTTCTATGTCCATTTAATTTAAAGTTGTTTTTATAAATTTATATTTATGCTTTTTTTTTCAAAATGATGATTGCAAACTTACAGGATATCTATCTAGCAATTTAAAGTTGATTTTCTTAAGATCATATATATAAATGTTTGATAGACACATATTTAATAGGCATTTATATTACTCAAGTAAATAAAATATTCAATTAGTATAATCCTCACTTCTTAACTATTTGTATTATCACCTCAAGTATGGCGATCAATACCTTGGACTTTAATTACAGGAAAATTAAAAACAAATGGTTTACTACACCAGATAATTTTTGAGTTGAAATAAAAATATGAACCCTACTTACTTTCTGGAATGGATTAAATGGAATAAAAATGACACATACTCTAAAAAGTATTCCTAAAACAAACAAGACCGCACTGAAAAATTGTTTTTAAAACACTTTTGAGGATCAATATCTGCATGAAATGTGAGAGAAATTTGACTTTTTCTTTGGAATTAATTTTTTTTTGTATAAATTGTACTGATTGGACTTCAAAACCCCTGTCAGTATGAAATGTTCATACATATGCCCCAAACCGCACAATAAAACTTTTTTTTTCTTTTCAGAGTGTAATTTGTAAACCATATTTTCCCTCTGTATTCTTAGACAATACAAAGTTTTTCTCCGGATACAGCATGTGGAGTATCAAAAGGCTGCTTCAAATCGTACGAGTGTGCGTCCGGAGATTGCACTTACCTGGTCACGTGGTACAGGAGCGGGGACCAGATGAAATTTGAGTACACTTCTACTATCACGGCATCTAGTAAATACCTCTGCTTAGGATTTTCTGACGATGACGAAATGGTTAGTATATGGGAACTTATCTGAAAAAAAATAATTACCTAGACGTACTTTTTGAGATTAGAGTTTAAAATGGGGTCGATAGTGTTGCTCCTAGGTATTTTACCTAGAAAAATTTAATGATTGATGGGTTATCATACTGAATCTTTGATGAATTAAGTATAAATCATACCTTGAAATTTTATTTAATTTTAATACAATGATATGAAAAAAAATTACAATTTACCGTATCTAATTTTTTTTTGTTTCAAGGGACACCCTATTTCAAATAAAAAGTATGTGTGAAATATATGGAGATAACGAACAGTATTCAAGCTCAAAAGTCCATTAAACATTACAAAATAGGTGCAGAGCAAACACGGACCTCAAAAACATCAGAGGTGGGATCATGTGCCATGGAGGAGTGAGCATCCCCTGCCGACCGGTCACACCCGTCATTTTTTTGTCATGATCGGAAAATAACGGAAAAATCCGTCGACAATTCAGTGTGTAAATAATGGCCTAACAATTAGTATGAAAAACGTCAGTTAGTATTTGACTCAATGATAAATTGTATTTGCTGACAAGGTCATTGTATCGACCATAGAACTTACGAAATGATGACTTTAAACGAGACTGCTGATATTCTCTTGCTTAATCAACTTGTTTGTCAATAATTGACCTCGTTTTAGAAAATGTACATACGTAGAGCATGCTCTTGCGTATCGAATCAACTGAGAGATATAAACCCCGTATGCAGGTGATGAAGGTACTGTATATTGCTGCATAAGTAAGGGAAGACGGCGATTGAAAAGTTAAAGTCATCACGTTTATCATAAAGCTTGGTTGCTAGATTACCATTAACGTCTTTTTCAAGTAAAATATTCAAATATGAAACAGTTGTGTCAGACTCTGTGGTATCTTTTATCTCAAGCTCACCAGAATATATCGTATCGACAATAGAATGGAAATAACCATTGTTAATTGACAATACGATATATCTAAATGTCGAGTTGAAGGCCACAGCAAGTATTTTCTTTTTATCACGTATAAGATTTTGGTTGAACATTTACTGGAACCCGCTATGTATCTTTGTTTGTAAGGATTTTTATGAAGTTTCGGAATCCAATATAGATATGGTAATTCATATTCATTTTGGTTGTTTGGAATATTAAAAATATATTTTTCACTGGATGACCCTGCAACTATTTGAACGATTTTGCCATCCCCAACAGTTGCTTACTTTTTCCTTATAGAAGATTGAATAATCCAATGAGTTGTTAACTATTTAAGGACATGGGATACTAAAAAAATATACGAGTATTATCGCATTTTAAAACATATTTGGTAAAGGCTTTAATTTTGCAAGAAAAACAGATAATTAACACAATTTTTTTTCTTTTAAAGCAGTCTTATTTTTTCCATTCTCCCCAATCTATACTTAAAATTTTGTATTAAAGTCATGAAAAAATAAAATCCCGAAAATTAAATAAAAATTTACTCCAATTTATCATGTAACAAATAAATTGGAATCCAAATCAATAAAGAACAAGAATATATGAAAAAAGCTCCACCCACTCCAAAGTTTAGGTATCCTATAAGCTTAAGACACACTGTAAACGGTTTGTGAAGAAAGAAAAGGGAAAGTCAGGTATTTGTATCTATAGGGACGGATATATCCAAAAGTCTTAAAATCTCATTGAATCGCCCTCATTCTGTGGTGAACTTTTTCTAAAGGAAAAAAAAATAATTCGAATCCGTTAGCAGTCTCTTTTAAAATATGTTGCAGAAGAAAGCCGAAGGATTAATTTAACACAGGTGGAAATATAAGCTTCTTCAAGATTCCTGGCGGAAGTTAGAAAGGGTCTGTCCTTTGTGAATCCCTAGATGGACATTCATACAAATGTTAAATTGAACTGGAAACATCAAACAACTTATAAAATGAGGAATATGTTTTACGGACTGTGGAGTAAATCGTCTATGAAGTACAAGTAAAGCTACTTGCACCTAAATATTTTCAGTAAATTCCTGCAAGTTCCATAATGCACCATGAATGTTTAGGGACAAACGGATATGTAAGATATGGATGTTTGACTTTTTCATTTTTGCGGATTACCTGAACGTACGCACACCTCAAGAAACTCGCCCCTCCCCATTCCAACACACATGAAATATATGGAGATAACGAACAGTATTCAAGCTCAAAAGTCCATTATACAATACAAAATAGGAGCAGAGCAAACACGGACCTCCAAACATCAGAGGTGGGATCAGGTGCCATGGAGGAGTGAGCATCCCCTGCCGACCGGTCACACCCGCCGTGTGCTCCTTGTCATGATCGGGAAATAACGAAAAAATCCGTCGACAATTCAGTGTGTAAATAATGGCCTAACAATTAGTATGAAAAACGTCAGTCAGCATTTGACTCAATGATAAATTGTATTTGCTGACAAGGTCATTGTATCGACCATAGAACTTACGAAATGATGACTTTAGACGAGACAGCCGATATTCTTGTTTCATCAACTTATTTGTCAATAATTTACCTCGTTTTAGAAATTGTACATAAGTAGAGCATGCTCTTGCGTATCGAATCAACTGAGAGATATATACCCCGTATGCAGGTGATGAAGGTTTATTGCTGCATAAGTAAGGGAAGTTGACGATTGAAAAGTTAAAGTCATCACGTTTATCATAAAGCTTGGTTGTTAGATTACCATTAACGTCTTTTTCAAGTAAAATATCCAAATATGAAACAGAGGTGTCAGACTCTGTGGTATCTTTTATCTCAAGTTCACCAGGATATATCGTATCGACATAAGAATGAAAATAGCCATTATTAATTGACAATACATCGTCGATATATCTAAATGTCGAGTTGAAGGCCACAGCAAGTGTTTTCTTCTTTTCACGTACAAGATTTTGGACAAATTCTGCTTCATATGAATACAAAAAAGGTCTGCTAATAACGGGGCGCAATTGGTACCCATAGGAATTCCAATAGATTGTTGGAAGACCTGGTCTCCAAAAACCACATAGATATTGTCAATCAGAAACTCAAGCATCTTTTTAATGTCAACTTCAGAGTACTTGTGTGTACAATCAGAATGTTTTTTTTAACAAAATAATTTTGCAAATGACCAATGACAAGGTAAGTATATTTACGAGTTCCATTTTTATTGAAAAAGCAGCTGTCAATGATATCAAAAAGCCTGGACTTTAATTTATCGTGGGGAATGGTTGTGTATAAAGTTGAAAAGTCGTAAGTTTTTAAGCTGTTGATTTTGGTAAAATCTTGTGATTTCAAATTTTCCAAAAGTTCCTTGGAATTTTTAAGTATCCACATCTGATTTACACCACTTCTCGAATATATTGTTGCACAGTACTCTTGAAGTTTCTCCTTCACCACTGTTAATATCTTAGTGAGGAGTAAAGATAGAGGCTTGGTTGAACATTTACTGGAACCCGCTATGTATCTTTGTTTTTAAGGATTTTTATGAAGTTTCGGAATCCAATATAAATATGGTAATTCAAATTCATTTTGGTTGTTTGGAATATTAAAAATATTCAAAACTGACATATGATTTTAAAGAATTTCTTACTTAGAAAGGGAACTATGAGTATAAGTTGGATTACCACTTGTAGAATTAAATCCAAGTTCCTCTAAAATACATTTAATATAATGAGCCTTACAAACAAAGACAATGTTGTTACATTCATTTAGCCATAAAATTTTTGTTTCTGTATTTTCAGGGTGAAGACAGTACTATGGCGTGTAAATACGTGTCTGGTAGTGTCTCGGTAGAGGGGGGTTTTAATGTGGATGAAACCTACACTGTTTTGTCTAATGTAAGTCTTTTTAAAGTCATCTAGACTACATCCAATACATTAATAAATTAATTTCGATGAAAGTAAAGATCTTTTTCTTTGACATTTTAATCGAAATCATTTTGTGTTAAAGTCTTATTGTACAAGGTCTCTCTGATTATTTATCACATTGTGTGTTTGCAACTGTAATCTTGAACGTTACCTTTTCAAGTAATCAACATGGAAACCATTAGACTTGTGACACTGTTAATCTTGACTAAAATTCAAGGGTATTTCATGACCTTGAATTAACTTCAAAGTCACAATCCTTGAAAATAAAATCGTCAGTAGATATCATTGAATTAAAGAGGCATTAACATTTAGTTTTCCACTGCATATTATTAGATGCATAAAATTGATACTCTCCTCTACATCGTCTAAGCTAAAAGAAAACATCGTTTCAAAAAATAAAACCAGTAATTTAATACGAAAATTTCACAATGAACATTTATTATTCATAATTTGATAATACTTGAAATAAAAAAAACAATATTTTAAAAATGAGTACATGTACATGTATGGATAAATATTCAAATTATCATTCAACATTTTATTTCTTTTAGCCGCTGGAGAAAATTTCTAATGTTGTTACTTCTGCAACAGGATCCATATTCAAGTGTTCATTTGACAGGCAAATCAATTCAACCAACCCTAAAATCTTTGACCTAAATACAAAATGGTACCTTCTGATTGCGGAAGGATTTATCAGAGGTAAAAACAACAATCAATATACTAGTATTAGCTATCTAAACCATCTGGTCTTCAACTGCTCTGGAACTAATGGAAAGAGCAAGGTGAGTAGTCTTTCAAATTATGGAGTCTGCTTCTATTGTTCTTTTATTCAAACTAACAGAGTTCATATAATGGAATTTAATTTAATTATACCTTTGTTCAATCTAACGGAGTAGATAAAGTTTATACGTTTTTTGTTCAATATTGCAGAATAGAATAGAAATAAGAGAATGTTTAATACACATATGGAGTTCTGTATCTTGTATGTGTTTCAATATTTTGAGTATATGAAATAAATGTAATTTTTATTGTAGACGGGATGATGCAGGAGCACTATTTCGAACACACTCCCCATTCTGAGCATACTGTCGATATGTTTGGATTCGAAGTCATCACAGGAAAACGACTGAAGGAGCCAATAGTAAAGATACATGGTAAGTGTTTGTACAGTTTCAGGAGCAAATAGTATAATAGATTAACACCCAACTAGTGTTGAACAGAAGAAATGGAAAAGATTTTAGAGGAGCCCCTTAAATGCCTCTCCCCCCAATCGAGAGTTTTTAGTTTACTCTTTTGCTGGTGTCTTACATTTTCCTACTTAATTAAGAACGATCCTCTGATCATGGAAATGAGATTCGTATACCAAACAAAATTTGAGACAAATTAGCCTGAATACATAGATAAGATAAAGATTTACCAAATAGGAAGTTAACTCTATAAAGGTTAATTCCTTCCATAGGTAAGATATATTTATTTTAATGAAAGAAATTTCCTCAAATGTGCCACTCTTATATCCTCTACTCTTACAGATTCAGAAAGTTCTTGTCAAGAAGATTTTGTTTATAAGATAAATTATTATACACAAAGTAGTTTTGAGTAAAAAAAAATATACGCCTCCTTTTTTTGACGGTTACAGGGTTTATCATGGTCTTGGCTTGGATGGTTTTCTCCAGTATAGGCCTGATTATTGCCAGGTACTTCAAATCAGAATGGAGTGAAAGAGTTATCTTAGGACAGAAAGTTTGGTTTCAGGTAGGCATTACAACTATAACACACAAACATACATGATAGTATACAAAATTTACAAAAAAAAAAAATCAGTTATATCATTGAAATGTCAATTAAAATGAAACAAAAATAGTTATATAATATTGTAATTATCAGGTTCATCGTGCTTGCATGGTATTAGTGCTTCTACTGACGGTGATTTCATTCTTCATCATTATACTGTCTGCGGGAAAATACAGAGATGTAAGTTAATACAGTATTAATGTTTTTATTCTATAATTAATGGTTACCAAGATGCTCATCGATGCTAAATCTAAATACACAAATTGATAATGTACATACATTGCTATAAATTTCCTAATTTATTAATGACAATACAATGAAATAGATGCAGAATGAAGTACATGAACATGTATTTTTAATTATATTAATTTCAGACCAATATGTCAAATGGCTTTATTAATTATTTTCATTTCAGAATTTAGAGGCTTCTGACAAAGATTATTTAAATTCTCATCCAATCTTAGGAATCGTCATATTGATTTTGACCTGCATTAACGTATGTATCTTATATAGTAAATACAGATCGATTCTGATAATCTTTTTACTTACATTTATATATAAACTTTTAACAATGACTGAAGTACATCTTCTGTATTACTAAATTGACGTTAAATAATGATAAAGTAATCAATTAATGAATACTTTATTAGAATTTTAGCCCATCATGTCATTCTTTATTTATTCATATTTCAGCCAATCATGTCGTTCTTTCGGTGCTCTCCAGACGATGACAGACGCAAATACTTCAACTGGGCTCATTTTATTGTCGGGGTTTCTGCCCATATTTTAGCAGGTTACTAAAATATATTATGAATCAAAAAGGTTTATTATAAAAGTAAAGGCTTCAATATATTTCGGTTAAAACGTGGTTGCTAAAGACACAAAATTGAATTAAAGTGACCTGTGTGTGTGTTTTTTTTTTTGTAGTGATAAATATCATTTTTGGTCTACAGTTGACAAAATCTGCAGTAAAAGTTGGAGCTACATACGTTATGTATGTATACATAGCTCTGTTTGTTATGTTCGAAGTTGTATTTGAAATTTTAAAGATGCAAGAGAATGGTCAAATAAAAGGTACTTTTTCTATTCTCTCTCTCGCTCTCTCTCAAATCATTTTTTGTTAAACGGACTCGAGAGAAATCATGAAATAAATCTTATTCTAACTGAGTATAAACGATATACTTTTGATATTGATTCTTATTTAATTACTTATGCATAGTATTACATGTAATTAATTTTTTATTTCAAAAAGATAACAAGTCGTATGATGTAAGCATGACAAATATAACCGATAAGAAAACAACTGAGAAATCGGAAGTAACTAATAAGGTATGTTTATAATGAAATCCAAAATATTCTATTAGTCAACAAATGTAAAAATAACAAGGTATTCTCATAATATTTGTAATATTATTTTTTTTTAGTTTTCTCGCACGAGGCTTTTCCTTCTGATCGCTCACCTGGTTACTATTGGTGTGTTGTCATTGACTGTCATTGTGTATATATTCCTGGGCATATGAAAAAAGACAATTACAGCACAGTGGGCTACATGAAATGATTTACAAAAATCAAGGATGGCCTATAGAATCTCAAAACAATTAGAAGTTACCTAAATATGTAATACAAATATGATATCTAAGCTGTACTTACATATATGAACGCAGCAAAGTGGGCTAAATGAAATGATTTACAGAAATCAAGGATGGCCTATTGAATCTCAATACAATTAGAAGCTTGCCTAAATATATGTAATAGAAATTATCTAATCTGTACATACATATATGAATGCAGATTTTTTTTATAATACTCACTTTAACACAGGGTCAATATCAAGATACTTATTTTCACTGAAATTTTTAAAATTATTTATCAACCATTTATTTAGATAGTGAGTGCAATTTTGTTTTATAAATCAGATACATTGCCTGTATTCTATATTGACACTTTCATCATATATAAGCATTATTTTAACAGGATGCTAATTTTAGCTACTGATTGATGATTGCTGACATTATAATTATTAATGTCGTGCAATCCTCTGCTCCTGTGATTGTTATAAATAATTGTACATATTTTTGTGACATTCCTTTCGACCCCCAATCAATGAGTTTTAATTCCCAAACAAACGCAAATGTATAATAATGACAATAGAAATGCTTAATGCATTCTTATCCTTTTGTAAGTAGGTGCATATCGGTTAATGGTGTAATTTGCTAATAAATACCGAATTTGAAATGGGCTGATTGCTATTAAAAAAGGATAGTGCTCGTAGTACCTTGTAGGTATGGAACAGGTATGTGTAATGTTCATATTGGTATCTTTTGTTTCTATTCAATCTCATAAACTGAAGTGAAAGGAAATGCTTTAGAAATTTTATTTTTTATTCAGATTTCAACATTCTGAAGATACTAATAATCTATGATAGTGGCCAATAATGGCATAATGTTCAATCTTGTACTCACTAGTACGAGTAAGGAAACATAAATGTATTTAATTTTGAGAATTACAATTACTATATACATAATTTACTAAAAAGAATTAATTTCTATAAATGTTTTATACAGCTGGTGTAAAGACATCAGCCTTATTTCCTTGATACTAGTAAGAAGTCCTAATGTCATTTTGAATATTTTTACTGAACTTTTATAAAATGTATATTTTGGAGAATTAAACGTTAATATAATAAAAAAATCTAAATACAACTGGAGTTTTTTCTTTTCATAGTGAAAAAATTGGCTACTTATCAAATGAGGGTTTTGTTCACTATACACATTCTTCTTTTTCACTGCAATATCAATAATTGATTTTATCATAAAAGTTAATTTAAAAAAAATGACTTGACACAATGAAAAACCCTGCACCATAAATGCAGGCTATATGAATGAATCTATATGTCTCAGTATGTTTCTAACGATATTGCCTAAATTGCTGCCAATTATCTCATTGAGATCTCAAGTAACAAAAAAGTGTCAGAAAATGATGCTAAAAAGTTTCGGTAGTGCAACTCCTTTTTATGACATTTTATACTTTTTTGGACGGTTTGTAAAATAAAGAACTGATTATGTTGAAACAAATGGTTTCCTCATAAAATCAATATACTGAGATTTGAATTAAGACTGGTGTTACTTTGTTTTTACCAAGTTATGGTCACAATTTTTACCAAGTTATGGTCACAATTGATGCTGAATAAAAACTATGTTAGAAGTGAAACTGAAAAAAAGTGTTTTCTTGCCAAACGTTTTTTTTTAAAACCTGTATGAGAATCGTGCCAAAATACAATTTTCAAAGTGTAAATCTTGCTGTGCTCAAAATTCTCACTAATCAATTACCTGAGTACTTAAGCTGTATCATTCCTCCTAAAAGAAAAAAATGTTTCATTGCATAATACACGAAACAGTGAAGATTACAAAGTTCCAATCAGCAGATTAGAACTTTACAGAAATCTTTTGTACCCGACACTATTCGAAAATGGAACTCAATGAAATTAGAAGTCAGAGATGCAACTTCACTCAATACATTAAAAAAAATATTACAGAAATAATTACCGGTACCAAACCCCCGAAATATTATTTTCTTTTGGTAAACGTACTATCAATATTATACACACCAAATAAGACACAACTGTTTGCTAAATTATGATCTTTACAGACGAAATATTATTGCTTCTCCTAATTGTATTTGTATTCAGAATGACGACTTTTATCATTTTTTCTTTGTTTGTAAGAGATAAATAATAGCGAGAAACAATCTTTTTGACAAACTGGAAGAAACAATCCTAATAGATACACATCTGTTACTATGGGGTAGTGACACTTTGTCTTATGCTATGAACTGCTTTATTTTAGTTCATAAATTCATTAATGAATCTGGAAGATTTGATTTACATTTCAATTTGTTTAATTCATTTTGCCAATATTATTTACTATATGTTGTTAGTATAATGACAATTGTACTAGCTGTATTAACTTTACTTACACCAGGAGAAGAACTTGTGAGTTGTAAAAAATTGTTTCTGATCCTTTTGTGTTAAACAATGATATATGTTCAAATCAAATTAAATCAACTAACTGATTTACCACATACAGACTCTAAATGTTTTGTGAATAACGAGCAGAATTTATAAGAGTCAAATATATGTGAATGCCCATTTATGCCAGGGGTGCAGCGACTGATGGTTTGTTTCCAATCTAATAAAACCTTAAAATACTTTACTACTATGATTTTATTCTTGGGGGGGGGGGAGCAAATACCCTAAGAACATTTTTACTCTATTATTAATTCAATTACAGGATCTGTCTGTGTTTCAGATCCATATTTCCACAGCCAGGAACGCAACAAATTTCTTTTTAAGATCCAAGTTCAAGATGAAATAACTTCTGTTCATACTTATTATCTTAATTTGATCTATTAGCATTCTATTTGATTAATTTAAAACTAACTTAATGTCAGTTTTATTAACTGATATAGAAGCTGTTCTCTCTTTAATTGTATTCACTCATATTAATAACTTTTCTGTTTCTTTTTTAATTTAGAGTATTCATTAAAATAATTTTAAATTATACGACAAGTTTATTGTAGCACACAGAAATTGTTCTCGTGTAGTTTATACTTAAAAGTTCTTTAGAGTCTGATAAGTCTAGTAAGTTCACTGTCGGGAGTGCAACAAAAAACGTTTAAAATAGTCAATGATCAAGTATGCATGAAATATATGGAGATAACGAACAGTATTCAAGCTCAAAAGTCCATTATACAATACAAAACAGGAGCAGAGCAGACACGGACCTCCAAACATCAGAGGTGGGATCAGGTTCCATGGAGGAATGAGCATCCCCTACCGACCGGTCACACCCGCCGTGTGCTCCTTGTCATGATCGGGAAAGAACGGAAAAATCCGTCGACAATTCAGTGTGTAAATAATGGCCTAACAATTAGTATGAAAAACGTCAGTCAGCATTTGACTCAATGATAAATTGTATTTGCTGACAAGGTCATTGTATCGACCATAGAACTTACGAAATGATGACTTTAGACGAGACAGCTGATATTCTTGTTTCATCAACTTATTTGTCAATAATTGACCTCGTTTTAGAAATTGTACATACGTAGAGCATGCTCTTGCGTATCGAATCAATTGAGAGATATATACCCCGTATGCAGGTGATGAAGGTATATTGCTGCATAAGTGAGGGATGTTGACGATTGAAAAGTTAAAGTCATCACGTTTATCATAAAGCTTGGTTGTTAGATTACCATTAACGTCTTTTTGAAGTAAAATATCCAAATATGAAACAGATGTGTCGGACTCTGTAGTATCTTTTATCTCAAGCTCACCAGGATATATCGTATCGACATAAGAATGAAAATAGCCATTGTTAATTGACAATACGTCGTCGATATATCTAAATGTCGAGTTGAACGCCACAGCAAGTGATTTCTTCTTTTCACGTACAAGTTTTTGGACAAATTCTGCTTCATATGAATACAAAAAAAGGTCTGCTAATAACATAAATACCAACAAAATTTGAATAGCAGAATGTTTCTAGTTTCTAGTTGAAACTGCATATTTTGTTACATTTTTAAACCACGCCACTTGTTTACTTACTCTCAAGAGTTAATTTTCAAACATGTTTTTCATTAAAAGCTTTTCTTACAAAGTCAATATCACTTTAAAATCAAGATACGAGCTGGTCAAAATTTACATTGAAAACACTGATTATATATCGCAATTATTCCGAAATAGAATTTCATTTCCTTAATATCATAAACATTTTGCCTAGTGTTTAACATTTTTTATTTCATCGTTCATGTACAGTATTTTTAATGAAAAAAAAATGTAAAAATCGTTAAAATTCACACATATATCTATTTGGAATTACAGTTAATTTAATTACAATTGGGGTTGTATTTAAGAGAGGGTAGCTAGCAGATGTCTTCTTATGAACTGTTGCTACCACAGCCTTTGAGATAAAAAGTAAATATCTTGGTTTTGATTCAAGTTCAGTTGACTGAAGTCGACCGAATGCCTTCTGAGGATTCTCTGTCACAAAAGATTAATAAGTAATCTTTATTTTGAAAATTCTATTAGAATGAGGAAGTTCTAATTATAAACATTTAAGATTGGGTCGCATTACATGGATCTTTATTATATTAAATCAAGATAAAGGAGTACTATAATCAATCTAACTTCATCGATATTGTTTTGATTGGTTTCATATTTACCAGCAATTTTTTAAATCGTCTAGTTTATCATTGCCACAATTCTAAGCAAACAATTCTTATACATGGAGAAAATGCCAATAAAATTTCTTTAACTTTAAAAATTCAAACAATGTGTATAAGATTTATCCCTCAAATACATTTAATTTTTTTTATGTCAGATACTATCTAAACTTCTAAATTATATCTGAATTATACAGCAATGAAGGGGAGTATATTCAATGCCATTCAATTTTGCAGTAAATGGATAATAAAGTACAATATTCTTCTTAGCATCCCGGAAATTAAAAAAAAAGTTGCTAAAATGTAATAGTTGTACCATTGAATTATATTTCTCTCTATAAATTCTATCTATTTTCTCTTACAATATGAAGCGTGATGTATTGAGGCGTATTTTGTAATTCATTTGCTATTCTATTCATTCAACAACCATAGCTTTCTCTTCACCTTCTTTTAAAGATTATAAGGGACTCATAAGGGATTTAAAAAAATGTAAACAGAGATTTTTATTCTCATATTGATCAAGTAGTTTAAATTGCAAGACAAATAAACATACTCTCTCTGGATGATTTGAATGCAGATGAATAAGTCAAATGTAATATGACGCTTTTACGGAATCATTGCTTTAGACCAAATCTGGCGATGACTTAATATTGAGTTTATATTTCTTTTTATCTTTTATTCAGATTTAAACAAAACGTCATTAATAACCATGTGAGCAATAAATATGTAACACGGGACATCCCTTCTCATAGCTTCATTACAATTCAGATCATTAAGGCCTAGCTACACGCTTACATCATATCAGTAACAGACTTCCTAATTTTTTTAAATATGGAACAAAAACAGAAAAATGCATGAATTAAGAAAAAATTAAAAAAAGATTAAGGTTGCTTCGTAACCTCAACTTCACTAAGAATTAGCTCAATTCATTTAATTTAAAACCTTTTAAGCAATATATATATAGCGACGTCTGGCTCAGCATCTTTCTAGATACGAATTTCTTTTATAGAGAGCTGATTGATTGAATATCAAACATTGCATTATTATAAATGTTTAAACATTTTGTATTGGTTTGGGAGTTAGCAGGATAGGATAGCGTAGGAGAATTTAATCAATGGAGTTCCTGAAACAATGGCTTATCAATTTGTACAGTTTCATTCCCTTAATATTAATTTATGTTGAGCCAACAATGAATATTTGCCATTTCTTGCTCACTACACTGCAAATTCTTGTTTACTAAGATTTTTATGACGAATTTCCCGTGTAATGTTGTTGTAATGCCTGACAATGACGAGATAGAATAAACGTAAGAATGTTTAGTTAATAGTACCAGACGTATCTAGGTATTAACGTGAGTTTGTTGTAGTTGATTGTAGTGACTAAGTTCTATATTTACTTTTACCTTGGTGAATTAACTATGCTAATCGCTCTTTGGTTTCATCGTGACACAAAAAATAAATTACAGTACACGAACTGAAGATATGCAATTTTCCCTCAAACCGCACTTGAGTCACAATAATGTTTTAATGTACAAACTAAGTAATGTTATTCAGGTTTTTGAAAAAGGGGTGAGTAAGAGTGTCTGAAAGGAAAACTCCCTCCTCAGAGCCAGAATTCTTTTATAACTATAGAATTCATAATAAATGGATTTTGCATTTTGGTAGGTTCTGATACATTTTCACATGTCAAAAAATAAAGCAACATTACTTTAAAAAAAGATAAAATAATGAATTTATTTTGTTTCAAACATTTTTTTTCAAATTTTAAAGAGAGGGGTGCAATCGCACCAACCGCACCCCTTTCCCGTTCCGACGGCCTTGTTATTGATAATTCTGTTGGCACAAAATCCCTTAAGCTTACATCCAAAGAACAAACAACATGGAATAACTATCACCATTAGAAATATCATTTGACCATCTATCTTTACCCGCATTGCTGGAGAACAAAATATGAATTATCATTTAATCTTCGGAAAAACTTCGTTCAATTGGCGAATACCCGCTGTACATGCACTTATCGGGCACAAACCGCGAAAAGTAAACATTAAAAAAAAATCAATATCATGAAACCAACGACCTCTTACCCGTATGTACTCCATTATTTAGCAAGGGGACGTAATCAGTTGTTTTGAATTCCAAATTACCTGTCAGATACAGTGGGTTTTACCTGTTCCTCGTGGAGAGGTTCACCTGAGGATAGTGTAATTTTTGTCCTTTATCCGGGGCACTTGACGAACGAGGTGACATTGTCTAAATCGACCTCGTTTGATTACGTATCTGGATGTTTACTTTGTGAATCATATAAGTTTTAATTTAAAAAGTTTTTCAAGTACTAATATGTGAAAATATAAGTTATGTTGAAATTGTCATCGGAAGGAATCATATAAAAGTTCAGTTCCACTAAAAGCTTTACAATGGAGTGACCTCTGCGTACCTGGTTTAATATCACCAGGTTTGACTGCTGGAATAATGTTCAAGACAGTTATTTTGATATCCATCGCTATAAATCACATTGAGGTAAGTAAGCTTTAATCTAAACCTAACCATTATCCCTGAACTGGATTAGAGAAAGCTGTATCTCATAATATTTCAAATCCTATCAGCTGCATACCCTGTCAGGAGCACTGTATAAATCCTAGATATTGTTACTTTTTTGAGCCAAGAGAAGTTATTGTGACTGTATTCATTATGTTATCCTGTCTGCTTAAAGTAGTCTCTTGGAATCTTTACCCTAAAAAATATACTACAGTATACTATAGTTTACAATAGTATCAGAGTATTTTACTACAGTGAAATATGGAGGTAACGGACAGTATTCAAGCTCAAAGTCCATTGAAACAATACAAATTGGGAACAGAGCAAAAGCGGACCTCCAAAAACATCAGAGGTGGGATCAGGTGCCATGGAGGAGTGAGCATCCTCTGCCGACCGGTCACACCCGCCATGTGCTCCTTGTCATGATCGGGAAATAACGGAAAAATCCGTCGACAATTCAGTGTGTAAATAATGGTCAAACAATTAGTATGAAAAAGTCATTCAACATATGACTATTGATGGGTTGTATTTGTATATGTGTTTGCTTTTGTTTATAACCAGTATCGTATCTGTAAGTTGAGTGTCACAAGGACAAACATGTGCATGTTTTCTTTTGATCATTGTAAGCTGTGAATATTTTGAAATATATATAAGCTTACGGAAACAAAGGCTTGTTTCATTTTTTTTTCTACTCTAATAAGACAATTAATCAAAGGTTTACAATACATCATTTGTTTTGAAAGTACAAAAGACATAGTCATGTTACTTAACAATATTAGCACAGTTCTCGAGTTTTGTCAAACTGTAATGCTAATTCAATTTGATTCATTTCTGCTGTTTGTTTAACAAATATTTAAATGAGTTTTATTGCAAAGGATAAATTCTTATAAAATGAATGTTACCTAATTTTCATTTGACATGTCAAGAACAAATGCTTTTTTGGCTCAATGAAGGTAGTTGTCTTAAATAATTGACGGTAATTTGATGCTGTCAGCGTGAAAAAAAAATTTAAAAAGAGTTTATTTCTTCAAAAAGGAAGAAAACTAGACAGAAGCATCAAATAAAAGAACACGGCTCGTCTTGTCTTTGTAATGTTGGGAACATATGAAGTAAAGTAAGAATATCATTTTAAATTAAATTTGTCAAGATTTCTCTTTCTTTTTGTAGATTATAAATGGGTTTTCTCCAGATATTGCATGTGGTGTATCCAAAGGCTGTTTCAAGTCGTATGAGTGTTCATCCGGGGATTGCACCTACCTGGTCACATGGTACAAGAACGGGGATCAGATTACATTTGAATACACCTCTACCATCACAGGATCTAGTAAATACCTGTGTTTAGGATTCTCTGATGATGACGACATGGTAACTATTCGCAGTACATGTTCGTTGTATCTAACCCTTTGTATACCGATATTAAACATATATTTATGAGTTTTCCAGGCTCTTTGTCTAATGCATTAATTGAGGTTTTTTAACTTGAGAATTTCGAGTGGCTTGTAAAAACATTTGATTATAGATTACATATGACACAATCCAAGGTTGAATATTTCTTTCTCGATTATTTTTTTTTATTTTTGTTTTTTTAAAACAAACTCCCAATATGTTGCAGATATGTAGCAATTGATTTAAAAAAAAAGATAAATGTGAGTTTGATAGAAAATACAGAGGTGAAATAAAGATAAAATGTGTAGAAAGTTGATAAAAAGTTTATTTGCAGATTTGTAATTTGCAATTTGTAATTGGGAAAGTACTTTTCTCAAAAATAAGGCTTAAAGGATATGCACAAGGGTTTTATAATCAACAAAAATAAAACTGGATTGATATAAGGGTATTAATGCCTCTGGCCATTCATGTAAAACAAGTACCGACCAAAAAGCATGAGATAATGTTAAATCAATCAATGGCACACTGAACTTAAAATCAACAGACATTTATCAACCTAGAAAAACAAAAGCCTGATAAGAATCCAATTTTCACATTGTTTGTAATTGTGTTCTAATGTATAATGCATCTGTTTGCTTGATTTGCATCTAACATACTCGTAAGTATAATAAACAATGGAGATGATGAAGTCTCTGCGTCGGTATAGAAATTGTAGAAATAGATCGAATGGTTTAATAATTTTTAGAACATGTTTTAGGGTGACGACAGCACAATAGCCTGTAAATACGTCTCCGGTAGAGTATCAGTAGAGGGAGGATACAATGTGGAAGAAACGTACACTAGATTGTCTAATGTAAGTATTCTGGGAGTTACATGTAAGACGAGACTAGATTGTCTAATGTAAGTATTCTGGGAGTTACATGTAAGACGAGACTAGATTGTCTAATGTAAGTATTCTGGGAGTTACATGTAAGACGAGACTAAATTGTCTAATGTAAGTATTCTAGGAGTTATACATGTAAGACGACACTAGATTGTCTAACGTAAGTATTCTGGGAGTTACATGTAAGACGACACTAGATTGTCTAATGTAAGTATTCTGGGAGTTACATGTAAGACGACTTTGTAACATAGAAAGCCAGAAGCCCCCATTGTACAAATATAACCATTGAAACACAGTTGTAATTGAGAGTATATTAAGACATAATTGGTATATTGAGCATCTCCTCCTACACAAAGTTTTCCTTGAATTTTTATATTCAACACCCCCCCCCCCCCCCAGATTTGAAACAGTGCATTTATATCTCAAAGTAAGGAACAATTTTAACTATACGTAAATAAATTACTTGACAGTGGGTAAAGATATTGTACATTACATAACAAGTTTTGCAAATTATTTCCGTTTTGATAAATTTTATCGGTATTATCTAACATTCAAACACAAAAAAATCAATATCATTTTGCAAATTTAGAATACAAACAAATATATTCAAGCGTTACATTGCTAAATTGATGTTTTGATTTCATTATACAAAACTAATTTACTCTGCTTTTGATATACACCATTTTATTTTTCAGCCGCTGGAGAAAATTTCTAATGTTGTAACTTCTGCTACAGGATCCATATTTGAGTGTACATTTGACAGGCAAATCAATTCAACAAATCCAAAAATCTTCGATCTTAATACAAAATGGTACCTTCTTATTGCAGAAGGATTCATAACAGGTAAAATTCTTATAAATAGAAGTCCCTTAATCATGGTAATGTAATCAATCCTATCGGAATATGTAATTAGCCCAGAGGCACTCGAGATTGAGAGAATTGAGACCATTCAAGTTTAATTTATACTCTCAGACCTTTTAATGGTACACGAGGTTCTTTGTTCAATATGTACAGAGACAATATACAAAGAACACAAGAAAATGGGGGAAATACATTCAAGTCAAACAATTAAATATGGAGGGCAGACATGTTTATATATACCAGATATGTAACTGCTCAATTTACTTAATACTTTTGAGTCAGCAGTTGACAATAATTTTGAAAATTTGTAAAGTTATCAAAAGTTTATTGTTCCATTGCCTTTAATAACATTTGCTTTGTTGAAATAAGAACCTATCTTAAGTAATGATTAGAAATCCACACTTCTTTAGCCTCATCATTCTTTCTCCTGTACATAAGTACATAAGTTTTTCCAACAAATGTGTGATCCCCATATTTCAGATGGAGTTCTTCAGGAACATTATGCTCACAAACCTCCCAGAACAAAGCATGCTGTCGATTTATTTGGATTTGAAGTCATCACTGGGAAGAAACTGAAAGAGACAACAGCAAAATTACATGGTATCTAGATCTGTCTTTTCACTTCTTTTAAGAACAGTAAAATGACAATGAAAAGCACATGTAAAATATGAAACTTCATGCTACCTTATGCAAACCATCATCCTTATAAAAAACGAATAAATGAAAAAGTACAAAGAAAAATGATACATTTCATTGTTTAGAGTTCTCACAATGTTCTGTATTGTATCATTACTATATAAATATTCGTTTTTATCAAAAATATTCTAGTTGTGGGAATCTACTGTTATATTTCACAACTAGTGCATTTTATTGTCCCAATTACAATATGAATTAACTTACATGTATTGAGAAGACAGTCACAGTAAAAATATATGTATATGATATTTACGATTTAGATATAACTTAGAAACTAGTTTGAAGTGAATGAAAGTTTATTTATTTTGCTACAGGTCTTGTAATGGTTTTAGCTTGGATGATCTTCTCGAGTGTAGGCTTGGTTATTGCCAGATACTTTAAATCAGAATGGAGCGAAAGAGTAATTCTGGGGCAAAAAATCTGGTTTCAGGTACACGTACTACGTACCGTGCACACACACAAAAATATTAGTCAAAAGAAAAGCAGAATTTTATTTTTTGTTACCGAAATATTTGTTCCTAAAAAAGGTTAAATGCAATTTTTTAAATTTCAATATTGTCTTGATGAGACATGAGATTTTCATCATTAATTTCTAGGTTCATCGTGCCTGTATGGTGCTCGTCTTGGTTCTAACAGTGACGTCTTTTATGATTATTATACTGGATGCAGAGAAATATAGAGATGTAAGACAATGGAAACCAGATTTGAATTTCAGTAAAAGAATCTTTGGACACATAGATAAAAAAAAAAACTCTACGCATAGATCTTTGCCTTGCTGTAATTTACCATATCTTTTTTTTTTTTAGCAAAGAAAAATTATAAGTTTTCACTCTGATAAAGCAAATATTTATTAATTATTAATTAAATTTGCTACATGTTGAATATATGATTAATTGATGAATTAGAAATTTGAGGATCTTTTAATTTCAGAATTTAGAAGCATCGGATAAAAATTATTTGAATTCCCATCCTATTCTAGGAATCGTAGTTTTGATTTTGACTTGTATTAACGTAAGTATACGTATATGGAACATTATGGGGAATACTTATCGTTCAATAAATTTTCAAAATAAAACCCCCACAATATTCAGGAAGCACGATATAAAGTTTTGTCGTGTGAACTATTTGACCTTAAAGCTTCTATCTTTATTCCTATTTCATCCAATCACGTCGTTCTTTATCTATCACGTCGTTCTTTATGTATTCCTATTTTAGCCAATCACACCTTTCTTTATCTATTCTTATTTTAGCCAATCATGTCGTTCTTTCGGTGTTCTCCGGACGATGACAGGCGAAAATACTTCAACTGGGCTCATTTTATTGTAGGTGTTTCTGCCCAAATTTTAGCAGGTAATAACTAAATTAAAACGTTTGAGAATTCTGGGTTTCTCATCCTTTCAAAAGTAAAGACATCGCTCAATAAAGTAATTATATATAGATATTTTGAATTATAAGACTACTTGGAAATCTTTGCATTGAAATTAATTTTATCAAATGTTGTGTTCATTTCAGTGATTAACATAATTTTTGGTCTGCAATTGACAAAAGCTGGAGTAAAAATCGGAGCAACGTACGTAATGTACGTATATATTGCAGTATTTGTTCTGTTCGAAGTTATGTTTGAAATTCTGAAGATGAGTGAACGCACTCAAACTACAGGTAATTTTCTCTCTCTCTCTCTCATATTTACATGTATAACCTGTGAAAGAGTTTGGGCCAAATTCAAAAACAAATACTTACTGAAATAAATTTCTTGATATAGAAACCCTTGTATGTAATGCATCTATGTTTAAATAATCATGACTATAATTCTAATAATTGTTTTATTTTCTTAAAAAAAAAAAACAGGTTCAAAAAATACAATAAGCATGACAAATATAGATGACAATAAGAAGTCTGAGAAGCAGAGTGGGAATAGCAAGGTATGTTAATATGATTACGAGTCTTAAACGATGGAAAATTCTATGACATCATAGACATTCAATAAAATTGATTCCTAGAGAGTTCCATCCAGTAGTGACTAAGAGAATATTAAATTAATGCAGCGTTGATGATAAAGGATTCTTTTGACTTTCATTGATAAATCTTCTATTCTGATTTAAAAAAAAAATTAAGATCAAGATTTAACTACCCTTTTTTGTGTCTTTTATTCAGTTTTCTAGGATCAGGATTTTCCTTCTAATCGCTCACTTGGTTTCCATTGGCGTGTTGTCATTGACTGTCATAGTGTATATATTACTGGACATATGAAGGAGATTTATTGATATTTCAAAAGATGCTTAGGAAGAAAGATTAAGGATTGAAAATTGGGGAACAGATTATAGGAGTATTAACAGTTTTCCAAGGGTACAAATTTTTAATTATAAGGTAGACGCTTCAGTTTCAAAACTACAACTATATATTTATGAAAATTTCATTTAGTATATTATACTCGGAAAGTAGTAATCATCTAATCTAGTACAATATACATTGATCAATTTAAGTTAATCATTTACTACTCAAGTGAGAGTTATAATAAGTTTTGGATAAATTCAGGTACATTTGTATGTTTCTTTCAATTAAATAACAATTTTATGCTATAGTAGAACTGTATCAGGGTATTCCTAATGTATGAAAGAGTGTGATTTTAAATAAAATTTTAGTCAACATTGTCTACAGAAACTGTGGAAGGACGTTTATTCTGACCATAATATCCAGTCATATGCATACTGTAGAATCAGATTTAAGAATATATTGATAATTTGAATTGATAAATTGATTTCACTTTCATGTATGCATTAGTATATCAAGACTCCCACATATGTATCAATTCGGGATCACAAAAACTATATATACAGGATATAAGACTTTCAAAATAATACCAATACTCATAATTCGTTTTTTCGCAACATCGCATTTCAGCGAGAAATTAATTGGGTATTTATTTTTTGAAAATTTTGGTTATTGCTATATTAAATATACAAATAAAAGCGATAATAAAATTTTCTCAAGCAGATGGTCTCGTATAATTAGGCGAAAATAAAGTTCTCGTGAACAAAATGTGAACATGGAACCCTGAAAAACTTAATTTTTTTTTTCTTCTTTCATTGAGAAGCACCAATCAAATAGGGTTTTCCGTAAGTAGACAGAAAATTAAACGGAAAGTTAGCAGTTGACACTTCTTTGTGTGTGTTACACGTTGTTTTTTTTTTACCTTAAGGGTTCATTAGATATGAAAAACAACCAAGACTTTTAATTTCTCCGAAAGACATCGCTGCAGTAGGCCCCATGCAGTGGGTCCCATGGTTACGAATGGAATTAAGATGCCTGTCGTTTTGAGCCAGGAATATTATTAGAATAGAATGCTAATTTGGTATAATTTTGGTCAAAATGGCACCTGTTAATTATGTTAATACATTGTCAAAAGTTTAACCCTGAAAAACACAATAAGATTGCATGAAAAGAAAAACTGATTTATTTACATTATCAATGAATTTAAAACAGACACACACATATATGAAATTTCATAAACATGAACATATCTGTTGCAAAGTCAGAAAAAGATGAACATAAAAATGAATAAAGGATAAGATCAATTTTGTTTCAATGGGTATTAAAGGTAGTGTAAAAAAAAATCATGAAAGATCAAACATCAAAGAAAACTACATATATTATACACCTGGATAACAAAACATGTAAACTATTTTCAAGAATACATACATGATACGAAACTTCAGATCAGAAAAACCATCAATAGATTGACAATGCTGACAAGGCACTTTCTACAGATGGTGTTTGGGTGTAAATTAAAAGCAAGCGTTTTTTGGTGCCTGCAGTGACTTTTACTTCTGTATGGGAATGCTAAAAAATCGTCAGAATTAACAACTGGTCGAATGCTAATAAATCAGATCAATTTGCCAGAAATCTTAGGGAATCGGGGATTAACCAACTTAATAGCTAGCGTAGGCAAGCCGTGTCATATATTTTACTTAAGTAAGTTTTAGGTTGTAAATTAAATTATAGAACCAAAGCAGGAGTTCCCCAGGGTTCTGTTCTTGGACCTTTACTTTTTCTCGTTTATATAAATGATCTGCCGTGTGGACTCTTGGGTCTCTCTAGACTATTTGCAGATGACACATCTGTGTCAAACACCTTTAAAAACTTGCAGGACTTAGAAAGATTTACTAATTATGATTTAGAAAAAATTAACGAATGGTCAAAAAACTGGCTTGTAAAATTTAATCCTGATAAGACTAAAATATTAATATTTGGTTGTAAAGAAGATGAAGTATCCAATTTACGGTTTAAGTTTGACAATCAAGAAATAGTCCCATCTTCTACTCACTGTCATCTTGGACTTACGTTTTCAAATTCTGGCAAATGGACAAATCACATCGATAACATTATTAAAAAGACTTCAAAAGAAATTGCTGTTCTTCGTAAATTAAAATTATCATTGAATCGTGATTTTTTAACTAAGATGTATATCACATTTATTAGGCCACTATTTAAATATGCATCAGAAGTATGGGATAACATTTCCGCAGCTGACTGTGATAGGCTGGAGAAATTACAATTAGAAGCTGCGCGTATTGTCACTGGTCTCCCTATTTATGCTCCTCGTAAGTCTCTATATTTCGAAACAGGATGGGAAACACTTGCTTATAGACGGGAAAAGAGAAAATTATGTTTAATGTATAAAATAAAATATGGCCTCGCGCCAGACTATTTATTAGATCTATTACCTCCTGATGTCTCACAAACTACCCATTATGATTTACGTAATCGCAATAATATTTCTATTCCCCAGTGTAAAACAAACTTATTAAAAAATTCATTCATTCCATCTACAATATCAGTATGGAATGCTTTGCCTACAGAGATTAGAAACCTTGATACTGTAAATGCTTTCAAAAAAAGACTCTTTAAAGGTGAATCTCCCCCAAAGTATTTTTCTTATGGTGATAAAAAACAAACTCAATTTTAACAAGAATGAGACACAATGTAAGCATCCTTAAGTCAGATTTATTTAAGGTTAGACATTCAGATAACACTCAGTGTTCTTGTGGATATATTAATGAAAGCACTGAACACTTCTTCCTGTACTGTAAAAATTATGCTGAAATTAGAACAGAATTATTTCACACCGTACAAAATAACAAAGGAGCAATAGACCTTGACATAATTCTATTTGGGGACCCAAATTTGGGTCAACAAAATAATATCAACATTGTTAAAGCCGTGCATAAATATATTAAAAAATCGAAAAGATTTTCATGAATAACCAGCGTAACCATTCTGTATCTTTTACAACCCCTCCTTCTTTCTTCGATTCTCTCCTTGCACTCCCATTCCCTTCCTTTCTTATTTCTCTGCACCCTTTTCTTTCTTCTTTTTTTATATTGTATATTTGTTGCTTGTACATCACGTGTATATAATTTTGTTATTTTGTTTGTGTTGGAGAGGACAATCTAAGTTGGTATAACTTGTGTCCAATCCCATTGATTGTGTTCAATAAAATATGTTTAAATCAAATAGAATTTATCTTATTAAAAGTTTATTTTTCTCCCCTTTCCCCCTTCCCTACATATACATCTTTTTCACGGAATGTGAAAAGCATAGTATGTATTATAGAATGAAAGATTTTTTTAAGTTGAATTGTCTAGAACAATTTCTCTCTTTTTCATCTGAATTACTAGAATACTGGAATTCTGAATAATAAATTAATGGATATAATTGTTTTCCCTAGGCAACTCATTTTGCCCTAGATGAGTAAATATAGAAACTTTATTGTTCAAAAATTAATTTATTTAGTAACAGCGTTCCCTATTTTTTTTTAAATCGATAAGAATTGATAGGAAATACAATTTTTCCTCCCATTTCTTTAATGATAGTTATATCTCATTCCACATATCTATATCTATATGTATTATTTTTTATTTCCTGGTGTGCCTGAGTGCTCATGTCACTGTTAGAAATATAATTAGGGAAATCGTCGAATAAAACCAACGTATGACATCGTTTCGATTTATAAAGCCAAAGATCATTCAAAATGTTTAGAAATAGTCACTTAAATTAAAAAGAGGCACATGTACCAAAGTTTTCAGGCTTTCAATTTTCAATGCCAAATGTAGTACAGACATCTAAATCAATTGACTGGATTGACTGATTGTATGTTGTTTTACGTCCCGTTCGAGAATTTTTCACTCGTATAGAGACGTCACCATATACCGGTGAGGGCTTCAAATTTAGACCTTTACTCGGCATTTAGGGCCATTGAGCAGTGAGGGTTCTTTATCGTGCCAACGCCTACCGTGACACAGGGCTTCGGTTTTTAAGGTCTCATCAGAAGGACCTGTTACTAATTTTTATCGACTTAGGTCAGTCGTGGCCGTGATTCAAACACACGACCTTCCGATTACGGAGGGAGTGCTCTACTGACTGAGCTACTGTGACAGTTATCAAGCATGGAAGAAGAGAAGATACAAATACATTGCCATAGATAACTGCACCTCAACCAACAACCTCATCCAAAAGAGGGATGTATATGCTCTAACCTTGTTTCTTTGCCTTCAACATTTACAGGAACTATAACATTTCTTGATTCCAAGCCTCTTTCTTTACTCCTCACTAAAATATTTACGGTAATGAAGGAGTAACTTCCGAAGTACAGTACGACAGTATATTCGAGAAGTGGTGTAAATCAGATGTGGATACTTAAAAACTCTAAAGAATTTTTGGAAAATTTGAAATCACAAAATTTTACTAAAATCAATAGCATCAAAACGTACGACTTTTCAACACTTTATACAACCATTCCCCACTATAAAGTCCAAGCTTTTTGACATCATAGACAGCTGCGTTTTCAATAAAAATGGAACACGTTAATATACTTACTTTGTCATTTGTCATTTAAAAAATTATTTTGTTTAAAAGCACTTTGATTGTACACACAAGTAGTCTAGCTAAAATTAAAAAGATGCTTGAGTTTATGTAGTTTTTGGAAATTAGGTCTTCCAACAATGTATTGGAATTCCCATGGGTATCCATTGCGCCCCCTTATTAGCAGACCTATTCTTGTATTCATATGTTGCAGAATTTATTCAAAAACTTCTACATGAGAAGAAGAAAACACTTGCTGTGACTCGACATTTCGATGATGTATCGAAGACTTATCATCAATTAACAATAATTACTTTCATTAATATGTCGACTCGATATATCCCAGTGAGCTTGAAATAAAAGATACCACAGATTCTGACATATCTGTTTCATATTTAGATATTTTACTAAAAAAAAGACGTCAATGGTAACCTAACAACTAAACTTTATGATAAACGTGATGACTTCAACTTTTCAATCGTCAACTTCCCTTACTTATGTAGCAGTATACCCTTTACACCTGCATATGGGGTTTATATCTCCCAGTTGATTCGATACTCAGGAGCATGCTCTCCGTAAGAACAATTTCTAAAAAAAGGCAAGCTATTCAGAAACAAGTTAATGAAGTTAATTAACGTTTGGAGTCATCTTTTCGCCCAGGTTTTACGGGTCGACTTTCATCGAGTCAAATGATGACCGACGTTTTTCTTACTTATTGTTAGGCCATTATTTATACACAGAACTGTCTAAGGATTTTTCCATTTTTTTTCGGTCATGACAAGGAGCACACGGCAGTTGTGACCGGTCGGCAGAGGATGCTCACTCCTCTATGGCACTTGATCCCACCTCTAAATTTTGAGGTCCATGTTTGCTCTGCTCCAAATTTGTATCGTTTTATTGGACTTTCGAGATTGAAAATTTCATATTTCATTGATCAATTTTCTTGTCAAACCATGGGATTATCTATTTCTTTATTTATACGTTCATACATGAAGCTTTTGTTAACGAATGGAAAATGAAAGGAGTTTGTTCGAAATAAAGTATCAGTTTGATATTTAAGTGATTGATTTCAAATATATATGCATTTACCCAAAAGATAACTATATATTTCACAAATCTCTTATACATTCCTTTAAAGTAGCGTAAAGAATTTGTTTTTTCAAGATTTACTGTTTGATCAAAAAGTAAATATAAGAATCGAAAAAATCTTAAATAAAATTAAAGTAACCCATTTTCGCTCATTAAAATGTTGCAAATTACGTAAATACGATAGAAGTATACTTTCAGGTCTACGGGAAAAATGTATCGAGTCGACTCTTATTTATTTTGAAAAGACAATGTGGAGCAGGAATCGATTCAGGAAATACAGCTCTTATCCAGTAGAAAAGATGTCATAAGTTTGTCAAGTATTCATCATCTGAGAGGCAAGAAATATAGTATTCTGGCTTCGATATATAGGAACATTCATCCATTGCAAATTTTATTTTTTTTGTTGTCGAAAAATCTATTATTTCTTGAAATCAAGACATCTGTGCAAAGTAAGCAAGTCAATGTTTTTGGATACATTTTATTCATTTCTAATTGTGATGACACTGTAAATAGGTTCAGAAATTTGCTGACCATTTTCTAAATCTCCTTTGTTAATCTTTTTACGAACGATAATGACACATTCAACAATGACAGCACAAATGGAAATTACACCACATAAACATAGCATTATTGTATATGGTACATTATCATCCTTATCAGGACTTGTTTGATTGTTTGACAGAGTTGCATTTATGATGTTAGTTTTTCTCAAGAACATTTCTGTCGACAAATTGTAGAACATCGTATTTGTGATCTGTTGCGTGATATAACTTGGATATCGTTTGATTGTTGTTCTTTCTGAAGTGTTCTTCGTGGCTGTTTCTTTAAAAAGCATAAAAAATCAAATTGTTCAAATTGTGAGCATCATTTTCTATAGAAACACGGAAATATCTCATTACTGGACAGATTTAACTACATATTACCGGCCAATGTTAAACATTCCCCAGGTTTTCTTATTTTACAAGAGACACTGTTGCATGTACATTTTCCTGTTGGACATCTATATCCGTATTCCGGGATATTGCACGATAAGGTGCAATTTTCTCCAAAATATCCCCATGGACACGCTGAAAATGAAAATTAAAAAGTCGTCAATTTACATTAACTTTTAAAGTAATGAAAATTTAGTATTTTTAAGATTGTTTGAACACTCCGTCTTACGCATGCATTTGCCCTCTGTTGAATTGAATATCTCTCCGACACAACAAGGCTCGTAGCTGTAAATCCTGAAATTATTCCAATATATATATATATATATATATATATATATATATATATATATATATATATATATATATATATATATATATATATATATATATATACGAGGTGTTATCAAAAAGTTCCTGGAGTAGCGCCATAAAGTTAAAACCGCTTTAGGTACATCAATGAATTTTAACTCGTTTAGTTAGCATCATCTTTTCTATCCATAGAGTAAACCACAAATTATTAGTTTTATTTTTTGATAAATTGTTAATGTTTTTGTAAGCAATGGTATGTTCAGGCGGCGCAACCTCGAACATTGCGTTTTTTTCTACCTGAATGTCACTCAGAAAAAAACTCTTTTAAATAAATGTTAGTCATCCAAAAATCCCGTTAATTCAGGCATGTAGTATGACACAATTGTTCCGTAAAATTTGCAATTTTTTACTCATTCTGTAAGTTTTTAAATTTCATCGTGAATTTTATATGGAGTGTCCAAACAATTAAGGGCTTGAGAATGACGTCAAAGAGGGGGAGGGGTTTCTTTTTCCAACATTCTATAAAGTTTCGCCGCTGGAAAACTGGTATAGACCTAGGAAATGTTTAAACGAACTGCAGGGAAATAAAATCCATCCAGAGTACTTGTTTTTAAATTGCGAAAAAGATTCAGAGAGATGTGAGATGCACAGTTAATGTCGATTTGTAGTCGGGGTGCCAAAAGTCAGTCACGTCGAAAAGTGACGTTGCTCATGTGTGGTACGTATTGAATTCCAACAAGCAAAATACGCTGACATAATCAGGTGGGGGTCTTTCCATATGTATAGATCCATTCACAATATTATATGCATTTAAAGCCGCTGTTCATGACAATGTAAAGCCCTATAAACAAGACCGGTTTAAGTCCTTACTTAAGTCCAGGGAATCTCATCAAGATAAATTGTATGAGGTAGAGGGAGCGGACATTGAGAAACAATGACGTCGTCGGACGTGACGAAACTAAAAGCCGACAGCGCCGGTTGATCATATGATGTCTTTTTTATTTTATAATTATTTGGCAAATTATCAAAGTATCAAGGTAAAATTTTCAACATTTCTTCGTATATTTAAGAAATAAATAACAAGTTTAAAAACTTCTCCGGGAAATGAAGTGGATCGGTCACGTGATCAAATCCTGTGAAGGCCGAATGCCTTCTCAGAAGATTTGATCACGTATCGACCAACTTCATTTCCCAGTGAAATTTTTAAACTTGTTATTTATTACTTATATATACATTTGAGACGGAAAATCGAATATGTTCGAATATAATTATTGCACTAACTGTTCGTCGTAGATTTCGACAAATTACGCAAGGTGTAAATCGGCTTGAAAAGCGGTTACGCTTCAAATTCATCTGACAATGGATTCTGTTTTGAAGGGAATATTCTGTGAAAGGCTATTTGTGATCAATTATAGTGAGCATATAGGTGTCTGGGAGTTTTTGTATTCATTAGAATCCATATTCGATGCAAAAAAAAGCACAAGAAACACGTCCGATGTTTGATAATAAAAAGTTGGAGGAATTTCGGTCGGAAAGGAATGGATGGAGACTCATGTCCGGACCAGTTAACTTGAAATCAAGTATAAAATTTGACCAGAAACATAAAATCTACGATTTCAATAAGGCATATTTATTATGATGTTGACACGGAGACACAGGCGACAGCCTACATTGTTAACAGACAACGATGATGGAGGTGTGCCTTCCGAACTTCCGAAGTGCAGTGTTTGTCAGCTGTTTGTGGCGTGATTGCATTACACTGACATTTTCCAACAGATTTTCAAATTTATTGTGAGTAAAGTTTAATGAAAATTTTTTATTTCATTCAGATGTCTACAAGAAAAATAAGAGTAACGTTGAGACTATGCAGCCCAGACATGAAACTTAGAACACGTAGTTTTCTATTCTCTATGTAAAATCGATCAAGAACTGTATTAATTACTCGTTTACATTGTAAATAAAATGATTATTATTTTACTTGCGTATTTTGTACATTTTTATGCATGAAAAACATGCTATATTAATTGCTAAGTAGAGTAAGTCTTTTTATGTCGTAGATACATGTGTATTACTGCGCTGTGTGATTAGGTCACGTAATGACCTATGACCTTCGAAAAACTTCATACAGGTATGAAGATATTTGCTCTCGGTATGTTTATATAATAGAGAGATACCACAAATGTATATATATATATATATTTATGGATTACTGTTCTGGAAGTCAAATCTTTTGGGGAAGACTAAATTTCGTCTAATTTATTTTATTTTCTTTTATTATTTCAAAAATAAAAATAATCATTTTGATAATGTGACTCGAAATAAGAATCATAACTTAATGTTTTGCTGTCGCAATTGAGTAAGTTCCAAATCATTGTCAGATCAATATGGTTGGCGTGCTATTTTAATCAATAAAAGTTAATGAATTATCTGCTACATCATATTAATTTGTGTGAAACAAGAACCACGCATTTCTTTGCAAGAGGAGACGATTTATATAGAAAATCTTTATTTCAATAGTCCATACAATAAACTCGGAACATTTTGGCAATTAAAAGAAAATCAATCCCCGAAACGTGAGTATGAATGACTCGACATTTGAATTAGACTTTTAAACATTATATGTTCATTAAACTCAAATAGCATATTTGTCACTATATATGAACCAACATCTGTAAGATTATATTATTCGTTCTTTGAGATTTAACTTTGAAGCGGACGCTTTAAATCAACATTAAAATGAAGTTACAACAGCAAATTTGTTAGCGACATACGAAATGGTAATTTGGTCACTGTTTTGTAGGATGACTGAAAAGAATTAAATATAATTACTCATCGGGAAAGTGCAGCTTACTTTTAGTGTGCATTACCTTTCACATCTGCAACCAGAGTTATTCCTTAAAGAATAAAAATATTGAATCCCTTAATGTACAAATAGTTCGTTAGAAAAGCTTTTACAGGAATCATACATTCTTCTGCTTTTGGGATAGTCTAGGGCAGATATTAGATTGCCAAATCTTATTGCTTACTTTCATGACAAAAGCAATAATTGAAAACCCCTCTTTGTACCATCTAAAAGGAGTACCAAAAACTAACTTTCTTCAGAGAATGTATTAAATTATGAAAATGTTTCAAATGCTGTATTTTAATAGTTGGTGATAATAAGATGAAAAGATACATACCCTTTACACAGTCCAAAAGATAACCGATAACGCCATAAGAAGATATAAATTGTGCAAATACACTCTTTCAATTTCATATTGGAAAGTAAGGTACACAATCGTTATATAAAAATAGTTTCAACATAGTAATAGCATCTGTGTGATGCTGAAACATAGATTACCTAAGTATACAGATTTTATCTAGTGACAACTTTATTCCCCTTTAAATACGAGACGCATTATTTAACGCCTGTCTTTTTTTTTAGCCAAAACTATTGGATACGTTGAAAAATCTTCCGCTCGCTCATTCATGACTCCAAATAAAGTTAAGAGAGCTCTTAACTAATTATGGACAAAGGACAAGGACTGATTCGTAGAATTCTAAGAATAGGTACTTCCCTCTTCAGCATTTTTCAATATCATATACCATTATATAGAATATCTGTAAAATAGTTGTGTTATATTAACGGATTGAAAAATTAGTAATGTTCCTTAATGTAAAGTGAGTCTAAATGGAATAAGAGTCACGTCTTAAAGTTAAGTCATGCAATCTTAGACTTTATAAATGTACTTTGATAAATACTTAATTTTGAATATATTCGTGTTAACATATACACATTATGATGGAAAGTATCTATTTTTTAAACAATAAAAAGGACTGGAAAAGGAAATATAACATATCTACATAATACGAAGAATACTGATTTATGTATCATTGATGTTAATCGAGATTTTGCTGTTTTTTTTTTTTTTAAATTTTGTAAGTGTCATCTGATGTTTACAAGTTCAACCGATACAGCACTAACAGAACATAGTCATACGGAAAACGAAAGTTCCATCAAGTTCTCGTGCTATGAACTTATAATTAATTGGATCAGTGCGTTATTCGTCCCGAAAGTACTGATTTTTGTTCGAAAACCCGTTTTGCATATAATTAAGCTTGTTTTCAAATAAAGGGATTGTTATTTATAAATTGTATTAAAATTTTACATGATATGTGTAGTATATCCAAATACTGGTATATTGCAAGTAAATTCATATTCCTTTCCATAAATACCATGTAACCTGGAATATACTTTATGGAGAACCCTTTAATTTATTCTGTACATTATATTTGGAAAGTCCAAATTAAACACTTATTGCCTGGGTTCGACTGTAACATGTCTTTTTAGGGACCAAGAACCAAATTTTTTGCCATCGGTCTTAATGCCGAAGGCAAACAGTTTAGATCGGTTTCGCATTTTGCAGGACAACCCAGTCAAACAATGTTTTACTTTTCATTATGATGAATCTTTCGCTGGCTCCTATGTTTGTGATAAAGATAGTAAAATTTTGAAATCTACCCTTTTCAAGATCTATCATTAAAACTTTAATTATGGGCAAAGTATTGTTCAATGACCCATAATAATAATCCATGTCTGCATTGTATTATACAAGGAATGAATATATTATACATCATGCTATTTTGTTTTCTTTTTTGTTAACAATTTAATATGCTGCTTAGAATTTAATTCAAAATTTGTTTTCCTTTCCCTATGTATATATATCTTTGTCATGAAATATGGAGACAACGAACAGAATTTAAGCTCAAAACTCCATTGAAACAATACAAATTGGGAGCAGAGCTAACACGGACCTCTACAAGCATCAGAGGGGATCACGTACCGTGGAGGAATATGCATCCACTTTGTGTTCCTTGTCATGATCGGACAAAGGAAAAAATCCGCAGACAATGCAGTGTGTAAATAATGGCCAACAATTAGTATGAAAAATATCAGTCAGCATTCGACTGAATGATAGATTGTATTTGCTGATAAGGTCATTATATCGACCATAAATCTTGCAAAATGTTGACTTCAAACGAGAATGTTGATATCCTTGTTTCATCAACTTGTTTGTCAATAGCTTTCCTAATTTCAGAAATTGTCCGTACGTAGAGCATTCTCTTGCGTATCGAATCAACTGGGATACATAAATTTCATACGCAGGTGATAAGGGTATATTGCTACATAAATAAGGGAAGTTGACGAAAGAACAGTTGAAGTCTTCAGGTTTATCATAACGTTTAGTTGTTAGGTTACCATTAACGTCTTTTTCTAGTAAAATATCCAAATATGAAACAGATATGTCAGACTTTGTGGTATCTTTTGTTTCAAGTTCACGGGAATATATCGAGTCGACATATGAATGAAAATAGCTATTGTTAATTGATAAAACCTCGTAATATATCTAAATGTCAAGTTGAAGGCATGAATGCTCTTGTCGCTGAAATACATATTCATGAAATCGTCGAATTAAGCCAATATACTTCCGTGTGTCAGTTGATAAAGTGATATATTACTATTATTCAGAAAGTTTACAAGTGGTCACTTCAATCAAGAAGGGACACAAATTATATACCCAAAGTTTCCAGGCCTTGTATTTTCATGTCATCTGTATTACAGACGCTAAAATTTCCAAATGAAGGCAAACAACATCTTGACAAGCAAAGGGCTTCTGTCCAGTACCACAAGTGTGATTATATTTTCTTTTATAGCATACATGATATACATACCTCACCATTTTTATATTTTCTAATTTTTATATTTTCCATGGTCTATATTTAGATATTATTGCACAAGCTTGGCAGTTTCGTTAATAAATAAAAAAAACATGTGTCCACGCGTACTTTTTTGGACAGCCCTCCTATATCTGTTTCATAAACATGTAGAGAACAAATGTCTTAATTTCAATATTCAACTTTTGAATGTTAACTATTTTAACTTTTTGACTTTATGATTAAGAAAGTATATATTTGTTTTCATTTTTCTGAGTGTGCTAAAGTTGCCGTTCAGCATCAAATCATTTCCAGCCAACATTTATCTTACCATGTAGATTTACAACCCAAATTCAGCTCTGTATCTTTTTACCCATCTATTACCTGCCTTCAAACATAAAGATTTGCTTTTCAAAAATGATCACTATAGTGACTTTAAAAGAAAAATATCTGCTATATGTAACAACACTTTCGAAAATTTTACTGCTGTCAAACCCATATTTACATTCAGTGAATTTTCATTGCTAAAATCCACTGGAAAACTAAAACATTCAACTGCCTGTGAACGCATTCTAAACCTAGTCACACAATAGGAACTTTATACACTTTTGATACATTAGGAAGATCATAATGTGTATTGTGTATGGTCTATTAATTATATATTGAATTGAAAATAATCACTCTTTTAAAATTGTTGAAAAATATTACAATTTTACGTTTAAAGTTTATTCGTCACTTCTCCATGGCAATATTCATTTGCGTTATTGAACTGTCCCTGTGAAACTGGATCTTCCGTCTGGTACCCACACCAGTTCTCAAAGGTGAAAAATGGAAATAATGTGACCGAGTGATATAAAGATGGAAATGATGATGGTTTTTATATATTTGTTTACATATCATCAAGGTGATTCTACAAAAAATATAAGTACATGTAAATATATACAATTTATACATAGTAATGCATTACATATGACTAGTAAATACACATTAATCTTTATTACTCATAATCTTAGTCATTTATTTACTAAGAAAAATTGTAAACCAAAGTTATAAACAATTAACGTTTAATAAAATACCTTGTGCGAGATGGTAAAGTCCACAGTCAGAAATCGCCCGATCTGCAGTAATTTGAATTCAGATTTTGCTCGCTTTTATTACAAAAGAAACGATCTGATTTGATAGTTCATTATAATAACAGCCAATGAGAAGTCTTAGCCAGTAGTAAAGCAAATAAAGTGCTCACCAATTCAATCCACCTGCGCACACAAACTAGCTTAACTTTTATTCTCGTTAAATTATTTAGAAACATAAAAATACAAAATTTCAATAAATATATTTAATATATATATATATATATATCCGCCCAAAATAGAGACGAGTGAAAATCAAATTTCATAAAGAGAAAAAGTTATAGAAGGACAATATAAGAATTGGATTATTACTTTTGGATGTCGTCGGTGGTATAAACAGCCTGACCTTGCCAACAAAATATATTCAATTTGTCGGCACTGTCAGGTGCTTTCATACGACCGACGTCATCCAAAAATTCAATGCTTTTCTCCAACTAGCAGAAAGTGAAATCTACAAATAGAAATATCCGTTTCAATGGTATACATGTATATCATAGATAATAATATGAAGGTATAAAAGTTATTTACTGACGTTCGTAGAAGCCCATGATGTTATTACATTGAAACTTGTTTAATCCGGATTTTGTGTAATCCGAAATCTTCCTTAATACGAAGTTAACTTTTAGTCCATTTAAGAAAATTTACTTCTTTAAAATTTTGTCTACTCCGGATTTTTTTTTAATCCGGCCAATATCTTTGGAACCAGTGGTGTCCGGATAAGACAAGTCTTACTGTAATATGTCCATCGAATGAAATAAGTTTTATCAAAAATTATTTTTGTTACTAATGTGATACTTATGTTGAAGATGAAACACTTTCTACTTCATTGTCTTATATACGAATATGTAAGAAAAACCATTCAAAATTATTACGTGTTATTTTGTATCGTATCTTTTTTACTTAAGGTAATGGTTAAAATCACAGGAAGGTAACTCTTACAAATCACTTAAGGGTTTGAACCCACTCAACCTATTATCTACAAAACAAACATGTTTATATATCAAGAGACTCTTAATCTTATAAACAAAAACCTCGTACGGTTATGATATTGTTGTACTATGTACTGTGCAATCATATTAATTCGTGGGGGTAAATGTTCATTGGCAATCAAAAATTTACTGCTTCTTTGGAATGTTATTTTGTGGGTAACTCATATATAGGTCATATGTTGACACAGTTATCGTTCGTTAATTCTTTGGCAGGGATAATCCACGAAATCCTCAAGCATTGGTCCCCCAAAACATTACCGATATCACAGAATTACTTAATGTGTATCGCTAACAACACATTTTTCAATGATAATGTGCTTTAGTTTCATTAAAAAATTGAATTCAATTGAAAATGAAGTATCAGTATGATATATTTTAATTTATTAAAGACTGATTTTAAATATATATATTTGAGGTGAATGATTTCTACATATTTTACAAATCTCTCATTTTCATAGATAATAAAATATTAAAATGTTCATGTAATTATAATTGAAGACTGTTTTCAGATCTACAGAAAATTGCATGGAGTCTACTTTAATTCCTTTTGAAAATACAATTAAAAAGCGAGACACTATTAGATTAGAAAGTAGAATTTTGTGCAGCAGATCATAAATGTTTTGAACGTTCTACTTCCTATTAAATCTTGATTATGTAAATTTAAATAGTAGACACCTTTGCGCCAATGCTAATCTGTTGATGTTGTTAATTTCATTGTATAGTAAAGGGCAATGGCGTCATAATGAATATTGGTTATAACATGTCATGTGTACTAAGTATGCATAAGAAAGTAAGTTTAAACCTTCTTTATACATGTATAGTAGACATACATATACCTCTATTGTGTTTTAATTAACAAATTTGCATGAAAACATGAAAATGCCCTTACTTACGCCCTTAACTCACCTGTTTTGTAGATCATCGTATTTGTGATTTCTGGTTTCATATAACTCGTATATGGTTTGGACGTTGTTCCTTTTAAAGCACTCTTCATGGCTGTTTCTTTATATCGAATAAAAATGTTCTATTTGTGAGCATCATTTAAAATAGAAAATAAGAAAACTTCTCATTAAAGGCAAAAAATTATTTTACTACACATTACCGGTCAATGTTAAACATTCCCCAGGTTTTCTTATTTTACAAGAGACACGGTTGCATGCACATTTTCCTGTTGAACATCTATATCCATATTCCGGGATATTGCACGATAAGGTGCAATTTTCTCTAAAATATCCCCATGAACACGCTAAAAATGAAAATTCAAAAGTCTTCAGTTTATATCGACTATTAAACTAATGAAAATTTAGTATTTCTAAAATTGCATGGACACTTCATCTTTGCTTACGCATGCATTTGCCCTCTTTTGAGTTCCATATCTCTCCAACACAACAGGGTGGGTAGCTGTAAATCCTGAAATAATTCCAAAATGCTCTTAAGAGCTTGTTTAATAATAAATAAGGCTGAAATGTTTGATTTGAAGGATAAAAAGCACAATTCAAGGTATATCTAGAAGCGTCTGTCAGAAGTGACATTTTTGTCACTACATATTACACTAAAGCTTTCATCCATTTAGAAATTCAGAAAGTACTGATTGCAAGAAAATATTTTACAACTCTTATCTTTTTCACTCCTCCAGAAAATAAAGGTCAAATGCAGCATCCGAAACATAACTGAAGTATGCACAGTATACATCCCAAGATGAGATATCAATGCAAGACTGGGCAAGGTAGCACTTCTACATATTTGCCAATGGCCCTACTTCAAAATTCATCAAACTGATAACTAATCCAGAGTTGTAGGTTATGCAGCATCCAAAGAATAAAAGAATAAATTATTACTTATCCAAAAAATATGACACCAGCACAATTAGTACTATTTGTACCCATATGAGAAACATATATGCAATAATGTTAACGTTAGCTTTGTACCTATCCTGGAATAAATTTCTCTACAAAAACATGTTAATTGCTAGAAAATTATTATTATGATTGAGAGAATGCATTCTTTTTTCATCCCTGGAAAAATTATGAATACATTAGTATTATAATAATATAGTTCTGGTGACGCATTTGAATAAGTTCCAAATCAATGTCAGATCAATATGGTTGGTGTGCTATTTTAATCAAAAAAGTTAATTTATTTTCTGCGACTTCATATGATTTTGCATGAAACCATGAATTTCTTAACAAGTATAGGCCACTTATATAGAAAATCTTTTTTTCAATAATCCATACAATAAACTAAAAAAAATTTGTCAATTAAAAAAAAATCAATTCCCGAAACGTGTGTAATTAAATTAGATTTTTAAACATTATTATATGTTCATTAAACTCAAACAGCATATTTTGTCACTATATATGAACCTAAATCTGCAAGATTATATTGTTCGTACTTGGAGATTTAACTTTGAAGTGGACGCTTTAAATCAACATTAAAATTAAAGAATGAGTGCACTTTAGTACGTCATTTGGAACCTTTTCGGCTACCCATTTTAAGCTTTACATTACAATATATCGCTTAATTAATCTATGATTATTGTGCAAGCATATTCTTTTGATATTTATTCCTTGAATTTTTTGTCATACATATTTCTATAATTACAGACAATGTCATTGAAAAGAACATATACAAACCTTAAATTCCGGAAATTTGAACTTTTGAAATTTGATAATACTTTCATGTAGTATAATATACCAAAACCTGCTCTTAAGACATTGTTTAATACCTATAAAACATAAAGTTTATGAACTTTGGAATTTTATTTTGCGCAAAACACCGGGACCCAGCTCTCATAGCTTAAGTGCACTCATCCTTTGTTGGCGACATGAGAAATTGTAATTTGGTCATGTTTTAGGATGACTCAAAAGAATTAAATCTGATTATTACTCATCGGGAAGGTGCAGCGTACTTTTAGTGTGCATTACTTTTTCGCACATTTGCAACCAGAGTTATTCCTTAATAGAATAAAATTATTATCCTTCTACGTACAAATAATTCTTTAGAAAAGCTTTTACAGGAATCATACATTTTCCTGCTTTTTTGGATAGTCTAGGGCAGATATCAAAATGCCAAATCTTCTTGCATACTTTCATGAAAAAGCAATCATAGAAAACCCTTTTTGTGTACCATTTAAAAGGAGTACCAAGGACTAACTTTCTTCAAAAAATGTATTAAATTATGAAAATGTTTCAAATGCTGAATTTTAATAGTTGATGATAATAAGATGAAAAGATACATACCCTTTACACAGTGCATAAGATAGCCGATAACGCCATAGGATGAGATAAAGTGTGCAAATATACTCTTTCAATTTCATATTGTAAAGTAAGGTACACAATCATGATATAAAAATAGTTTCAACATAGTAACAACATCTGTGTGATGCTGTAACATGGATTATATGAGTATATAGATTTTGTCTAGTGACAACTTTATTCCCCTTTCAATACGAGACGCATTATTTAACGCCTGTCTTTTTTTAGCCAAAACTATTGGATGCGTTTAAAAATCTTCCGCTCGCTCATTCATGACTCCAAATAAAGTTGAGCGAGCTCTTAACTAATTATGGACAAAGGACAAGGACTGATTAGTAGAAATCTAAGAATAGGTACTTCCCTCTTCAGCATTTTTCAATATCATATACCATTATATACAATATCTGTAAACTAACCCTTTATATAGTTGTGTTATCAAAGACCTAAATATATTTCAAACAATTTATTTAATGTTTTATTCGAGTTGGCAGGTATTGTCCACGGTGGTCTACACAACAGTGGGGCAGCCGGCAAACTGGCACATCCCCCAACCTCAACAATTAAGTTGTGCCCTCCCTGACGGGAAAAGTAGCACGCTGGGTTGACCTCAATCGTGCTACGGACACATTTCAACACAAATTATCTTTAATTATATTAATTATAATTAATTATATCAATTATATTACATAATTTTGCTTTAGATTTACTCTATATGAGATAGAATTTTCAAAGTCAACATCATATATATCAACATCAACCATCACATATATCAATATCAACCACAACAAGTCAAGAATATAAATAGTTCAATGGTTAAATTGAAGGTGACGATTTCGCCAATCTGACCACTGTGAAGTATGGTTTTTCCCCGAACTTCTCGAAAGGATACTGTATTTGGCCCAAAATCATTCAAAAGGTCCTTTACGGAAACAACAGGCAATCCTGATCAACATCGTTGGTCTCCTTCAACGGCGCCGCTAATTTCTGAAAAGACTAAAAATCCCAAAGAAGCAAAGAATCTCAATAACATTTCCATAACTGTCAATAAATATATGTATAGCTCAATTATGTAAAACTATGTAGATGTACGAAAGGAGAAAGGGTATACTTAAACACCTAGCTCAAGGGTTGAGATGGGAGGGTATTTCAAAATGCAAAAATTAATCAGATACTTTCATCACCCACCTTTCACTTTCATTGATGCATAGAAAAGGGGAGATAACCCACAAACATAGTGACTAAGTACCGACACTGTATGGGTGGATAACTAAATTCCGACTTCACTCAATCATCAGTTTCTCGCAGAATAAGAGGCGAATGATGACATTAATAACAGGGTAAAGCTTTGATAACGACGCATATTGTGAGACGAGCTCAAATATGCGGTATTATATTAACGGAGTAAAAAAAGAAGTAATGTTCCTTAATGTAAATGTGAGTCTAAATGAAATGCGAGTCACGTCTTAAAGTTAAGGTCAAGATCTAGTAAATGATTTTAGACTGCATTTTTGATGCTAGATCCATTATGACGTCATAATCAAATTAAACTTTCTTTTTTCCCGTACTTTACGGCTGTAATAGAATTATGTAGAAAATAAAGTATTTTCCTGGAATTCAATTTGAAATCATGTGAAAAGTAATCCCGAAACCTATATTCAATTTAATATTATTTTAAAGAAGAGGCCAAGAACATACAAATTACCGTTTTCTGAGAGACTGTAGGCAATCTGGATACATTTAATTTGTCTGATATGGAAAAAACTCCCATATTCATGACTGATTTTCCTAATTTTTCAATAAAAATGACAGTTTAATATATGATTTTTCGTCTTGTTTACCTACAAATTATGCCCCGAAACACCTTATTTGACCAAGCTATATTTATAAAGCTTCATTAAAGGAATTTATTTCTCAAATTTGAGAAATCTGTAGGCACCTTTCATTTACTAGATCTTGACCTTAAGCCATGCAATCTTAGACTTTATAAATGTACTTTGATAAATATATAATTTTAAATATATTTGTGTTAACATATATACATTTTTTTCAATATATTTGTGTTAACATAATTATATACATGTATGATGAAAAGTATTTATTTTTTAAACAAGGACAAACGAACTGGTAAAGGAAATATAAATTATATATACATAATATGAAGAATACCCATTTATTTATCATTGATGTTAATCGAGATTTTGCTGTTCTTTTTTTTAAATTTTGTAAGTGTCGTCTGATGCCTATAAGTTCAATCGATACAGCACTAACAAAACATATTCCGAATATACTTATACGGAAAACGAAAGTTCCATCAAGTTCTCATTTCATATCATGCTAATTAGCATTGGTATCTAAGGCTAAATTAAAGGAAAAGTCGATTTCTTTAAATCTGTAATTTTAACATACCTTTATAGGGTAAAAATATCAGCATTTTAAAAGACTGTTTCTAAAACTTCAAAGAACCTTGAATCACATTGAGATGCATAAAATGAAAATTGTTGCATGAAAGGTTTTCATATTTAAGCTTCATTGTGGGACTTTTTAAATTAAAGAATAAATTAAAGAGTTATTATCCTTCCTAGCTGAGGATCGGATATCCTTAAGTCTTTAATTATAGGCAATGTATTGTAAAATAACCCATAATGATAATCCATGTCTGCATTATTAGTATTATACAAGGAATGAATATATTATACATCATGCTATTTTATTATCTTTTTTGTTAACAATTTAAAATGCTGTATAGAATTTAATTCAAAATTTGTTTTCCTTTCCCTAAGTATATTTCTTTGTCATGAAATATGGAAACAACGAAAAGAAATCAAGCTCAAAACTCCATTGAAACAATACAAATTGGGAGCAGAGCTAACACGGACCTCTACAAGTATCAGCTACATTTAAAGCTACAAGCTACATAAATAAGAGAAGTTGAGGAAAGAACAGTTGAAATCATCAGATTTATCATAAAGTTTAGTTGTTAGGTTACTATTAATGTCTTTTTCTAGTAAAATATCCAAATATGAAACAGATATGTCAGACTTTGTGGTGTCTTTTATTTTAAGTTCACTGGAATATATCGAGTCGACATATGAATGAAAGTAGCTATTGTTAATTGATAATACCTCGTAATATATCTAAATGTCAAGTTGAAGGCAAGAATACTCCTGTCACTGAAATACATATTCATGAAATCGTCGAGTTAAGCAAATATACTTTTGTGTGTCAGTTGATAAAGTGATATATTACTATTATTCACAAAGTTTACAAATGGTCACTTCAATCAAGAAGGGACACAAATTATATACCCAAAGTTTTCAGGCCTTCTCTTTTCATGTCATCTGTATTATAGATGCTAAAATTTCCAAATGAAGGCAAACAACATCTTGACAAGCAAAGGGTTTCTGTCCAGTTAAACAAGTGTGATTATATTTTCTTTTATGGTATACTTGATATACATACCTCAGCTTTATATATTTTCTCTGCCATGGTCTATATTTAGATATTATTGCACAAGCTTGACATTTTCGTTAATAAAAAGAAAACAAAAACAAAAAAAAAAAAAACAAAAAAAAAAAAAAAAACAAACAAACAAAAAACATGTGTCCACGCGTACTTTTCGGGACAGCCCTCCTATATCTGTTTCATAAACATGTAGAGAACAAATATCTTAATTTCAATACTCAACTTTTGAATGTTAATTATTTTAACTTTTTTTTTTTTTTTTTTACTTTTTTTGACTTTATGATTAAGAAAGTATATATTTGTTTTCACTTTCCTGAGTGTGCTGAAGTTGCCGTTCAGCTCCAAACCATTTCCAGCCCAAATTTATCTTACTATGTAGATTTACAACCCAAATTCAGCTCTGTATCTGTTTATCCATCTATTACCAGCCTTCAAACATTAGGATTTGCTTTTCAAAAATGATCACTATAGTGATTTTAAAAGAAAATATCTGCCATCTATTGCAATACTTTCGAAAATTTTACTGCTTTCAAATCCAATATCTAAGTTTATCTTGTTCAATCAAAATATATTTACATTCAGTGAATTTTCATTGCTAAAATCCACTGGAAAACTAAAACATTCAACTGTCTGTGAACGCATTCTAAACCTAGTCACGGTGTAAGAGTACACAATATGAATTTCATGCACTTTAGATACATTAGGAAAGTCATGATGTGTATTGTGTGTGGACTGTTAATTATATATTGAATGGAAAATAATCACCCTTTTAAAATTATTGAAAAAATATTACAATTTTACGTTTAAAATTTATTTCTCACTTCCCCCTGACAATATTCATTTGCGTTATTGAACTATCCCTGTGAAACTGGATCTTCCGTCTGGTACCCTCACCAGTTCTCAATGGCGATAAATGGAAAATAAAGACAAGTGAAAATCAAAATTTATAAAGAAAGAAAATTATAGAAGGACAATATAAGCATTGAATTATTATTTTTGGATGTCGTCGGTGATATAAGCAGCCTGACCTTGCCAACAAAATATATTCAATTTGTCGGCACTGTCAGGTGCTTTCATACGACCGATGGCATCCAAAAATTCAATGCTTTTCTCCAACTACCAGAAAGTAAAATCTACAAATAGAAATATCCGTTTCAATGGATATCATAGATAATAATATGAAGGCATAAAAGTTATTTACTGACGTTCGTAGAAGCCCATGATGTTATTACATTGAAACTTTTCTAATCCGGATTTTGTGTAATCCGAAATCTTGCTTAATACGATGTTAACTTTAAGTCCATTTCAGAAAATTTACTTCTTTAAAATCTTGTCTACTCCGGAATTTTGTTTAATCCGGCCAGTATCTTTAGAACCAGTGGTGTCCGGATTAGAGAAGTCTTACCGTAATATGTCCAGCCTTTAAGATATTGTTAAATTAATGAAATAAGTTTTATCAAAAATTATTTTTGTTACTATTGTGATACTTATGTTGAAGATAAAAAACATTTTTACTTCATTGTCTTGTATACGAATATGTAAGAAAAACCATTCAAAATTATTACGTGTTATTTTGTATCGTATCTTTTTTACTTAAGGTAATGGTTGAGATCACAGGAAGATAACTCTTACAAATCACTTAAGGGTTTGAACCCACTCAACCTATTATCTACAAAACAAATATGTTTGTATATCAAGAGACTCTTAATCTTATAAACAAAAACCTCCGACGGTTATGATATTGTTGTAATATGTACTGTGCAATCATATTAATTCGTGGGGGTAAATGTTCATTGGTAATCAAAAAATTTACTGCTTCTTTGGGATGTAATTCTGTGGGTAACTCATATACGGGTCATATGTTGACACAGTTATCATTCGTTAATTCTTTGGCAGGGATAATCCACGAAATCCTCAATCATTTCTAGTAACACAGAATTACATAATGTGTATCGCTAACAACACATTTTTCAATGATAATGTGCTTTAGTTTCATTAAAGAATTGAATTCAATTGAAAATAAAGTATCAGTATGATATGTTTAATATTTAAAAGACTGATTTTAAATATATATGTTTCAGGTGAATGATTTCTACATAATTTACAAATCTCTCATTTCCATAGAGAAAGAAATTGAGCCTGCAAGATTTCTTGTCTGATCAAAAAGTAAGATTGATGGATTGATTGTTTGTTGTTTTACTTCCCGTTCTAGAATTTTTCACTCATAAGAGACGTCACCATATACGGGTGAAGGGTTTCACATTTAGACTTTTACTCGGCACTCAGGGTCATTAAGCAGTGAGGGATCTTTATTGTGCAAACCGTGCCGTGACACGCGACCTCGGTTTTTTAGGTCTCATCCGAAAGACCTGCAACTTTCACTTCAAAGTACTGAGAGCTAGGCTAAGGAACAGTTTCTACCTATTTTTTTTCTATCGACTTAGGTCAGCCTCGGCTGGGATTGGAACCCAGACAATAATCTTACACAATCATGAATTTTAACCCTGTTTTGCTCATTAAAAATATTCAAATATTAACATGTCCATGTAATTACAATTGAAGACTGTTTTCAGATCTACAGAAAATTGCATGGAGTCTACTTTAATTCCTTTTGAAAATAAAATTAAAGAGCGAAACACAATTAGACTAGAAAGTAGAATTTGTGCAGCAAATCATGAATGTTTTGAACGTTCTACTTCCTATTAAATTTTGTTTATGTAAATTTAAATAGTAGACGCCTTTGCTCCAAAGCTAATCTGTTGATGTTGTTAATTTCATTGTATAGTAAAGGGCAATTGTGTCATAATGAGTATTGGTTATAACATGTCATGTGTACTAAGTATGCATAAAAAAGTGAGTTTAAACCTTTTTTTTATACATGTATATTAGACATACATGTACCTCTATTGTGTTTTAATTAACAAATTTGCAAGAAAATGCCCTTATTTACGCCCTTAACTCACCTGCTTTGTAGATCATCGTATTTGTGATTTCTTGTTTCATATAAATTATATATGGTTTGGACGTTTTTGAAAGTTTTAAAGTTTGCGTAAAAATATACCTTTTTGGTAAAAAAAAACAAACAAAAAACATTGAGCAAAGACCCACTATTCCTAAAAAACACACTTTTATGACACAACATTTGCATCTTCAGAGAAATACTTAAGTCCTTTTAGTCAAGGGTCATCTAACATATGTTGTGTAGCGTAGTGGTCAGCGCTATAGTCTCAAAGGAAAATGGTACTAAGGATTTTTATTGCTAGTGTTCAAATCCAACGAATACCACATAATTTTTTTTTAATAACAGATAATTTTTGCTGAGAAAATTTTCCTCAAAAAAGTTTTTTTTAATAATAATTTTTATAAATTTCAAGAATAAGAATTTACTCTAAATACTAAATTCACAAATTAAATATGATTTTTAAATATGTGAAGCTATAGGTATTCTGCACGCATTCTACACCCATCTCTATTGAGAAATCCATAGGGACCTTTCATTTTCTAGATTTCATAAATATCATCCCCAAAGAAACGTAACATTGAAAATATGTGTTAATTAGAATAAGGTGTAACGTTTTGATATAAATTAAAATCAAGAGGCTCAAGAACCTTAACGATCACCTCAATATAAAACAACACTGAAAAGACTTAGAAGTATAAACTAAAACAACAACACAAAATGAGAGATGAAGCCATGTTGCCAAAAAGCAGGAAAAACGATTAGGGATCATTTTTAATAAAAAATGACAAGTGCTCTGTATCAAATCCTAAAGTAGATCTATTTACTTGCTTTTCTTTGTCATTATAACTTTAAAATATTAAGATAACGAACAGTAATCAAGCTCAAAAGTCAATTAAACAATACGAATTGGGAGCAGAGCAAACACAGAACTCTAAAAATATCACAGATGGGATCAGTATCCAAATAAACAAAAAAGTGCTTGAGCACAATTGGTAAATTCAACTCATCCCCTTACATATTAGCCTCTCTTGGAATTTAAAGATTAAATGTACAAAGATAAAGTATTTCATAGCTATCAATTATAATAGGTGAATAGCAAAGGGGAATAACTTCTCTCAGCAGAATACAAATAAATAAATCACAGCCTAGCACCAGAGCACTTTACGAAGTGGTCCAAAATTTTACAAATCTGGTAAAAATACCTTTACTTATAAGATTCCTGTACTCCTTTTGCCTCCGAGATGCCCAGGAGCAGAGCAGATGGATTTCAAAGGAATAATACATTTTCACTAGATATTCAACAAACCCCGCCCTTAAACCTGATTCCGTGACCTATTATATGTGAGCACTGTTTTTTTTTTTTGTTTTTTTTTTAATTAATACTCAAGAATAAAAAGTTTATTTTCAAAGAAATAATGCAGTTTCACTATATTTTATCAACAGAGTCCCACCCTTACATCAGAATACCTGAGCCAGGGGCCATAACATGAAAGTTTATAGCATGCATCCTTGCTCTTTATCGCAGCACAGTCACATGTAAGGCTAATAAAGGGGGTGGGGCTTACGGGAAATATTTATTATGACATCTCTTATAATAACAATTCTACAATTTACATTTGAAATCTTTGTGGCACTCATTATTCTTAAGACAACAAATGTAGTACGACAGTTTCCACATTATAATTGAGTATACAGGCATTTTTAGGATGGCTCCATTTTGGCTTTTAGAAATGTTTTATTTATCAAATAAATACAGTTTTATGTTTGTTTGTTTGTTTATTTTTTAACATCCCTCTCGAGAATTTTTCACTCATATAGAGACGCTACCACTTGCCGGTGGAGAGCTGCAAATTTTTGACCTATACTCGGCACTGAGGGCCATTGAGCAGTGAGGGATCTTTTTCGTGCCAGCACCTACTGCGACACGGGACCTCGGTTTATATGGTCTCATCCGAAGAACCGGTCTCCTCGTCCAACAGTGGGATTCGAACCCGCTACGTAAGGATCAATTCCTTACTCCGCGACTCTAGAGCGAACGCTCTAACCACTGCGCCACGTGGGCGACTTTTTGTGTTTATAAATCAAGGGAATCGATGACCTAGCATTTTTAAGGATAAATTAACGCATGTGAGTTAAGGCTAGGTATAGGCGTTTCTATGCAAATGAGCTAATAAAAACGCATAAGAGGTATATTTATTATTCAGAGAAAGTGTTGATTTATTTTCTTATGCATACTTAGTACCCAAGATATGTTATAGCCAGTACAAATTATGACGACATATTATGACGTCACTGATCTTTACCTACTGGAGGTAATAAAACACATCAACAAAACAGCTTCGGCGCAAGGGGTTACCCTATTTATTTTTATATAAAAACTGTATATTGCTAAGAAGAATATTCTATAGATTAATAAAACTGCTGCACAAATCCTAGGCATTTTCTCATTTGATCAGAATTTGAGGAAACTTATACTGGACTGTACATTTTTACCCTTATTCAACTTAAAACTTTAAAAATAGAAATTATACAAATGAGCTGTTGATATTTGTGCAGCAATACCAGCAAACTTTGGAATATTTTGCTTCTAAATGTACCTTGTTTCAGTTAAATAAAATAGAGCATGCCCTTGCGCCGAAGCATTTTTGTTGATATCCATTATAATCTTGTGTAGTAAAGAACAATCACGTCATAATATGACGTCATAATGTGTACTGGCTATCTTATGTCGTGGGTACCAAGTATGTATTAGACAATAAGTTTTAACTTTCTCTGTATAATAGATATAGTCCTAATGCATTTTAATTAAATTATTTGCATAGAAAAGCCTTTACCTAGCCTTAACTCACCTGCGAAGCTCTTAAGGCTCGAGTTATATTTTTTTTTTATCTGCGAGCATAATTTGAATAGAGAATATGAAAATATCTTATTACAGGGAAAACAAATCACACAACTTTTGCAAAATCCACTTGTCTTAAAGGCAATTTAAAAATCAGGAATATTTCTCGTGAAATAGATTACATGTTAACTGTAAATACCCACCAAATATCTTCTCACATTCAGTCATCTGAAGCTGTAAAATGGAGGTCTTTATTCTTACAAATGTTGAGCATAGAGGCTGTCATGAAAGCATCTCTGTGACGACAAAAACCCGTTTTGTACGTAAAACGAATTCTATACAAACATATACATATAATTTTATTATACCTCTGTGAATTTTTTCTATATAAAAATATGACAAATAAACCTGCTATTTTTTCTAAACAACCCCTACTGTGGAATAGTTTTTGTGCTATTTGCCCATGGTGAAATAGTCATTAAACTATTCACCGGCAGCATTCCATTTCATTTTTCATCTAAAAACTATCTGTTTGTGGTATTGTGACGTATCCGGTTTATGACGTAACAAAAGTAAAGTCGGTTTCTGTATAATAAAACGCCTATTTACCTACTAAGTTTACCGTCCCCCTTGACAGCAAACTATTTCCCTCGGCTGCGCCTCGGGAAATAGTTGCTGTCTTGGGGACGATAAACTTCCTATTGTCCTCATAGCCAGTAAATAGGTGTATAATATGCCCTTTTTATTTGAACAGTACAAAATAAACAACTTCATGTATTGCAAATCATTCACGGCTTTAAGGTCCATTCTTTAAAAAAAAAATATATATATATATACATATTTACATGTTATTAAAATATAAAATAATTTAGAACATGTAAAATTATAAACAGTTTTATCCTTTTTCATGAATTTAACTTTTTCGACTGCCATTGATATATGATTTGCATCTATCATGCATCATACTTCTAACAAAATAGATACGTTAGTACACAACAGATTCTACTGTCTAAGTTCAGTCATTTATCAAATTAAGTTCATCTACAACTCATCATGCACGGCTTTAGTTCTCCCTTTGTCGAGGACTTTTCTTATTAGGTGTGTGGCGTCTGGTTTAAGGTCTTTACCTTCTGTTATTGGAGTGTCTAGAATTGCGTACTTTTTGGTGATAGTGTCAAAGGAAGGCCACTTCGGAAGATCGTCTGAATGGGGATTCCTTCAAGTTAATAAAAAGAGACGATCTATATATGTGAATTCAGCATTAAAAAAATTTGCTGAAAAAAAAATAAAATGAAAAACTACGTATCAGTGTAAAATATTTTGTCGCATTGCACATCTGATACTAGTACATTCAGAAGACAGAATTCTTTCAGAAATTGGAAGAATTACCTACCCAAACTTGGCAAAGTTGGTCCAATACTTAATAACGTCTTTAGACAACTTCTCTACAGCCGCTAGATCATGTTTTTTAAGTGTCTCTTCCGAAATATCACTATAAGTCATGTTAAACATTAAATGCAATTCTTCGCCATGTCCAGCCTTTTTAAACCAGGGTGCTGGATCTTGAATGAAAGGAAAAGGGGATTGTTTAGTGACTAAGTATTGGAATGTGTTTGCTTTATCATTGTCCTTAGCATGGATTTCTAATATGGTGTTGCTAGGAACGATAAACCATGAATCCCCATAAAAATCGCATACTTTCAAACTTTGTTCTACATCCCCTTCAGAGCTAGTATAAAAATCGCATATTTCTTGTGTCAGTTCCGGAAAATTTCCTGCAACTGTATCAACAAATACTGGTGCAAATACCTCACATAAAATACTTCTAGGGACTCGTTCTGATGAGTTGAATTTGAAATGTTCTTGAATGTCAGGAGCTAAACTGAAATATCCCAAATTCCCTTCTCCGTCTAGAGTCCCCGATATATAATCGATACTACGGAAAAAGCGATAAGCTTCGTCGTCCCACGATTTTGGATAAGCCAAATTTTCTTTGATTAAATCGCCGTCAACAGTTGGTACAAAACTTCCTATCTGAAAGGACGCATTTAAAGGAACTTGAAATTCGTTGAAAAATATCGCCGATGTAATGTTTTCGGCCGGCACTTCTCGCAAACATTTAAGAGTTTCTGTTATTTCTTTACCCTCGCAATTTGTTTTCTCCAAAAGCAAATTACTAAATTTTTTCTCCTTTTCTCTTTGGGAGATAGAATAGAATGAAACTACTCCACTTTGTGAAATAGCTCTTTGAAAAAGACCTTCGTTTGATGGGATCAGTGTCTGGAGGCTCACGCTCATGCCACCTGCTGACTCTCCAAATATAGTAACGGATTCAGGATTTCCTCCAAAGGCTGCAATATTATTCTGGACCCATCGTAAAGCCTCTATCTGATCCCAAAGTCCGTAATTTCCAGGTGCCATGGGATCATGCAAAGTCAAAAATCCAAAAATACCTAATCTATAGTTAATGGTTGCAACGATTACACCACCTCCTAAAACTAGCTTCTGAGGTTTGTACTGACTCCCACCACCAATTATAAATCCCCCGCCATGAATCCATACCATCACAGGTAGGTTTCTTGCTTCTGAAATTTCCCCTGGTACATATATATTTAGATATAAGCAATCTTCACTGATTTCCGTAGCATCAAATCCAGGAAACGGAAATTGAACTTGTGAACAGTGAGGACCATTTACATCTCGAATGCCCTTGACCCCTTCCCACTCTTCGATAGGTCTTGTTTTCTGAAAGCGTAGATCTCCTATTGGAGGTTGGGCATATGGAATTTTCACGAATCTGTACACCTGTCCGTCATCATGGAGTTCTTCATATCCTCTTACCCAGCCAGACGGCGTCTTGACCTCCACCACATTGACGATATCGGAGCCAAACGCAAACGTGAACAAGTATATTTCAACGTAACAAAATATAGAAAAGTATTTCATTCTTCTTCAGTTGTGCCTGGAATATATTTTAAGTTAACTTAGTTGTGTAAAACAGATGTAAATATTTGTTGAATTTCCGTCATTACAGAATATTTTTTGGCATATTTAATTTTCAGTTTCGTAAAGAATATCTTGAACGGATTAAAAAAACTAGATTTTCAAAATGTGCAACCATTGTAAATTTTCATTAATAAGGGAAAATATTATCTTTAAAGCTTCAGTTTTAGTTTTCAAGCTACGACTGAAATTTCCAAAAATATTTTAACAGTTTTATATCATATCTTTACGGATTTCACTCACAAAGGTTTTGAGATCCGTCGGCTTTGTTATGTGCCTAAAGTCTGCATAATGTTTACTTTTCTGTAACCCAGTATGTGTCATTTTTTTCTCTTTCAGATATGCGCAAAGTAATCTAACTGCATTGATGAAGCAAAGAAAAATGCGAAGAAGCTTTCCACTAATTTGTTAACAATTACCGTCCTTAACTAGAATATTATTGAAAACAGCTATAGCAACTGGGAATTTTCCTTAATTTACCTTTTGTAGAAACTCTATAATATGTTCTGAATATCAAATACTTTTCTGTTGTTTGCCAAATTTTAAGAACTTTCAAGTAAAAGAAAGTCATTGTAGGAAAAACTGCTTTTCTTTTACATAATAAGTTGGTGTGAGAAATAATTGTTCAGTGTATTAATGCATTCAGAAAGGTTTATCGGTTATTATTTTTGACTTGCGAAGCAGTATAGATAAATCATCCAAACTTACTAAATATCTATTTAAAAACAAGAGCATTCAAGGTCACAAGAAAAAAGACCATGTAGTCAAATAACAATGTTTAGTTGAAAGGAAAATGAAGTTAAATCATAAATTATATATTTACATCCACTAAATACTTTTTTTTTCCTTTAATTGGTATGAAAATCATTTCCCTTTACTAATACATGAATACTAAACTAGTTTGAAAAGACCACCTGCATTGAAAAAAAGGAAAGATTTTTAAGCAAATGACTCTTCTATCAATGAAACATACCAAAAAGATAAATAAGACAATATTTTACATAATTTGACCTTCTTTATACTTATTTTTTTGTATTAAAACATATATATTAAGCAAAAATTAACATAATTTTTTTGTTAATGCTGAATTAACAGTTGCAACCATTGCAAGAAAAAAAAAATTAGATAGTAATATATATTTTCTTATACTAGTTACAACCCTTGATTCCCCATGAAAGAAAAAGATAGCACTTTTGTTTAAATAATTTTTTTTAAATAAACAAGTAATTATGAATGAATGGATATTTTACTCTTAAAAACATTTGGGTTTGTACGGATGGTGTTCTGTACATATGCGTTCAAAGGAAAACACGTTAAATATCGTAAACAAGTTTATCACAATTCATACACGACTTAAACTAACGCCTGTTTGAACTCGACCTCGCATTAAACTGATGTATATACAACAAAACATGACTAATTATGAGAAAAAGAAATTAAATCATGTCTTATAAAATGAACCTAAAGTTTACTTAATACAACTGATGCTTCGGAGACCTGGCAGGGATTTCTGACCACATCCTCGAAAAGAGCTGACAATGCAAATTATGCTTACATTTCTCGTGCAGAATTTGTTACACACTAACTTACCTGTTCTAACTCTCGTGTAACCGATGTATAGTGTAGATAGTGTAGATAGTGTAGACAGGCTTTTCAATTTAAAAATACTAGATATTTACATTACCTGCATTAGCCGTATACTAGATTTTGACCCTCTCTGTGAATGAGTATTGGATGTATATATTTGCAGCCTGTATTTTTTTAAGCCATATATGGCGTATTTTTGATAAGTTCAGAAAACCAAAATTATATTAAAAGATCTTTCCATTTGTTTTATTAACTTTATAAAAAGATAGGACTTTTCTGTAGATTACACAATTTAAATCAATCGTGTTTTAAAGATATCAAAATTTAAATCAATTATCGATTTATTTACCGACTCCATAAAGTTTAAAGTCAATTTAACTATAGAAACGTAAGAATTTTCAAGTTCAAAATCGGTGAAAATTTTAATTTGAACATATATCACGTATATCTACATTCAATTTTTAGCATTATTGTTTTTTTTAGCTTAGATATGCCATATAAAGCTTTAACGATTGATCAATACAATATACTAATTTCAATTATAAAAATGACAAAATAGCAAAAATCAATTCGAACAGAATTGAAGTTTTTTCACTCAGCACTATGCCACAAAGTAAAATATTTCCATAAATAAGTTGTATTTTTTCTCCATTGAAAGCTTATAAACTCCATGTTCTAAATGAAAGAATTGAGCATTGTTGATAATACATAATTTTTTTTATTACTATGAGAGAACAATCTTAAGCAACAGTCGACAACAGGGATCGTTTCAGAAAAAAAGAGGAAAATGTCAGAGGCAAATCCAAAACGTTACGTTTTAAAATATTTATTAAATATCAGTAGTGGAAGGACTTTATACTCATTACTGCATTTAATATTTTATTTTCACGTATTCTATTTAATATATTGTTGCAAATAATCCAGGCATAAAATATATTCATAGTCTTATCCAAAGAAACAAATATCTCTATGCTGACCCATATACATCTTTGATTTAGATTTATGAAATCAGAGTATATCATGAGTTGATTAATGATTTGAAATTTTATTATTCTCCAATGCATTTTTAAAAATAGGTCTTGAAGTAGCTCTAGTAAAGCCTTATTTTATGAAATAGATTTTTAAAAAATAAATCATTTCAAAGCTGAACAGAGTTTTATGGTACACATGAATCATAATGCATCCTCTGATGCCCATTTTGCATTTACAAGACTTTTAGTATGGATGCCTCCTTAAAATTATTTTTGAAACATTTTTTTTTCAATTCAATTAACAAAAGTAAATCGGAAAAAACGCTATTTAAAATGCATCAAAATCCACCAACGTATATAAATCAAAATTGTTTTAGAGGAAGGGTTCGCCTTCCTAACAATCAGATATCCCCCTTTCCAAAAACCTAGTCATAGCTCTGACTTACTGCTTTAATTAATGCAATAATTAACAAAAATAAATAACTTTCTTCTTATTGTAACTATTGTATGTTCGCGATAAGTTAACATCTTTGCATGATTATTTGATTTACCAAAACAGAGAGTCCGAAAAGATGAACCAACATCGAACACCCCAATCACACCCAAAAAGGAAAAGAATATTTCACTTATATCTGTATGACACAATTACAGCTTCGTAATTACATTAACAGAACTTCATAGAGTACAATTTCAGTATAAACTCTAAGTTATCGATCCTTACTCATATGAAAAAATCATCAAATTATATGTGTGCAAGAATGCAATTAAAGTCTCCCTGAATAATTAAAAAGTTCTTTAAGAATGGACTATGGTAAACAAAAGCATATAATATTTTTATTTTAAAAAATGTTTTCTCGTGCATGCGAATAAAAGTTGGTTTGCAGCAACGTGCTAAATCAATTTTGTATGTTTCATTATGCATGTTGCTTGATTTGTATACAGACCTTTGGATCGTGGTAACGTTAAATGCATTATTATGAAATACTTTGTAAAAATCTAATTTCTGGAGTGAGATAGAGAGGTTTTGACCTTCTGGTCCAAATTTTGCATTTAAAAAACAAAACTTCTTAACACTGATTTTCATAAAGAGCTTTAGCATGGGATTGAAATGAAAATAGTATGAGGCATGAAGCGCCACTTTTTTTAAGAAATGATTTTTATGTAAGACTATGAATTGAAGAAAATTTAACACGTAGATTTGGAAGAGTTATAATTCATTCTCGTAACATAAAATTAGAAATATGAGGTGTATATGAAAAGAAATATTTAGTGTCATACCGATTAAATTCATATTAATAAACATAATAAAGCGCTGTTTCTCAGTCAAAATTTCACAATGTGATAAAAAATTATTTGATTGTAAGAAATGAACGCATCCATTATCAAGAATGATCTTTTCTTAATTTTTTCAATGGAAAAATGTAATACTAATAAAAATATGCATATCATACAAGATACATTTAAGCATTTTTGAAATGGTTAACACATGTTAAAAAAAAAGAGAGCATTCAATTTGTGTGTGTTTTAAAACTGGAGGTAAATGTTTTATGTCAAATATATAAAGAAATTTAGAAAATATAGGTAAAAGGAAATAGAAGTCAATGATTCCATCAGATATATGGTTTAATTAAATTGTATCTCAAAAGTATCAATCATTAAACTCTGGATAAATAAAGTACTAATATTATTAGCAGTTTTAACTCGGATTTTAATCTCTTGTATCACAGTGTCGCCCCCTAATGTCAATTTAAAAGCAGGCATTTTTCATAATGAACACCAAAAAATTTACACGCTATGTTCTGCGCAAAATCACTAGAAATGACATTGCTGCTATATTATAGATACTTGTAGTAAAACACAAGAATATAGAAATACATTTGAAAAATGATATAATTTATCATGCATAACATAGATCACTCCCTTTTAAAATGATTCTTTTTAAAGAAGTGTGGCGCACGCCTCGAGATTTTCTCCCCCTGTTCATGGAGTGTCCAGAATAGTGTATTTTTGTTGATAATATCGAAGGTTTGCAGATCTTCTGCATTTGGGTCACCAGGAGAAAGAAAATACGAAAAAAATGAGGAAACAAATAGTTTCAAATAGTAATATTGGTTAAACAGAAAATTTTAAAAGCCTAAAATGAATATATCAGAGTAAGCAAAACATCTTTCTTTTGTATTACAATGCTTGTAAGGATGAGATTTGCCGAAAGCTTTTTAGTATCAAGATCTATCCATAGTTGGCGAAGGAAAGCTTTATGCGGTGCATTTCTGTGTTGACATGTTAAAATCCACGTAGAAATCTGTATCTGTTAAATTTAAATATTATCAGCAGACTAGATTTTAACTCTGTTCACAAAAGGGAATTAATAAACGGTGTATTTAAAGATCTGACCGGATTTTTTCTCTTTTGTTGTAAGTCTCATAAGTTGTATGTGTGCTTATTTGGTAATGTTTTATACATTGTATGAGCTTTTAACACAGATAATGTGATAAATTTCAAAGCAATTTAAAGAATTGCAAAACACATTCTTAGGTTGTGTATTTTGGGGGTTGAGCTTACATCTTTTCTACTATCGCACACACTGAGGTTGCCTGGTTTATCAGGTACTTTGATTTTACCCTCTTCTCATAACTTTCATGTCTTTGTTTTTTTTAAATTCTCTTTTCATTTCCTCTATTTATTTTTATTTATTTATTTATTTACTTATTTTTTTCTTCTTCAAATAATTGTAGAAAGAAACGCCAACCTCTTCGCTCTTTAACTGAAACTGAACAACCGTTATTTTCAGGAGCAGAGAATTAAAATCTTCTAAAATATAAACACAAGAGGCACTTGCAAATACACACTAAAATAATGATTGAATATCAAATTCACGAGAATATTCCAGACTTCAAAATGATTTGAAAATGAATACAGGCAAAGCATTTTTGACCATGTGTGTATATTTACTGAAGATTTCAAGCACAAAACAAGTTCAGCAGAAAATTGGATGAGGTGGTAGCTTTATTCTGTCTGATATATTATTAAAGAATAACATCTATATGTTAAAGTAAAAAGATTGCAGTTTTTCGTGAACTATAACATATTTCATACCAGTATGTTTCTTGTCAATTAAATTTGAGAAAATGATCTTCAATGGATTTGATTTACATACCCTTTTATTCATGACTTTAATATTCTTATGCGTATAATTCATTGGAATATTTCTTTTATTTATAGTTTCTTTCGTACATTTACAATATGTTCCAGTTCACCTTATATCCGTTTGTTGAAATTAACTTACGTTTGATATTTTTCATACTAATTGTTAGGCGATTATTTACACACTGAATTGTCGACGGATTTTTCCGTCATTTCCCGATCATGACAAGGAGCACACGGCGGGTGTGACCGGTCGGCAGGGGATGCTCACTCCTCCATGGCGCCTGATCCCACCTCTGACGTTTTGGAGGTCTGTGTTTGCTCTGCTCCTATTTTGTAATGTTTAATGGACTTTTGAGCTTGAATACTGTTCGTTATCTCCATATATTTCATTGTGCTATACACGTTTGGTTACTTGTAATTCATTTTACCTTAACAAGCTACATGTGTTTGGATAACTCAACCAAAATTAATAGAAACGATTTAACTTACAAGCTTCATATTTTAAAGATCTGTTTCAAAACGCTTATACTTGTAATTAGTATTACACAGAGTCATTTACCTCTATCCCTTTCTACTTTTTATAATAAGGCAGATACTAGAGTCGCTTTCGATAGCCAAATGTGGTTAGAATTCAAAAACTTTAATAAACATAATACTTCAAATTCATTTAAGTCTTAGGTTATAAATTCAACCTCTATAGGCACTGGATTATTGCTTGATAATAAATCTCTGATTGAATCTACAGAGGGAAAAAATATTTTCAAATAAAAGGGGAGTTTGTTGCAAGAAAGCTTAGCTCAGTGTTAATGTCATTCAGTCCATTAGTTGATGAACAGATTCCTCTTAGCATAAGCTAGTTAAATTTTTTGAACGCACCCATATTTAGTTCAAAATCTGAAAATTTTTATGACATTTGCATGGCCTAAGACTGGGCACATCAAGATATGAGGAAGGCGCTTTGGGATGGAAGAAATGTGACAAAGAATCCAGATTTCGCAGCAGTATTCATATGTTCTATCCATATTATGGTCTAAAGTAAACAAGTTGTAACTGATATTTAGTAGAGTCGGACTAATCTTTCTCGCAAATATTTAAATTTTAGACCAGCCTGTCAGCAAACACAACTGCACAAAAAAAAGGCTCACTGTCTTCGGTCCAGTACTCTTGTTCCTTTTTTTACATTGCATTTAGGTCAGGAAATCTCCCCTCAGGTCTAATTCAAGGGAAAGGGCAAATTCACGTTAGACCCCTCTCCTAACCTCCTTGGCTTTGTCCTTTGAGATAACGTTGCCTGCATCATTTTTCAGATTTATATTTCCCAGCTGTTTATCTACTACCTACCACTGCAACAAACCAGATTGGGCATATGGAAACAATTATTTTTGATTTTCATTTTAGCATGTACGCATGCATTTCAAGTTTTTTCTTAACAACACAAAAAGGACATATAATGATGACTAGGTACAACTTTAAAATACATATTTGAACTTTCCACAAGTTTACAATAATGAATAATTAGTGTTCTTGATAAAGGATATGCAAAAAATTTGCAAAAAAAAGTTATTGAGGTTAAATTAAGGAATTTTTTTTTATTATCCTTATGTTCTGTTCTTTTTGGAGACTTTTTTTTTTACAATAATCGAATACGTTTTACATTTTAACTCACTTGAGGGAAAGGCTCAAGTAAGCTTTATTGATCAAAGAGTTTCTGATTCTATCTATCTGTCCTCTGTCGTCTTTAATATCAAAGTTTTACATAGAAATATATATGACAAAAATCTTCCTCTTACGAACAAGTAGGTATGATTACTCCTAATTATATGCAAGCATTCTCAAGAAGTGCAAATTCAAGTCTGTTCAAATCATGGCAGTTAGGGCCACATCAAAATATTAATATTAAACCATTCCAAATTTGTTTTTCTTGCACGTTTTTTGACAAATCATTGACTATTGGCTTACAAGATGAGGATACTCAATAAAATCTGCGATCAAATGTTACAAATAAATGCATGTTTACAAGAAAAAATTTATGAAATCCTTTTCTTCATAACAGCAAATCATTAGTCATATTGCTATTGAAACATACTCATGATAGGTGGAATCAAACTTGGATGACCCCAGAGTGGATCAGATATTTTTTTCATAAGAATCTCTTAAAAATCTGAAGAACACTAATGCTAGGATGACTCTAGTGACATTGTGGGCCAGGCATCTTGTTTAAATTGCACACATTCATTCACTATTCATGTTTTAAAATCTCATTTGGCGAACTTTTTAATGGTAATTTTTTTTCAAACATTAATTTCCCTGTGCTGTGTTTACACCATTGATATATGTGGGTTTTCAAATAAAATGCTATTTTCTGAAGAACAGTGTAATATATTGAGATGTGGCTGTGGCTACTTTCAAGGCTAACATTTTTTTTAGCTGACAAATATGCATTTAAAGTATTATACCTGTTACAGCAAATTAATATTTACAAATAGTTGTAGCCATTCAATTGATTTAACTACATGTATTTCATTTGCTGGAGGAGCATTGAGCACTTTATAAATGCAAAATAATTCTAGAGATAATAAACCGTATACAACCCAAGATACTTTTCAAAATGAAAATGACATAAACAAGTTAGCGAATCTTATTTATAAAAATATTGAGGTTTTTAGTTTTGGCTAGTCTCACATACCTTCACAAAAATCAAATCCTTCAAATTAATGGGGGATAACCACTAAGAGTTAAGGAATGTTGATACTGGACACGATCATAGCATTCTTTCTCTGTTAATTTGTTAATTTTGTTAATTTTTTAAATAATACTCCGTAAATTTACATCTTGGTAATTCCAATCTACTTCTTCTTTTTGCCCAACATTGGGATTGGACGCTTAACCCTGTCCTTTTTTTAATACAAGGACGTCCTTTTATTTGTTCGCAACCATGATTGAAACAAAAAATGCATTATATTTGAAGATTTTATTAAAATCAACGTGCTGAATTTTGATATATTAAGGATTATACTGGATGTAATTCTTTTATTTCTGAAACAATATAAAAAATATCCTTTTTTATTTCTATATTTGAACGTTTATTTTTCTTTTATCACTGATTAAAAATTTTACTGATCATAAAACGCAACATACAAAATAATGAAGCTAAAGCAAAAGCAGTAGAAATACGTGCAATGACATCACTGTGTAGTATGTTACAGTCATTGTCGATTTTAAAGGACTCAAGTTTACAGAGTCCGAAGTACATGGACTACTGTTGTATAATTCATCCTGCGTATCATTAGGTTGCCCTTTGAGATATACTTTTTTAAGAAGATGCGTGGCGTTAGCTTTGAGACTTTCTCCTTCTGTTATTGGAGTGTCCAGGATTGCATATTTCTTGGTGAGAGTATCAAATGACGGCCAGTTTGGAAGTCCTTCCGCATTGGGATCACTATAAAGAATAAAAATATGGGCAGCTTTGAATATTACAAAATCTTTTTAAAAAAACTGCATTCAACTGTAACAACAAATGGAAATTTAAAAAAAAGTACTGTGGAATCATCATTGTTCGTGGGGGATCAATGTTCGTGGATTTCGTGGGTCAACCTAAACCACGAATTTACATCCTCACGAACAATTTTTTTTTGGTCAGCGTACTGATTAATTAAATCTACCAAATAAATGAGCTGCCCACGAAATTACATCCCCACGAAACAATGAAATTTTGCTTGCCCACGAACATTGACCCCCACGAATTTAAATGATTCCACAGTATGCAATACGATTTTTATTTCATAAAATGAAATATTAAGCTTTTCCAAAAGCTTGAAAGAAACAATACCCACCCATATTTGGCAAAATTAGTCCAATATTTAATGACGTCTTTAGACAACTTCTCTACGGCCACAAGGTCATGTTTTTTCAAAGTCTCCTCTGGGACATGATCGTGAGTCACATTAAACATAAGATGCAATTCGTCGCCGTGAGCAGCCCCTTTGAACCAGGATGGTGGTTCTTGAAAAAAGGGAAAAGGACTTGGTTTGGTGATTAAATATTGAAATGTTTTAGATTTATTGTTGTTTTTTGCATGAATTTCTAACATGTTATTGCTAGGTACGATAAACCATGAGTCACCGTGGAAATCAGCCACTTTCATACTCTGCTCATCGTCACCTTTAAAGGAAGTGTAAAACTCGCAGATTTCCTGAGTTAGTTCCGGAATATTTCCAGCAACTATATCTACGAATAATGGCGCAGTTATTTCACATAAAACATTTAAGGGAACCCGTTCCAATGGGTTGAATCCAAACTTTTTTTGAATTTCTGTAGAAAACATCATATACAACATATTTCCCTCTCCGTTTAAAGTTCCTGATATGAAATCAATGCTTCGGAAAAAGCGATAAACCTCGTCGTCCCAAGACTTTGGATATGCCAAATTTTCTTTGAACAAATCGTCATCAACTGAGGGAACCAAGCTACCAAGCACAAAAGTTAAATTTAAAGGTTTCTGAAATTCTGTCATGTCTATTGTCGCTGTTAGTTTTTCTGCAGGTACTTCTCGCAAACATTTTAGAGTTTCTTCAATATTCACTTTACATTTGCAATTTGTTTTCTTAAGTACCATATCATTGGTCTGTTTTTCTTCTCGTGTTCTCGAAATAGAAAAAAATGAAGCTACTCCACTTTGTGAAATGGCTCTTTGAAAAAGCCCTTTGTTTGATGGGATCAGTGTCTGAAGACTCACACTCATGGCACCAGCTGACTGTCCAAATATTGTCACGGATTTTTGGTTGCCTCCGAATGCTGCAATGTTATTCTGAACCCACCGCAAAGCCTCGATCTGATCCCAAAGACCGTAATTTCCAGGTGCTAGAGGGTCGTGCAGATTCAAAAACCCCAGAATACCTAATCTATAATTTATGGTAACAACAATTACATCACCTCCTAGAACTAACTTCTGAGGTTTGTACTGACTAGCTCCACCAAACACAAATCCCCCACCATGAATCCAAACCATCACAGACAGATTTCTATATTCAGAAATTTTTCCAGGTACATATATATTAAGGTATAGACAATCTTCGTCGGTTTCCAGTACGTCAAATCCAGGCGTTGGGGACGGCATTTGAGAACACTGTGGTGCATTTACTCCTCGAATACCCTCCACTCCTTCCCAATATCCAATGGGTTTTGGTTTTCGGAAACGCAAATCTCCTAATGGAGGTTGAGCATAAGGAATTTTTACGAATCTGTACACCTGCCCTTCGTTATGTAATTCCTCGTATCCCCTAACCCAACCAGAGGGGGTCATGACCTCCACTACATTAATGACATCAGACCCAAATGCAAAGATGACCATGCATATCCAAACACTTATCAATGGGATATGGTTCATTTTTTAGATAGAAAGTCTGAAAGAAAACAAAAAAAATTTCTTTAGAAAAAAGTAAAGCAAATATCAAGACGGGTAATGTTTAATATGCTAGACTGAAATTCACCAAAATGAGCAATTGTTAAACATGTTTAATTTGTATGATTTTAAAATTCACAACATTTAAATTCTGAGAAGTTGAAGATTTTTATTTTTCATTAAACGTGTGGATAGAGATAGATTCATTGATAGCGATAGTAATGAATATATTTTTCGTTGTATTTCACAATTATCTTGACCAAAGTAAATGTTTGGGCTATTGAATCAAGGTGAATCAAACTTTTGCGTAATATAAATTCATGCTCAACATTTTTTTAAAAAGAAAATTAAAAAAGCAAATATCTGTATAACTGCCCACGGAGGTAGAACATACCTATTCTACGCAGATATAAAAATAAGCTAAGATATATTTAATGAATTTAAGAGTTTTGATCTTTGATCACTTACCTTTTTCACCGCAATAAGCTGTTAAGTGTTGCAACGATGTGTCGACTTTATTAAAAAAAAAACCAACTAAGCAAGCAGTATCTGTGATATTTAAATAGTTTTGACGGACAAGAGATTTGTGAATGATGTATTCTTAGGTATGACCGACTTAACTTTCTTTTTAAAAACCCGTTTATCTAAAGATCGTATATGCCTTTATTTGGACATGTTTTATTCAATCATATATGCACAGGTTGAGAAATTGAACCCGTTTATGGAAATAGTTGTACATTGGTACCTATACATTTTTTTGTGTTTATAAAACATGTACATATTTGGCAATGAAATAGTTAACAATTTATAAATTTAAGAATTATAAAAAAAAAAATGTTAGTTATAGGGAACGAATTGGTGTTAGTGTGTGTTTGTGTGAGTGTGTGTGTGTGTGGGGTGGGGTGGGGGGTTCGTAGGGGGACCAAGCATCTTCCCTACCTTCGTATAAGTAATATAAGTAATATTTACTGCGTCAATTCCTTTGTTGGACAATTGAAGTTTAAGGAACAAACGAGTTGTTTAAGCAATATTCTCTTCCGTAAAAAGTGGAAATTTGAAAAGCCAATGAGTTGCAATATCCATGATCACAGATCCATGACTTAATTCTGATGTCGAGACAAAAGTTTCTGAAAAACAAGATTATTTCATTTTTTCTATCGCCTTCATTTATGTAGCAGTATACCATTATCACCTGTATATGGAGTTTATGTCTTCAAGTTGAGTCGATATGCAAGCTATAGACATATAAAATGATGAAACAAGAATATCAACACTGTCGTTTAAAGTCAACATTTCGCAAATTTTCTGGTCAATACAAGGATCTTGTCAACAAATGCAATCTCTCATTAATCCGAATGTTGACTGACGTTGTACACTGAAATTATTCAGCCATAATTTTCCCTGAATTGTCCATGGATTTGTTCCCCGTTTGCCCGATCATAATAAGGATCACACAGCGAGTGTGACCGGTGTACAGGGGATGAGCACCTGCTCCAGTCTCTGACGTTTTGTAGGTTCTATGTTTGCTCAGCTATGAATTTGTCAGACGGTAGAGCGCTCGCTTCGTGATCGGGAGGTCGAATTCGAATCTCGGCCGCGACTGACCTAAGTTGATAAAAAATGGGTAGCAACTGTTCCTTCGCCATGCGCTCGGCACTTTGAAGTGAAAGTTGCGGGTCCTTCGGATGAGACCTTAAAAACCGTGGCCCCGTGTCACAGCAGGCGTTGGCACGATAAAGACCCCTCACTGCTCAATGACCCTGAGTGCCGAGTAAAGGTCTAAATTTGAAGCCCTTCAACGGTATATGGTGACGTCTCTATATGAGTGAAAAATTCTCGAATGGGACGTAAAACTACAATCAATCAATCAATCAATCAATCAATCATTGAACAGAATCTCTTTATTTTGTTTGTAATGGTTTTTTGTACGCCTTTCCATGCAGTAAATTTCTTTTAAACGAACTAAAGTATCTGTTTAAGTCTTGAGTGATGGTCATTTGCAAAATTAGCCAAGTAGTTTTGTCTTCCTCAGTCGAATTTGTATATATACATGCAACAACTTTTACTACGAAAATTGTGAAGGAGGTTTAATCCTGAACATTTGAGCAGACTTTTTTCCTGGCCTACTTTTCGAAAGTTCTGCTGCATATCTTAATTATAAGGATAAATCGGGACTCTTTATTTCCAATTAAACGATATTTAGTCGAAAATCCATGATTCAATTCCATGCAAAAACATAAAGAGTTAAGAATTTTGTGGTGGATTTTTTTTTTTTAGAAGAAAATGAAAGTATAATTTACAGTACTGTTATTTACCCTTGATTTCAATTTTCCATGCAGGCTGAATGAAATATATGGAGATAACGAACAGTATTCAAGCTTAAGAGTCCATTAAACAATACAACATAGAAGCAGAGCAAACACGGACCTCCAAACATCAGAGGTGGGATCAGGTGCCATGGAGGAGTGAGCATCCCCTGCCGACCGGTCACACCCGCCGTGTGCTCCTTGTCATGATCGGGAAATAACAGAAAATTCTTTTATTGCTTACTAAATGCAAAAGAAGAAGAAAAAATGATATATATTGAGAATGCAGAAAGGACAAATAATTGATCATGTGAAATAATTTGAAACTATTTCTTTGTCACAAGTTTTAGTGTCTGAGACTTTTTTTGGTCCCAAGATTTATTTGGATAAATAATGCTGGAAGAAAAACTGTGTAAAAGATATATATTTGTATGTCGCAATAACAGTGCAAAAAGATCCTTAAAAAGCACCGTAGTGCCAAAATAAGAATTATGACCACCATGTTTTGTTTTGATTTTTAATTAAACTATGCGTAGATACTTAAATTATACTTAACCAAAATTCTGATCTATTTTCATAGCAGGATCCAGCCTCCATAATTCATACAGGTTTTGTGAACTTTATAACTATGGTTTGCAGGGGGTGAAATTCACATGTCACAACAATTACGAACAATACTGGAGTAACAAATTTTGGACACTCTCAAAATTGTTTCTATATACCGGTACAAAAGGTTGACATAAGCAGAACTATAATGATCTTACTGACCTTTCCTTTCGCTGGTAAGTCTTACTTGTATTATATATAGTTATATTTTAATCAAAACATGTACATGTGTATACAGATTGAGAAGTGATACATTTTGAAATATACAATTTAAAACATCATGACAAAAAAAAAAAAAAAAAAAAAAAAACAAAACTTGGCCACAATTAGACAATTTGTGTGTTGAGGGGGTTGGGCTCCCCATCTCAGTACACATACGATTTTGTCGATTCAAATGAAACTTTATTTCTGGCGTACTTTAATTGAACCCTCATTCTCATGAACTTTTATCTTTTATTATTTTAATTTTTATTATCTTAAACTAAAAAATCTCCTTTTGTTCATACAATCACTTATTTATTTATCTTCATTCAAAATTTATAAGTTGGGAATTATCTGAAGTGCCCCATGTAATTAAAATTGAACATCTGTATAAATTGTTTTTCTCACGAACAGAAAGAAAGAAAAGTTCCAAAGTATTCCAAAATGCAAGAAATGCTCGGAACATTACTATAGTATTGGTGAAACTATACATGTATAAGACTACTAGCACAAAACAGAATTGATTTCACCATCTACATTTTGACAATGCGATTTTTTCGCTGAAGTTTAAAGGAAAATCAGAGAAGCTGTAAATTTTTTCTGCATGCTGTGAAATTACTTCGATATGTGAAACATCTCTGAGTGAAAGGTCTGGGTGGGAAAAGTCAAAGACATTGAAGATGTTCTCTACAAATGGTTTGTCAATAGACCTGGGCTGGGATTCATAAACATACTTAGATTTGTGCTAAGTTTCACACTTAAGTATAAAATAAATTCTTAGCTAAGAAAAAATTCTTAAGTCATATTCATATAAATTCTAAGTGCAATTCTTAGCTAAGTTTAATTCTGAGAAAATTAAAGCACTTAAGTTAGGTCACCCTAGCAACGCATACAATTTCCCGAACAAAAAGCGCACTCTTTTGTGATGAAGGTATTTAGTTCTATGTGTATTACATCACAACTGATACAACATTGTCATCAACATTGCACAATGCTGCATCTTACAAATTGATAAACATCTCAAAGTCAAAACAAGTTTCTAGTTTGATGTAATAGCATGGTTTCTTACTGAAAGAGTAAAATGTCTTCTGTAAAGCATTATTTTTACTTGATAAAGAAAACTTAAGTATTTCTTATCTACTTAAGACACCTCCTGAGGACACTTAACCTTAAGTCAATACTTAAGCACTAAATATGTTTATGAATTACACTTAAGTATTTCTACCAAATTTAAGTAATACTTAGGGACTTAAGTATAAAATATATAACTTAAGTGATTTTTTAAACTTAAGAATATGCTAAGAAGTTTTATGAATCCCGGCCCTGTACTTGATCTTACAGTAGAACAAAAGCCGGGGTATGGACGAACATCTTTATTATTATTTCTTAAGTACATGTATATGCTGAATTTATTAAATAATCAGAATGTAGAACATCTTGTACTAAAAATATTTCTCATTCTATTTATTGAGGTTACGTCATCAACCTAACACTGATATGGGTAAAAAGTGACATGTGCGTCACTCTGCCTCATCTCCCACGAACAATGTTTTAAAGTTTTTGAGTAAATGCCTTTCGCCCGCCCCCGCCGCCTCAACAAAAAAATTGATATTTTATATTTGTAAGCATTTTCAGACCCACTTTCATGATTTTTCTGTTAAGTTTAAGTTTTAATAACTGAAAATTTGGATTATCTCCATTTACAAATTAAATTTATTTTCTACATTTATATTTTGTGTCTGTTAAAATTATATGGCATTGTTTTTAAGACTTTTGAGAATTCCAATCAATTTATTAAGCGTCACAAAGGTGGTAGCACACAATAAAGGTAATCCTAGTTTATTTTATCAAGTCTCACATTCAACTGGTCAACGATAGAAATTGCATATACCATCTTACAAGTCTGGGACTTGTGTTACATTGTGGTTAATGTAGGTTAATGATAGTGTTCTAAGGTGCCTATAGATGACTTAAGTACGATCTCTAAAATATGTTATCAACAAGAATCGCCAATATTGAACACTTCTTATAAATTACATAGCTATGTACTTATCAAAACCACTAAAAATGTATGCAATGATATTACTGTGTAATATATGATGGTTATAATTGAGTTTACAGGATACACTCTCACTGAATGAGAACTACATAGACTATTCTTGTCTTTAACATTATTAAATGTAAAGTTTCCTTTCGAAATGACTTTCTTCAATAGAACTGTGGCGTTAGCTTTCAGATTTTCTCCTTCTGCTATAGGAGTGTCCAGAATTGCATATTCTTTGGAAAGAGTATTGAATGAGGGCCAGTTTGGAAGACCTTCCGAATTAGGATCACTAGAAAGGAGAAAAATATGAGCAGCTTTGATATTATAGAAACAATCGGAATTTGCATTCGACAGTAATGTTAAATAAAAATGTAACTTTTTCTTTTATACTAGTATTGGAAGGTATTAAAGGATTTGGTTTTGCAAAGGCTTGTAAAAATCAACACTTACCCATTCTTGGTGAAAATAGCCCAATAGTTAATGACATTTTTAGACAATCTTTCTACTGCCCCTAGATCGTGCTTTTTAAGCGTCTCTTCTGAAACATGATCACTTGTCACTCCAAACAATAAATGCAAGTCTTCGCCGTGACCAGCTCCTTTAAACCAGGATGGTGGTTCTTGAAAAAAAGGAAAGGGAGTCGGTTTGGTGATTAGGTATTGGAATGTTTTAGCTTGACTGTTGTTTTTTGCATGAATTCCTAACATAATGTTGCTAGGTACGATGAATAATGAGTCGCTCTGAAAGTCGGTCACTCTCCTACTCTGCTCGTCATCGCCATCAGGGGTAGTGTATAGCTCACATATTTCCTGAGTCAGTTCCGGAAAATTTCCTGCAACTGTATTCACATATGATGGTGCAAAGCTTTCACATAGAATGCTTACAGGTACCCGTTCTGATATGTTTAAATTGAAACGTTCTTGAATTTCCTGAGATAACATCGAATACACCAAAATCCCTTCTCCGTCTAGAGTTCCTGACATGAAATCAATACTACGAAAAAACGAATAAACATCATCGTCCCAAGACTTTGGATATGCCAAATTATCTTTGATCAAATCGCCATCAATCGTCGGACCCATGCTACCTAATACAAAACTTACATTTAAAGGGCTCTGAAACTCCAACAACTTTATAGTTGCTGTTAAATTCTCTACAGGTAAGTCTCGCAAACATTTAAGAGTTTCTGCAATATCCCCTTTACATTCGCAATTCGTTTTCTTAAGTACCAAATCATTGGTCTGTTTTTCTTCACGTTTCGTTGGAAAACAAAATAAGGAAACTACTCCACTTTGTGAAATGGCTCTTTGAAAAAGCCCTTTGTTTGATGGAATCAGTGTCTGAAGACTCACACTTATCCCACCCGCTGCATTTCCAAATATAGTTACGGATTTTGGATTGCCTCCAAAGGCTGCAATATTATTCTGAACCCACCGCAAAGCCTCGATCTGATCCCAAAGACCGTAATTTCCAGGTGCAAGAGGGTCATGAAGTGTCATGAACCCCAGAAGACCTAATCTATAATTAATGGTAACGACGATTACATCACCTCCTAAGACTAGCTTCTGTGGTTTGTATTGACTAGCGCCACCAAACATAAATCCACTACCATGAATCCAAACCATCACAGACAGATTCCTATCTTCAGAAATTTTTCCGGGTACATAAATATTAAGGTATAGACAATCTTCGTCAGTTACCAATGTATCAAATCCAGGATATCTGTCCTCAATTTGAGAACATTGTGGTGCATTTACATCTCGAACTCCCTCGACACCTTTCCATTCTCCAATAGGTTGTGTTTTCTTAAAACGAAGATTTCCTATTGGGGGCTCGGCATATGGAATTTTTATGAATCTGTATACCTGAGTCTCGTTATATAGTTCCTCGTATCCTCTGACCCAGCCAGAGGGGGTCTTGACCTCCACCACATTAATTACATCCGACCCAAACGCAAACATGACCAAGCAAATACCAAATGAAATTGATTTCATCAGGTACATTTTTGTTGGAGAAATGTCTGAAATAGAAGATAATTGTTTCATGAGACAAAAAATTGCTTTACATAGTATCAGAAGAAATTCATTATGCATGTTATAATATGGATCGTCATAATACGCATGAAAAACTTGTTCAATTCGTAGGATTTTAAAATTCGAAACTTTGTATTCAAAGTTCATAAGCTATGTGTTTTGCTTGACATATGGACAGATGGGGGATCTGAAAACTATATACAAAGTATCAAGGCATATGGCATGAAAGTCATGAATCTAATCAACTTGACAGATTTAAAGAAAACATTGGTAAACAGAAATTGGTCCGGAAAATTAGAAAAAGAGTAATTCACATCGTTTTAACCAAACGGGAGCTTAAAGAGTTCGTGAGATCTTCTGATCACATTTTACCTGGCGTTCGTTTGCTTTTCAGTAGTCTGTAAACTTTAAACATTTTTTTAAATGGCCAACGTCTATCAAATATAGCACAAAGAATTTTGAGGATAAGGGAATTGTTTTTTGTTAAGATATATGACGTGGAACGCTCTTTTTAAGAGAAAGATAACTGAGAATTGATGAAAAATTACCAGGATCATTTAAACATCTTCTCAAGAACCAACGACCTAGAAACAATGAGACTTACATCATAAAAGATACCTGACATGGTGTAGATTCAAGTTTGTTCTAATTAAAGCCCCCCCCCCCCTCCCGGGAAGGTTGGGGCTATAAGGGTAGATTAAACTTTAAAGGGCGGCTCCGCGTGAATTGCATAGGCATCAAAAGCAAAGTCCTATATGGCCAAGCGGTCTAGCGCTGTTTCTGTATTGCAAGTAGACAGATTCTGTATATATATATATATATATATTAGGGATGGCAACCGAATACGGAATTGCTAATCGGTTAAGCGAAAGACGTTCCGACCGATTAATCGGTTGATCGTATCAAAATACACATTTTCCTATATATTTTATTTTTCAAGTAAACTCTAGTTATATACACAAGAAAACTGAAAAAGGCGTTAATGCTTTATTAGTAAGATATATATTATATTTTATTTCAATTTCGAACGGCAAGAAAAATAAGGAAACCATGAAACATCTCTTAAATATCGCAGAAATTGATATTGTTACAACACAAGGTCATTGTGCATTGTCACCATAAGCAGAAATTGAGTCTGAAATAATTTACAATGTTTGTTTGAAAACATAATTTGATAGATAACTGCGAAGGATAGACTGGGTAAGATAGCAATCATTTAACAGAACTCAAAAACGATTTAATCAATATCATAATTAAGACAGGCTGGGTAACGACATGGTATTTAAACAGCAATTAACACTTCGCAAAGTGACCAATTACCCCCAACAAATTCAATCTTGAGAGTCTTAATTAAATTATTTACCTCCTAATCAGCCGAATTAAATGTGGAAACGTTATAACTTATCAATATTCAGGGTTTTTTAACATTGTAAATCGTGTTTTAAGGAAATTTACACCTATTTTAATTTTTTTCAGACTAACCGATTACAGATTTTCTAACCCATTACCATCGTTCCGACCGAGTAACCGGTTAACCGATTACAAATTGCCATCCCTAATATATATATATATATATATATATATATATATATATATATATATATATATATATATATATATATATATATATATATATATATATATATATATATATATATATATATATATATATATATATATATATATATATATATATATATATATATATATATATATATATATATATAAAGCAGAGAAACTCGTTTTATATAAGGATACCCATTTCTGCCCCAAACCGGGGTCATGATCATTTAGAATGGAAGTGAGATGCATTCATTTTGACATTAGTTGGAGGATCCTTACGATACACATTGTAATGAAATAAATTTTATTTTTAAAGCACATTAAATTTACAGCTCTTAGACTAACATAATTGTCCTAAGTGAAGATATATCAATATAGAAAGCACAGGAAAATACCCACTTCCGCCCCAACCCGGAGTTGAAATAGGTATCCTACGGAATCTGTCTTCTAACAGTACAGGAACAGCGCGCTAGACCGCTCGGCCATCTAATCTCTTGGGACATAAAAGTTAACGTAAATAAAAAAAAATTCTGCCAGTGCTTAGTTTTAGATAGATACATTTTTTGATAAAATATAAAGTTTGTTCAAGGCTGCGCTCAATATTTCCTAAAAGAAAATTGCTTAAAATTAAGCAATTTTATGCAAAATATTCTAAAAGGTGAACTTGGTGATGTTATGTTTCTTGATTAATGAGATATTTATCAAATTGAAAATCACGAATGTAACATGCTTTGCTGTTCAAACACCCTATGTGCCAGGTTAAATTGAGATACTTATCACATCAAATATTATCACATCAATATTTAATTAACAATATTATAATGCAAGGGATAAGCTTATATTTACAAATTTCATACAAATTTTCAAATTAGTCGTCAAAATTTGAGTGTTATGTCCAAGACACGATGTAGTTACGATATCAGTATGTTACGATATCGACAGATTTCTTTTATATAGTTTGCTATGATATTTTTCTAGTTTTGTATGTATATTAGAATACTTTTTTGTTTTACGAATTGATTTCCTTACTTTCAATATCCCCGATATCGTACCGATATCGAATCATGATTGTTCAAAGGATTATGGTTTACATCCTTAATATTGTGTTTTTAAACATGCGAGTTGCTTGAAAACTATCATTTATAAAGCTCTTTCCCGGTAGTGTCGATATCGTCGATATCGACGATATCGCTTCGATATCGAATCATGTTTGCTCAACCCTTGGTAAGTACCGTGTTACTGTGTATATGTGTCTATGTTTAAATAATTTACCATTATGAAGATTGTACTTGCCATCGATATCGTCGATATCGTATCGAATTGAATCTTGATTGTAAAAACATAATGCTATACCAACTTTCACCCTAACACAAAACTTTACTTTTAATCTAGACAATAACATCTGTATTTCTTAAAACAATACTTGTGCATATGTACTGTCTGATTAATAAGTTGACCCTACTGTCGATATCGTCGATATCATATCGATATCGAATCATGATTGTTAAAAACATATTTACCAACTCTCCCCTCCTAACCCAACACCTTACTCTTAGCCTAACCCAAGACAATAACAACTCCTTAACCTTTCTATGTCATCCGAATTTATTTTCATATTCATGCCAATAATGAATCAATATCTACATCGCTTGTGACCTTGTTAAATTATGTCATGCCTCATTTTGAAAATGAATTGTACAAATAGGATCGATATCGATACGATATCGTCATGGTATTGTCGATATCGACGACATCGACATAACACCAAGTCTCATATATGGTATCAAGTATTTCCAAATAGTACTGATCAGGATCGATATCGACATAATATTGTCGATATCGTCGATATCAATATCGAATTCGTTCTTGGACATGTATGAAATTTGACATTTTTAGACATCAAGTACTATATACGAGGCTTGACCCAAAATAATACACAACCTTAAAATAGTTTTGTCAAAATAACAAAAACATAATTTCTTTACAATAAGTAAAACTTTTTCAGGAATTTATGAAATATTTTTTTAAGTTTCTGTTTTTCCTGGATACACCACAAATTTATTCACAGAAAATCAGTTGAATTGTTGTCATACTTAATCCTTGTAGATTTCCAATAAATTATTTCAGGTGTTGAATGGAGTCTTACCTGACTAAGTAACTTGACGAATCTGCTTCACCGTAATAAGCTGTGGTGGAACCCTTTGATGAAGAAAAGCAGTATCAATGATATTAAAATGTAATCAGTGAAGTTCACATTTACCTCTGTGTATAAATTGGTAAACAGTGTATCTAAAAATCGAAATTTCTAAATATCGAACCGGATGACATAAGGCCCGGTTAGCTTGTAAATGTCAACCTCTCTTATGCAAGGTACATTAGATCGTTTAATATCTATATTTAATAATGTATAAGATCATTGATTTCAGATTGATTTGTTGTTACTCTGTCTCTTTAATCAGATTCATCAAACCGAACTTCACTCCTATTTCAATCTAATTATAAACATCTTTGAAAATAAAAGTTTGTTGCATTGATAAAACTGTCTTGTCGCAAAATGCAATTGGTGTTTCATAACATAATACCCAGTAATACAAATTTATGCAAATATATCTCGAAAGATATTATATGTATATGTTTAAGGAATGGGAATATTATATATGCAAAATGAATGGTATTTTTGGCGAAATCTGTTAAGGGAAAATTATGTTCAATGGCTTGGTTATAGGCTTATGTCATCTGTGGAACTAGGAGATCATGTACTTATAAAAATGACGTATAAGGACATAGGATACCCGAAATTCGGGGGAAGTTTGGGAGGTCATCAAAACATCCTGTATGTCTTTGTTCTGACATAACATAGGGTCTAGGTTTCCTTTCAATGTCCGCCTCTTATACCAAATAGACATTATATAGTTCAATATCAAATATTACCCAAATTGTGATTAGATCATTGATTTGAGATTTATTTGCTTTTATTTAACTCTTCAATAAGATTTATCTCGCCAAGCATCGATTTTTGTATAACGTAGACATTAAAACATTTGCGAGAAAAAGTGTGTAGCATTCACAAGAGTTTCTTAACGGAAAACACGATTGGTAATACTAAGTAATAACATAAAGAGGATAATGCAGAAACTCGCTAAAGCGCTTTACTCGGTTTCTTTACATGCACCGTTGCAGTTATGAGACTACATCTTTCAAAAAAACAAATAATTCAATGCTTATACATGTATTTATATTCTTAACTCCATGCCTTGTTAATTCAATGCTACTTCAATGCTTAAAAACAACCTCATTAGTTTTTTAATCGAACATTTCACTGCTGATGGATTTTCGTTAGAAAGAATGAAAAAAGAATTGAGGGTCGTTTGACAGAAAAATTTCGTAATAGATAATTATGTGTTTAGTATTGATAATGCTTGTACAAACTGTTTCAACAATTTCTACAATCTTTATTTTTGAGTATTGATTTTCATTGTTTAACTCAAGGGAGTCGATTTAGGTTTTCATTGCCCAATTCTTCGTGCAGCATAGTAAAAACGAGAAAAGTTACACGTTTATGACCACTATTTTTCACAGTATGTATGAAAAATGACAGGTCAAAAAATCTAATAAGTTTTGCTTGAACATACTGATTTTTTAACGATTTTTCATCTGATAGGTAGAAGGAAGTCGTAATGGCGTGTTTCTGGCGTTATTAAGAAAATCTTTAAGAAATTTAAGTCATAAAAGAAAAGTTTAAAATAACTGCTCTTGAAAGTTTAAAAACGGGAATTAAAAATAAATTACTGATTTTTTTTGTATACACCCTTGGTATTTTTTTTTTATAATTTGTGGTACTCCATAAGAACAGGTAAAAAGAATTCGTTAATTTTTACACATCGAGATTCCCATGCTGGAAACAATGCAATAGAACTTTTTTTTTTGTTTGTTACATACTGTAAACAAATTATTATTCGCTTGCGAGAAATATACTCGAGTAATGTGATATCTTTTTTACTCGCCAATAATTCAACAAACCATTACTTTTCATTTTGCTTTTGATAAACGTCTCCTCAGTCGTGATAATTAATCGTCGTGGATAGATAATAAACGGACGGATCGGAAATGAAATTTTCGCGAATAATAATTGGTTTACAGAATAATGTACAATATAGTATTACCCATCAGATACAAAGAACAAAATGTCTATTGTTGTACTTGTAAAATTTTGCTTTAAAGTGCGAAAAAATAACGCTTTCCCGTAAAATTCTATAGTAAATTACCTGTAATTGGAATTGTCTATACCTAGACGGTAAATTATAACTAAGGCCATTCGAAGTTTTTTTTCTATGTTTAGCGTCCGAGGACGGATTACGGATTACACACACTAAAACTAAACAGGTACAAATAATTGCAACACAATTTATTCTTTTGAAATCGGCATCACATTTCCTAAAAGTTGTGTAGGAAAATTTAAAATATTTATAAACTAGTAGTTTATTTTTGTTAAGATGCGAGGAAAATTTTCAAATGATCTGAAATATTCTACAATTATTTATATTAAGTTGTGTTTTCCCTATCGGTTTGTTTGTTTGATTTTCCCAGATAGATTGATATGTTTTTAATTTTAAGCAGGACGCTAAACATAGAAAAAACTTGGAATGGCCTAAACTTGGCATGTACACTGAAGTCAATGTATGTTTAATAAGGTATAAAATTAAAGAGTTTTTCATTGTTATTTTCACACAATAGAACCCCAGTCGGCTTCTTTAAATTACATGTCAGCCTTTGTAAAAAAAATTATCAATTTAAATCCAATTTTAATAGCATACTTGAACAAAACAATACAAATTATACGTATAAATAATAAGCAATTTAAAAGATGCTCTTAAAAACGATAAGATTAATCGATTCTATGTTGATTTACGTTCCATTTGAAAAGTTTTCACTCGTATAGAGACGTCACCATATACCGGTGAAAGGCTTCAAATTTAGACCTTTACTCGGGCCATTGAACAGTGAGAGATCTTTATCATGCCAACGCCTGTCGTGACACGGGACCTAGGTTTTTAAGGTCTCATCCGAAGGACCCGCAACCTTCACTTCAAATTGCGAAGGAACAGTTGCTACCTATTTTTATCGACTGAGGTCAGTCACTACCTTCCGATCACGCAAAACGATAGGAAATAAGCTTTATGAGGAACTCTATTTTTTTTGTTTTGGATGAATATTTAGAGAAATGTCATAAAATCTAAACTTTTTTATATTCCTTATATGGACCTTTGGTGCAACATATTTTTATTCACAAAAAAGTTAAAAGTTCGTATGTGCTTTTATATTAAGTTATCGGCCGCAACAGCTGCCGATCTATTTGTAGTTGTGTTAGAGTGTACACATGGAGAAATGAGACGTTCAGGCGCGGATCCAGGATTTTTTTTTTTCAAGGGGGTGAAAAAAAATCGACTCAAAAATTTCTTGACATGCAAGTAAAAAAAAACTTTATTCCTTTCCCATACGTATTAAATCCAGAAAATTTCTTGACAAGGAATAAAAAAATAGATTTAAAAAAAAACAAAAATTAAAAAAAACAAACAAAGAAAAAACAAACAAACAAAAAACAAAAACATAAACATAAAATCAAAACGTGAAAAACACCTATTTCGTGGTGGTTATGGTAGGGTCCACGTTTTCTAGGGGGTCCAAAGTTATTTTTATTTGCTTCAATACATACTTTAATAACTCTGCAAATTCAGGGGGGGGGGGTTCCGGATCCCCACCCCTCTGGATCTGCGCATCAGTGCTTAAAAGTTATGAATAAAAGTTTTTTTTTAATTTTGCTTAATACGAGGGTTGTCCCAGATATACGCAAACATTTTCAATATCTTTTGTTTCACTAATACAATAAAGTTAAAAATTGGCATACATCATGATCATGATCAACATTTTTTGAATAATGCATAAAACTTTCAATGAAATATCCCTATAAATAACATTTCCCTCTCAGGTAAACGAATCTTACTATCCAGTTGTCGGCGCTACACTGACAACGTCAAAAACATAGTTCGTGGCGTTTGTGAATTTGTTCTGAAAATGTGCTTCTGGTAAAATTCGTTTAAGCATAAATTTGGCACTGTATTTAAGTTTCTTTTATTTACCAAGTAGTACATCTCAAATGATAGTGTTACCAAAAATCTTTTAATAGACAAATATCTCAATCCCGATAATGAACCTAACAGTTCGCATTGTTTAACGACGGCCTTCACTCAGGCCTATGACGTCCAGCTCCGGACTTTCAGTTTGTCCTTAATTTTTTTGGTCTTCTATCGGATAACCAGTTAAGCCATCTTTAAACCTCTTGGACTATGGATAAAACTGTGTCCGAGAATGATGCTACTGTTTTTCCATCCTTAACATCTCTTTTATCGTATGGGCAGCAATCATATCCCGCTCAACAAAGTACTACTTCATGATTTTGTGCTCCACATTGTCGCCTAACGTCACCATTTTTGACAATATCTAATTAAAAGTGTTATGGTATATAACGTGCACATATTTGTCATTAATGATGTTAAATTAATGAATTTTCATACACGAGTACACCAGATCCATGCGTATTTATAGAGGTAATAAAGAAAACTTCATTGACAATGCTAATTTTAAAAAGTCAAAAAATCGCCAACCACCGATATTTAACACCTTTTAAATGCTGTTTTTATATACTTATGACATCACAAGGCTATAATATTTTGTCAAAATACCAAAAATATCATTTTCCAACAACGTGCAAAAAATTATTAGTTTTGGTCGAATAGTTTCTGAAATACTCAAAAAGTTCGCGTTTTTTTCTGGGACAACCTTCGTACTAAGTCTAAATGGTTGTTATAACGTTTCAGTTTGTTTTTCGTTTCTCATCAGATATTTATTAATTTACGATTCGATAAAAAGTTGTTACATAAACTGCTCCCCAACGTGGGTGTGGGTAAGATATAAAAACAAAACGTATTGAATTTCCGGATATAAATTACCGCCGTAAAATAATTAATTAATTGTAAATCATTTTAAAAAATCTGAATTTTGTTTGGAATACACTAAACGTTTACAATTGAATTTTTTCTGCACTTCACATTTATTGTGATACATTTAATTTAACTATCACAACACTGAACGGCATTATCATGCACGTTACAACGATCCGGTATCAACATGTCAAGCTTGTCAGTCCTTTTTGTCAGGGTTTAGATATTTGTTGCATTTGTCTTTGAGTCACATAATTTGATGAAAATACATACCAGGCCTTTCCTTTATTTCAGTCTGATTATTTATTTTGATTAATATTCAACAGTTTTAATTTAAAAATACACAGAAATTAAAAGTAAAGCAAGTTTAAAAATGATCAATATAATTTTTCTACTTGAACAGTTGTTTTTTCTTTGGAGTCTATCTAGTAGAATTACTTTAAAATGTTAAATATATTTTTGCGGCTGATTAATGCTTTGCAGCACTAGTACAAATTTCAAATTATATTTTTATAACGAATTTAACACTTATTTAAAAATACTTTCCCAAGAATTGCACATTTATACTAAACTAGAAAAATTAACATTGATTTGAGCCTGAAATTTGAATATGAAATATATGGAGATAATGAACAGTATTCAAGCTCAAAAGTCCATTAAACAATACAAAATAGGAGCAGAGCAAACACGGACCTCCAAACATCAGAGGTGGGATCAGGTGCCATGGAGGAGTGAGTATCCCCTGCCGACCGGTCACACCCGCCGTGTGCTCCTTCTCATGATCGGGAAATAACGGAAAAATCCGTCGACAATTCAGTGTGTAAATAATGGCCTAACAATTAGTATGAAAAACGTCAGTAAGCATTTGACTCAATGATAAATTGTATTTGCTGACAAGGTCATTGTATCGACCACAGAACTTACGAAATGATGACTTTAACAGGTTGGAGAGAATACTCGAAATCGGGTATTATCCGTGAAATCGCGTATAGTCCTCGATATCAGGGTATCGTTGAATCCGCGAAATCGGGTATACCGTGCAACTTCCTGTAAAAACAGAAAAATAAAGCAACGGCGCATTATGTCAGTTAGTGTTACTTGTACATCAGTATCTTGGGAGTTTATTTTTATTGAACTCAATTTCAATGGTTGTCTTACAAGTTTAAAATCACACGACAAACACTGCTGGGGTAGCAAAGAAGGCACGGTGGCGTCATTATTTTTCAGTACAAGTTCTAAAAACAAATAACTACATGTCGTCTTTGTTTATTTACCTGAAAATTATTCCCCAAGCTTAATTTCTTAACCTGTGTATTATTCACAAAATGTAAAACTTTGAAGAAATTTAACGACTAACGCTGTGTTATGTATTTTTTACTTAAAAATGTATGGCGTCCCTTTCACGTTAAATTTAAATTATTCCTCAGTTGGTAAGTACATGTATTTCTCTTCGATATAGAATACCGACCTTTTCGAAATTGAAAAAAAAATAAAATAAAAACAAACAAACAAACATAAAAAAACAACAACAAAGGGAAAGCAGGTTGAAAAATGATATAAAATGAAATAAATTCAATATCTACATGTGTACATGCATGTAAACTTAAATACATTTTTAAAAATTAATACAGTGTATATTGATAAAGGTAAAGAATCTTTAGTAAAATCATCAGTTCCTCCTATGGTGTATGTATACAGTCCTGCAATTCCCGCGGGGAAAGGAGGAGGTGCGTATTTTTTAAAGAAAATATTTTAATGTCAGTTTACCACGAAAATTTTCATTCAAAGAACCCGCCAATGTTTTGATTGCATTTTGATTGATGCAAGCGATTATTTTACCTGCGTGTGTTTGTGTGGAAATTGAGAACGAGATGTCTTGTTAAAAGGATTTTCGTTTAGCTGGGGTGAGGGGGTGAGGGTGGGGCTTGGTTCATATAAATAAATTAAAAAAATCCAATTCGCACATCTTTTCATGTGCTCATTATACATTCTCAATATAGAGCTAATATTCAAATATGAATTATATATTAAAGTTTTCACATATCATACTGTTTTTACTTTTTATACATATGAAAAAAATGAAGTGGAGTGTTCAATCGCGTCTTAGCTAAAGTCTTGAGCTGCATTGTTTTTAATTAATCATCCATACAGATTGGAGACACTTTCTTTTATTATTATTATAGTATTGGATAGACAGGGTAGATTTTCCCTTCAGAGTTTGTAGTTTATTTTAGGTTATATCGCTTTAAACCTCATTATAATATGCTAAAATACGTTATCTGATTGATTCTAGACAGTACGTCACGTGACAGGGAACTAAAACTTCATAATTCCCTGTCTTTTCTGTAATCTGTGATACTTATTACTCATGGTTATCACTTTTTGTTATTATTCATCTATGGTGAAAAATGTGTTAAAAATAAGCATGAAGTTTAGTTATTTTTAAAACTTGTCGAATGTGGTAGGAAATAACAGGTTTCTATTTTAACCTCATATTGTTTCGGTATATAAACAATTATTGCATGAATGTTTTGGAGATATGAAGAATTCTATTCACTCAAGAGGGCAAAATAGGGAATCAATATGATTTTTATTAGATGAATAGATCTTCTCTCTTTATCATGCAATGAATATATACCATTCAATGACGTTTAGCACAAAACTCTACAATAACATTTTACATTTGATTTGATTATTTTGAAAGGGGAGGGATGTTTCTCTTGGACACATGCATAGCACATTCGAGGTTAATTTTAACTTGACCGAGGTAGTCCAGACAAGGAATAATTAATGTGAGCAGCTAGTAACAACCGTTATAGCTATTCACTTTTGTCCCCTGAAGTCGCCGAAAAATGGTAAAATATTGCCGACTCAGCGAAATTAATTGATCAACAGTCATTTTTTCTCACAAGCTATGTTGCTGAGAACATCATTGTCTTTGCTAAAACGTTGGAGGCATGTTGAAATTCAAAGGAAATTTTAATAATTTTAAAAAACATAAGAAAGAATATGTCGCCTTTTATAACTTCTGGAAATTAGCTTTAATTGTCATTCTCTGTTTATAAAACATAATTATGTACTGGTACAAGATATATGTAAGGAATGCTATTCAACGACAAAAAAAATCAACTGATGAAATAGATTCATAACAACCCAACCCCCCAACCCCCCCTCCGAAAAAATACTAAATAATATACGCGTTATATTAGTTTTTGACGTAATTTGAAACATTTTAACCATTAAATAGTTTATACATTTTGTAATGAATTATTTTTATGCACAAGATGAATGTTAAAGCAATTAATGACGCATAATTAAATACGATAGAAAACCCCCTGTTTAAATGTCAGATTATTTTGTGTGTGAAATGTGTTTCCGTATAAATTGAATTATTTACAAAATGTTCATGTTTGTCGTATTGATGTGGAAATAATATAAATTCCAGACTTCTGATATTTAATAGTTCTGTTGTGTTGGGTATGAACATGAAGAAGATGCAAATACATTTAACATTGTATAAATTATAAAGGCAGAACGAACGTTTGTTTGGGTGCAGATTATGAAATGTACTAAGCTCCACGGGTATTTGTTGTCATATGCGCATTAATTCAGACTTCCAAATTGTTATTTGGCTAGTGATACCTTTAGATAACATTTGTCTCTAGGTGAAAGTTGACTCGACAAAATGCGCCATCCCATTGTTTAAGTTTTATAAGGTGATAACACCGCCTATACCCGATTTCGCGGATACAACGATACCCCGATTTCGGGGACTATACGCGATTTCACGGATAATACCCGATTTCGAGTATTCTCTCCAACCTGTTTAAAGGAGACAGCTGATATTCTTGTTTCATCAACTTGTTTGTCAATAATTTACCTCGTTTTAGATATTGCACATACGTAGAGCATGCTCTTGCGTATCGAATCAACTGAAAGATATATACCTCGTATGCAGGTGATGAAGGTATATTGCTGCATAAGTAAGGGAAGTTGACGATTGAAAAGTTGAAGTCATCACGTTTCTCATAAAGCTTGGTTGTTAGATTACCATTAACGTCTTTTTCAAGTAAAATATCCAAATATGAAACAGATGTGTCAGACTCTTTGGTATCTTTTATCTCAAGCTCACCAGGATATATCGTATCGACATAAGAATGGAAATAGCCATTGTTAATTGACAATACGTCGCCGATATATCTAAATGTCGAGTTGAAGGCCAAGCAAGTGTTTTCTTCTTTTAACGTACAAGATTTTGGACAAAGTCTGCTTCATATGAATACAAAAAATGTCTGCTAATAACGGGGCGCAATTGGTACCCATGGAAATTCTAATAGATTGTTGGAAGACCTGGTCTCCAAAAACCATATATTTAAGCCATTTTTCAAAATTTATTATTTTATTCCTTGAATGTCAAGATACTCTCTACGGATTAGCACTCGGGTTATAAAAAACCTGGCATCAGGAATATTTTATCGCCAATTTATTTTCTTAATGCCCAAAATATGATATTTTAGTGCCAAAAAAAAATTCTTTAATTTAGGTCCATTAATTTTTTCAGTAATATATATAATTCTAAACCGTTTTGCTTAAAATAAGATTATAATTATTGCCAAGAGATATCTGAAATATATTTCTCACAACATTCCTAATTTAACCAGCGTCAAGAGTGATATTGCAGGTGAGAGATGAAGAAAATCTTTAGAAATGTTAAGTAGGCGCTTAACCGATCTTTTTATTGCTTTCATTGTTTTGGACAGCTGTGCATTAAAAATGCAATATCCTCGAATATTCTACTAAGGACAGATGCTAAAGAATATTTTGGGAAATACATCAAAATATCAAATAAATCTGTATTTATATAAGCAAAATGATTAAGTTAATTGAGTCTAAACCAAACTTTCATTAAAAGGATCTCAATATCTTATAAATTGAAACAAGAGGCCCATGGGCCACATCGCTCACCTGAGCACATTGGCTAGGAAAAAAAAGCAAAAATCAGTACAGTATTGAAAAGTTTACAGGGAGGGGGGAGGTTGAATTTTAAACTACCTGATGAAGCTTTCATATCAATATAACAAATGGCTTTGTTGTTCTTGAGCAGCAGATTTTTTTCCCATATATTCATTTGTAAAAATTTGATCCCCCATTGTGGCCCCACCCTACCCCCGGGGGCCCTCATTTGAACAAATTTCATTCTACACTACCCAAAGATGCCTCCATATCAATTTGATTAATCATGGCTTTTCTGTTCTTGAGAAAAAGACTTTTTCCTATATATTCCTCTGTAAACTTTGATCCCCCATTGTGGCCCCACCCTACCCCCAGGGGTCATGATTTGAACAAACTTGAATCTTCACTATCTGAGGATGCTTCCATAAAAATATGACCAATCATGGCTTTACTGTTCTTAAGAAGAAGATTTTTAAAGATATTTTCCTATATATTTCTATGTAAAACTTGGATCCCCCACTGTGGCCCCACCCTACCCCCGGGGGTTATTATTTGAACAAATTTGAATCTTCACTACCTGAGGATGCTTCCATATAAATATGACCAATCATGCCTTTGCTGTTCTTAAGAAGAAGATTTTTAAAGATATGTTCCTATATATTTCTATGTAAAACTTGGATCCCCCATTGTGGCCCCACCCTACCCCCGGGGGTCATGATTTGAACAAACTTGAATCTACACTATCTGAGGATGCTTCCATATAAATATGACCAATCATGCCTTTGCTGTTCTTAAGAGGAAGATTTTTAAAGATATTTTCCTATATATATATATCTATGTAAAACTTTGATCCCCCATTGTGGCCCCACCCTACCCCCGGGGGTCATGATTTGAACAAACTTGAATCTACACTACCTGAGGATGCTTCCATAAAAATATGACCAATCATGCCTTTGCTGTTCTTAAGAGGAAGATTTTTAAAGATATTTTCCTATATATTTCTATGTAAAACTTGGATCCCCCACTGTGGCCCCACCCTACCCCCGGGGGTCATGATTTGAACAAACTTGAATCTATACTACCTGAGGATGCTTCCATATAAATATGACCAATCTTGGCTTTACTGTTCTTAAGAAGAAGATTTTTAAAGATATTTTCCTATATATTTCTATGTAAAACTTGGATCCCCCACTGTGGCTCCACCCTACCCCCGGGGGTCATGATTTGAAGAAACTTGAATTTACACTACCTGAGGATGCTTCCACATAAGTTTCATCTTTCCTGGCCCAGTGGTTCTTGAGAAGAAGATTTTTAAATGATGCCATTATTTTTTCACGAATTCCTAATTATCTCCCCTTGAAAGAGGGCGTGGCCCTTCATTTGAACAAACTTGAATCCCCTTTACCCAAGGATGCTTTGTGGCAAGTTTGGTTGAATTTGGCCCAGTGGTTCTTGAGAAGAAGATGAAAATGTGAAAAGTTTACGACGACGACAACGACGACGACAGACAACGGACAAATTTTGATCAGAAAAGCTCACTTGAGCCTTTGGCTCAGGTGAGCTAAAAAATGAGAGGAAAATGAGTAATGATAAAAAAGGGGGAAAGGATCACAGAAAATCTTTATTATTTATATTTAAGGTATTTGATTCTACATCATTTACAACCAAATTAAGTCAAACAGATATACAAATTACAATTTTCAGTATCTTGTTTGAAGCAGACTTGATTTATACATTATTAACAACCAAATATGTCCAGAGAAATATATTAATCTATGCATCAAATTTCTTGTTTGTAGCATGTGTCATGTCTAGTATTCTTGGTATGATATAAAAGGAATAATAAATCATGTATTTCTTTAAAAACATATACCTAACGTCTTTGGTTAAATCAACATTTTAGTAGTACTTTAGTACAACTTAAAGCATTTCAACTTAACAAAGGTTGCAAACAGAAATCAATGATAGTAAACAATACATACAAAAATAAAGCTATTTCCTTTGCAAAAGCACTAAAAACTGATGCTAAAAAATAATCGTTCATTATATTTTATATATACGAGGGTTGTCCAAGAAAAACGCGAACTTTTAAACATACGAATTCATAAACGACCTGACCAAAATTATTCATTATTTGAACATTGCTGGGTAATATTTTCTTTTTTTGACAAGATATTATGAAATCGAATATCATATACAAATAGAAACGGCATTTAAAGCGTGTTAGATATTATCCGGCACACGCCTATTTTTTTCACTTTTCGAAATAGCATTTCCATCGAGATTTGTTTATGTACCTGGTTGTACGAAAATACAATGTGACAAATTTTAGATTAAAAAAAAATTATGGTTTTACATACCAAAGTGTGAAAAGGGGTGCAAACGAAAGTATTTTGCTGCCTACCTCCAAGTCAATTTAAAAAAAATAATATATTTGAATGAATAGTCATATTTATATATATTTTTTTTTTTTTACAAACATAATAACCTATTTAGGAAAAAAACTACTGTAGTACTGTATTCATTGTAAAACCTGTTTTTTCACTGTAGAAATCAATTTGAAAATATTTTTAAACCCCCCCCCCCCTTGAAGCAAAAATCCTTTTTACAGTTATTATATATTATTATGTATATTATACATGTATGTATACATTTATATTACTTATTATTATGTTACATATTCATAGGAAAACTTTTGTTTTTTCACCAGGTGTGTACAGAAAAAGACAGCGAAAACTGTAAGGGTCATTTACTTATATTCATGAGGAATGCTTTAATATCTGGTGATACTTGAAAGCCTGATTTCGTTGAGCAACACTGTTTAACCTGTCTCCCCCTTATAAAAAGTTGTAAAAAAGAGCATTTAACGTATTGTCATTTGGCTTAATATTATGAATAAATTAATAATGAATTCTTCTTTGCATTAAAACAAGTTTTACTGGCCAAATTGTCATTTATATTAAATTAAATGGATGTAAAATGTAGGCTGGAATCGAGAGTTAGCGTGCGTAGTTCTTCACTAATATATCATAAAAGATGGCAATTATATATATGACGTTAAATGTAATAACATTTTAGTGATTGTCAAACTTGGCGACATCTGAATCAGTGTGGCGTACCAAATTTTCATTCCAAACTGTATTGAGTGGGATATGACTCCAATTCATATGGGATAAACGTAGGAAACAATATAATGACTCATACAGGTGTCTCGGACACAGGTTTGCACCAATCATGGAGGTTCAATGATAATAAGACTAGAATTCCGATGGTATAGCATTGCTTAGTAGACCCCAAAATCTGAAAAGTCAGGAGCTTTCCCTCAGGCGTTAAGATCGCCTGTTTTATTGCTCGAGAAGCTCAAGATCGGGGCTTCTAAAGTTGTCTGATGAAAGAAATTATTTTCCAATCTTTCAATGCTTAATGCATGTTCTAGATTTTTACTTTGCTTATAATTAACAAGTAAAAATCAAATGTACAGTCGGATTTCTGTGTCATTAAAATATTTATAATTCTAAAAACAAGAGGCATATTTCTTGAACTGATTTTTTTTTTTTTATTACAAACGTCAAAGCTAATTTGCATATTTTGTTTAGAGGAAAATGTTTATTTATAAACTGAGATATTTTGTCGAAATTTCTTTGAAGTATTCAAAAAATAATGCTGCATGCTAATTCTTATTCTTATAAATTTAGTGAAACTAAAATATTAAAATGTTTGCTCTTTTCTTGGACAACCCTCGTAGAAGAGTGACAGGTCAAGCAAGGAGATCATTTGAAATTAATTAATGACTATTACTGCTATAATTCATCATGCATAACATTCGATCGCCCTTTTAAAATGACTCTTTTTAATAGCTCTGTGGTGTCCGGTTTCAGGTTTTCGCCCACTTTTATTGGATTGTCCAAAATTACATATTTTTTGGTGCCAGTGTCATAAGAGGGCCACTGCTCAAGGTCTTCTGAATTGGGATCACTAGGAAAAAAATTAGAAAAACTTCAAACAAATGCAGAAACAATGGAAATTTACATGCTATGGTAAATATGGAAAACAGAAAGCAATACAAAAAGCCATTTTTCTATATTAGGAGGCAAGGGTATGGTGTCCTAAAATTTAAAAACCTACCCATATTTGGCGAAATTAGACCAATACTTGATGACGTCTTTAGACAAGTTCTCTACAGCCATCAGGTCATGTTTTTTCAAAGTCTCCTCTGAGACATGATCGTGAGTCACATTAAAGATAAGATGCAATTCGTCACCGTGACCAGCCCCTTTAAACCAGGATGGTGATTCTTGAAAGAAGGGAAAGGGAGTTGGTTTGGTGGTAAGGTATTGGAATGTTTTAGCTTTATTGTTGTTTATTGCATGGATTTCTAATATGACGTTGCTAGGTACGATAAACCATGAGTCACCGTGAAAATCTGCCACTCTCATACTTTGCTCATCGTCACCTTTAGATGTAGTATAAAACTCACATATTTCCCGAGTTAGTTCCGGAATATTTCCAGCAGCTGTATCTACGAATAATGGTGCACATATTTCACATAAAACGCTTACGGGAACTCGTTCGGACGCGTTGAATTTGAAATGGTCTTGAATCTCTTTAGAAAACATCATATGCAACATATTCCCCTCTCCATCTGATGTTCCTGATATGAAATCGATACTACGGAAAAAGCTATAAACTTTGTCGTCCCAAGACTTTGGATGTGCCAAATTCTCTTTGATCAATACACCGTCAACTGATGGAACCATGCTACCTAGTTCAAAACTTAGATTCAAAGGTTTTTGAAATTCCATCGAAATTCCATCTATTGCTGCTGTTAAATTTTCTGCCGGTATGTCTCGCAAGCAGCTTAGAGTTTCTGCAATATCTTCTTTACCTGTGCAATTCAATTTTTGTAGTACCAAATCATTGGTTCGTTTTTCTTCTTGTCGCCTTGAAATAGAAAAAAATGAAACTACTCCACTTTGTGAAATGGCTCTTTGAAAAAGACCTTTGTTTGATGGGATAATTGTTTGAAGACTGACGCTCATAGCACCCGCTGACTGTCCAAATATAGTTACTGATTTTGGATTGCCTCCAAATGCTGCAATGTTATTCTGAATCCATCGAAAAGCCTCGATCTGATCCCAAAGTCCATAATTTCCGGGTGCTAGAGGGTCTTGCAGTGTCAAGAATCCCAGAAGACCTAATCTATAATTAATGGTAACAACGATTACATCTCCTCCTAGAACTAGCTTCTGAGGTTTGTACTGACTAGCTCCACCAAAAACAAATCCCCCGCCATGAATCCAAACCATCACAGACAGATTTCTATCTTTACAAATTTTTCCAGGTACATATATATTTAGATATAGACAATCTTCGTCGGTTTCCAGTGCATCAAATCCAGGCATTGGGTACGCTGTTTGAGAACATTGAGGAGCATTTACATCTCGAACACCCTCCACTCCTTCCCATTCTCCAATGGGTTTTGTTTTCTGGAAACGCAAATCTCCTACTGGAGGTTGAGCATAAGGAATTTTTACGAATCTGTAAACCTGCCCTTCGTTATGTAGTTCCTCGTATCCTCTGACCCAACCAGAGGGGGTTTTGATCTCCACTACATTAATTACATCAGAACCAAACGCAAAAGTGACCACGCATATCACAACACATATTAACGGATTATGGTTCATTTTTGACGTAGATGACGTAGAAATGTCTGAAATAAAAGACAGAATAGCTTATTAAGTTAGGAGAAATTAAATATATACACTAGAATATAAATCGTCACAAGGAACAAATACACATGTTAAAAATGATTTTAAAAATTACAATTTTGTAGATGAGGTTAAAGATTTAAATTTTATATTTCTTGCTTGACAGGAGGATAGAAATAGAAATGTTTATAGTGGGAAAAGCTCATGAAGAAGACCCTTGAAAGTTCTGTCAAGGAAATCGTGTGAACATGAAATTTGCTAGATTTCATTATTATCTTGACTGATATAAATGTGAAAATGTTTACATCACACTGAATCAAACTTTTGTCGTTCAAAACTTAAAATGTTAACGTGTCAAAGTTGAAGATATACTATTTTTTTTTTTAATTCAGTATAAAAGTTAGTTAATGAGGTGATTATTAATTTAATTACAGAGTTCAGAATTATACACGTCAGATATCACACAAAATTTAAAAAACAATGTCATTACATGTGAGTATTTTTAATGCAATTTCAAAAAGGGAGCATACAGGCCACTTGACAAAAAAAATATACATTTGCACTGGAAGTGACTGGTGTGGAAAATTGCAGAGAGCGGTGATCCACTTCAAAAATCGAAGGCCAATTATAATAAGCGAATTCAAATCTCATTATTCAGCATATATTTTTTTCGTACATATTTAAAGGTTCTTATAGATAAAATGATCATTAGAAATAAAATAAATATTCGTGCTTCATCAGATTTTTAAAAGCAAAATAATTTCAAAGAGTAAATAAATAACTTAAATGGTTAATATTATTTCCCGGGCCAAAATCAGCAAAGGAAACAAAATCAAACAGACAGCAAGAAAAATCAATTGACACAAGCATAAAAGATATCAGGCCGCAAAGGCATTTTACCTAAGAATGTGTACTGGAAAAATAAAGTTTAAAGGTCAACTTAATTCTTAGAGATATAAACAGAATGAGAAATAAAAATGCTTGTAAAACTGTCACTGCGTATGGCGAGGGAATATGACTTCCCACCACATTTGCATTCCTTTGAGATTTAGTTTTAGTCAAACACGGCAAGCACGGGGGAATTTCTACACCAAAAAATGACCAAACGTAAGAAAATCCGTTACAACAACTTTTTCCGTTTAGATTGTTTTGTTTTAATACGTGGGAAATACATAAGCAATGAAAACCCCTGACAGTGCAGACGACCAGGAAACGTTTATAAAAATAGATCGGCTTTGCTTACGATGCATGTTGTTTACATGTCTGACCTGCGTTATTCCCCGTGTCTTGCTGATCAGACAGCAGACGTCAAGACAATAGAACATACAAATTCTGTACAGATTTAAAATCAATCTAGATATTTCATGATGTCTAGATGTTTCACACTTACCTGTTTCACTGTGATAAGCTGTTATGTGCTGCAATCCTGTGTTGGCTTGATTAAAAAAAAAACGACTGAGCAAGCCGTATCCGTGATATTAAAATAAACTCGGCGATCTATATATTAACCTTAACGAGAGGGAATTATTGAATGGGTATTTTTAGTTATGACCCACGTAGTGTCCTCTTTTGAAAACCCTTATAAGGAAATGTCTAACATGTACTTATTTGGTCACATATTTGCACAAATTAAGAAATAGTAAAAACCAGTTTACGGAAAAGCCATTTATTTTTAAATGTTCTTATTTGGTTATGTTTTATATATAAAGAATCTACAGATTAGATATACTTGTATTTTAAAAAATACAATTAAAAGCATTTTGAAACAAATTCTATAAGGGAGCAAATTAGAGGGGGGTACATTTTCTCTTCCTCTGTAGACACGGCACTTTGACAAGTCAGCGTAAACTTGAATTATCAGGTAGATGACCCCCCTCCCCCATGACATTTTCCAATTTGGTGTTCTTTAGACCTCTTTCTTTAAATTCCATTTCATTTTATTTCTTTTTCTTTTATTGAAAGAGACACTGTGATCGACGGACAAACGGGAAAATTGACAGAAGTAGAATTTTTGCAAGACACCTGCAAATTTTATTCAAATCTTGAAAGTATTAGGTTTCAGAAAAATATAGATTTCAAAACCTAAAAAATCTACTTTTGATGAGAAAAATATAAGTAAAAATAATTTTAGTTTGCCCCAACAGTAAAATATTGCTTCACTTCTTCCTCTTTAAGGTACGCATGCGCAGAAAAGTTGACGAAATTACCATGGTATCAATTCCATAGATATAAATGTCGGATGACCGAGAATTTTGATATAATCTTCAGGTATCTTATCTGCTCATGAATAAAAATGGATATAAAGAATAAAATAATTTTTTTTAAATAAATAAATAAAAACAAACAAGTAGACTAACTGTTTACAGAGGAATTAGTGGCCTTTCCACCTTCAGTATAAAAAGGGAAAAATGCAAGAGCATAAGTAGGATACAACAAATGCTCTTTCTTCTAGCAGGAATAAACACCCCGCACTGTGGGCATATTTGTTTGTTAAACAATGTAGTGCCGAGTATAAAATAGTTATGAGATACAGGATTGATGTAAAATAAAACTGCTGAAATTTCTGATAAACTTCTTATTTAAGTTGTTTTATGTTTTAAAAGAATTAAGATAGTCCGTTTAGAGCCTGTGAAATTTAGTTTTTTTGTGTGTGTGTGTGTGTGTAAATATGATAAAAAGAACTTAGAGAAGGTCTGGTTCGGGACTGAATATTAGGAAATAATAAGTTGGATTAAACTAAGCATTTTTGAATTAAATGCAACTAGCATAGATTAAATTCAAACTTGCATCTTAGTAAGTAAAAAATGAAAAAGTGAAATCCTATTTAATAACGCTATTTCTCGAGACTGATAAATTCTAAATAAAATTCTAAATAAATTCAAAAAAAAGGAGAATTCATGACAGGAAAATTATCGATCATAGCAAAGGAATTGAATGCCAAAGCTTTCTTGCCATGTTTACAACGGCCTACCAAAATCAAGCGACTCTGTACCTTTGGTCTTAAGAAGTGAATGTAATGTTTTTCTTTGACCGAAGTATCAAAGAAAAATTTGGACGGAAAATATCGACAAATGATGCTGAATATTATCAACATTGATTGAAGATCGACAAGTGATGCTGAATATTATCAACATTGATTGAAGATCGACAAATGATGCTGAATATTATCAACATTGATTGAAGATCGACAGATGATGCTTAATATTATCAACACTGATTGAAGATCGACAAATGATGCTAAATATTATCAACATTGATTGAAGATCGACAAATGATGCTTAATATTATTATGCGCAATAATTCTTTGTTGCCTTTTATCATTAACTTGCCAATGTAAGGAACACAAAGAAAAATGAGAATAGAAAGTAGATTTAATAAAAATACCCAATGACATTTCTAAACTTTTGATAAGTACACACCGGATATATATCATTAAATCAAACTGCATTGCAAATTTGCAATTTCCAAGAGCCCTCCTCCACCCCAAGGGATGTTATAAATATTTCTTAATTTCTAATTAATGCATCGTATTTTGATATGCAATTTTTTCCCGAAAGTCATTTTTTCTGTCGTCCTACTTGATGCCCATATATAAAAAATATGCTTGGGAACGTTCGTGACATTTAAGTCTACGTTCAAATTGACTAGCGCTATTTTCACTTCCTTGATCAATGTCTAGAAATGTTTTCAATCAAGTGAATTTTAGAACTTTGAATTGATATTAACCGTTTTCAAAAATCATATTAGGTTGTATATCTGAAGTAAAATTCTGGAAACTCAACGTTACACATCACATATACGAGGGTTGTTCGGTAAAATCATGGACAAATTTTCTATAGTAAAAAATAATCAACACTGCTTTCTAAAATTTCCTCTAATCTTTTGTACATTTTTCATCAATATACATAGCAAAATTGTAATATGCTGAAATAAACAAAATATGGGATTTTATGTTATGTATCATGTTATGTGTTATGTTCAAAAAAAAGTATCAAAACTGAGAAGTGATGTTGAAGAATTTCATCTTTTGAAAAGGGAAGTGTGAGTATTTTGCAAATGATCTCTAAGCGCATCCGGTTAATCCGACGGTAAATCTCATATATTTCATAATTATTTCAAAGGATCAATTTCTAGCTATTTGTAGAGTACATAGCATTCTAAGATAAATATTAGCTATAACTCTTTAAAACTTTCTACTGGATTTATGATATTGATCACATTTCATTGTCTTCACATTTTACACATTAAAGATAAGCGAGTACTAAAGATTATTGCTGCTATAATTCGTCATGCATAACTTTAGGTCGCCCTTTTTCAAGAATCTTTTTTAATAAATCTGTTTCATCAGGCTTAAGATTTTCTCCTTCTGTTATTGGAGTGTCCAGAATCGCATATTTTTTGGTGACAGTATTAAAATAGGGCCACTTTGGAAGGTCTTCTGAAATTGGATCACTAGAAAGATAAAAAAAAAATTAGACAACTTATTTGAATTACATTAAAATAATTAGGAATATGTATGCAAATGAAAATTCATGGGAAATGTTGAAAACCAGAAATTAATGAAAGCTAAGTTTTTTTTTTTCTTTTATATTTGAGAACATGTAAGCTTTTGGTTTTTGAGAGCATCTAAAAATCATTACCTACCCATACTTGGCAAAATTAGTCCAATACTTAATGACGTCTTTAGACAAGTTTTCTACAGCCCCTAGGTCATGTTTTTTATGTGGTTCATAATTGATGTATAAATGTCTGAAATAGAAAAATAATTCTTTTATGAGACAGTTGCTTAGCAAGGTATCAATAGGAATTCAGTATAAACGTTTGAATATGATTTGTGAGGATAAGCATGTTAAACATGTTAAATTTGTACGCTATTAAAATTCATATCTTTGTAGGAGAGTTCAAGAGCAATTTGTTTTGTTTGACATATGAATAGATGAAAAAGCGCTGTGATGGGAAACTTGGTCAATGTATATGCATGGCATGTGCAGTATAACACCATACTATATAGTCTATTTATAGCCCCTATATAATCTATACAGACGAAAACGGTTCATAACACTATACTTACTATACCTCTACTGTTATTACTCAATGTAGTAAATGAAAGAAGGCACTATTTCCCCCATCTGCATACTACTCCCTGTAAAATCAGATTCACTCCCTGGGAGTATTCCCTCATTTATATTCATTAATATTTTTAACCAGTCGAAATGCTCATTGGGCCAAGCGTTCAAGGAATCTCGGGACTGCGACGTAATGTTATTAGCAATGTAACTATGACGTCAAAACATTTCGACATGCGATGAAAAAATCATACTGGAATTATTTAAGAAATAAGCTACATTTTTAAACTTTTATCGGAATGTAAATTCGGGTTGGTCTTGTAATAAAATCCAATAAATCCGGAAGGGCTTTATAGTAGATATAATCACGTTCCAACCCATATTAACATCCCAATAAAAGTTTAATAATGATACCTTATTACTTATATTTACATTTGTGACTGATTTATTACAAATACTTAGGTACTTAAGTTTTAAAACCATAATATACAGATATGGAATGGGTATGAGGGAAATAGCAAATTTATGGTTCCCCGAGGGAGGAAACTATTTCCCGAGGCGGCGAAACTGTTTTATTATACCGAAACAAACAAAGGAGATTTATTAACTAGAGTCTTAGACATTTTTAAAACAATATAGAGGCATTTATATAAATAATCAAAAATGCGCGTGATTCCAATTTTGTTAAATATGTAATGCATCAATACGGAAAAAATAAAATTATTTTTCAAAAAATAATAATTTCACTAACATTTCGAAGGATTATCGTTGTCCTCATTTTGCTTAGAAATTTCAGTATGATTTTGACATCGCATGTCGAAATGTTTTGACGTCTTAGTTACATTGCTAATAACATTACGTCACGGACTCGAGATTCCTTGAACGCTCCGCCCACTGTTCATTTTAATTGGTTAAAATTAATAATAAATATTCATGAGGGAGTAGTCCCAGGGAGTAGCTCTGATTTTTCAGGGAGTAGTCCTCAGATGGGGAAAATAGTATTTTCTCGGGGAAATAGACAGATTTATGGCATTAATTTTATATAGAGTAATAAGAGTAGAGGTATAATAAAACGGTGTTGAACACGTCGATCACTTATGACGTCACTATGATATTACGTAGATCGTTTATGACTAAACAATCAATTATTGGTCACATAACGAACCTGTTTATACACAAGTGTAAAAACGCCTTGCTCAAATAGTGTTAAATAAGGGAAAACATTTCCAAATGTAAATATAGTAAAATGATGAGCACGCGTACGATAATTCTTTAAAATATCTGTGAAATTATTTTATTTTTTAATATTTTTTTCAGAACTGATGCATTAGATATGTAACAAAATTTTAGGTACATGTTTTTTGTGTTATTTGAATGCATCTATATTGTCTAAAGATGTCCGAGTGTGTGGTTTAATAAATCTCCTTAGATTGGTTCGGTATAATAAAATGGTTATGGAAAGGGTACTCCAAAAAAAGCAAATTTATGGTTCCCCTCGCCAAGAAACTATTTCCCCTCTCGAGGAACCATAAATTTGCTATTTCCTTCATACTCATTCCATTACTTGATATTCACCGGAGGGTCTGTAGGCATGCAGCGCCGATTGTGACGTCACAAACGACACCTCAGATAAAGTTGTAAACAATGGTGGAAACAGCTGTGTATATTTGGCAAGTCCATCGCCGGATTATCATCCAAACATTTCTATGGTAAATGTCTTATTCACTACGAAAAGAAAACACGAAAGTTATTATATACCTCTCATCTGGACATTTTTAATCTGTCTGTGACAGTAATTCGCTAATGAAAATGGTGCCGTTATGAAGCCTTCATCGTTTTTTTTTTTTTAGTTTGTTTGTCTGTTTTTTTTTTTCAAATCCTGACTACACATGCATGTATATAATATAGCAGTTTTGAACTCCTTCAGTGGTAAATATGGTTTGATATTCACCAGAAAAAATATCATCTTCGTCTAGGTCAATATTGATATTTTTCTGGTGAATATCAAACCATATTCACCACTAAATGAGTCCATAATTATATCATATTGTCTTGACTGGAAATAAGGTGAGGGTGTTTAAATCACGCTGAAACAAATATTTGTTGTGTGCAAATTTTAATATCACTTTGAAATATCTCAATGTTAAACAACAGACGTTGGATCATACATCAAATTTATAAAGTAATTTTATTACATGTAAATATTTACTTTGAATTCAATATAAGGAATTGAAGCGTGAAAGCCACTCAAACCAACTTAACTAATAGATGTGATACTTTGCATAACTAGTCCAAAAAATGAAAAAAGACAAACAATTTTAAATATTTGAAGAGACGAAATAAAGATCTACTGAAAATTAAATGATACCTCATTATTGTGACCTTTTTTTTCTTTTCTTTTTATTTTCTCAAATATTATGAAACATGTATACATTAAATTCCTAGACCCCCTACCTCTTTTAAACAGAACTCATCAGAGACAGTGAAAAATACATAAAAAATATATCAGTAAAAAATACATAAAACAAATACATAAAACTATAAATAAACGTCGAATATATTTAACAATGAAATTTCTGCTCATCTGATGGTGAATTTGAAGCAATAATTGTTCAATGCAAGATAACTGAAAACAAATAAATTAATTGCAAATTAATGTGATACATAGATGAAAGGTCTCGGCCTTGTAGTAAAGTGATCGAGTTAACCCCCGTTCTTCTCTGAGCACACGTAACAAATAATATTGATTGAGCGTCAATATCTATATCTGTCAGTAGAATATAGATATCACACATACAAATCCTATGCAGATTTATATTAGTTTAGATATTTGATAACGTTTACAGATTTAATTCATCTTGGCTGACTAACCTGTTTTAATGTGATAAGCCGTTATGTGATTCAACCCTTTGTTTGACAAAAAACACGAACAAGCATGTATTTAAATTGTTTCTGTGCACTAGATTTTCACCTCTTTTCAATAGAGGGAAGAACTACGCACGCTAACTCTTGATTCCTGCCTACATTTTACACCAATTTAATTCAACACTTTTGGTAATTTGGCTTAAAACTTGCTTGAATGCAAAGAAGAGTTCATTAGTAATGGATTAATGATTTTAAAACCAGTGTCAAAAGTTAATTGCTTTTATTTACAACTCCTTTCATGAGGGGAGTAGAGAATGTTATCAATTGAAATCATGCCTTCATTCATTCATTCATTCATTTATTCTCTCAAAAACCATATGAATGGCACAAGAGGTACATATATACATATTTACTGTAGTTATGGAAGAGCACACATGGCAGGAGGACAGACAGTGTTAGAAATTTTGGTGATTTCTTAAGAATGCTGGATCAGAATTTTATAATATTTGGATGGACATAGTATTTCCCTAACTAAGAATCTTTCCGAATATTACATAACACAATACATTCTAGTAAGTAATGAAATTCATCTCCAATTTGATTATTATTACATAAATAGCACACTCTTTCATTTCTTTCAACATTATTCCATCTACCCACCTCTACTGGAAGACGGTGGTTGCTTGTTCTGAATTTTAAAAAGATATTTCTAAGTTTTCTTGGTAAAATAGTTAAGTTTTTTCGCATTCAAACTTTGTTTTAAAAATTATATATGTAATACCTTTAATGGAATTATTCATATCACTATACTATTTTTGTAAAAACTTTTTGGTGTATTTCAGTCGCAATCCATTTGATTTGATCATTCCAAACATTACACAGCCCTGTTGTGTTAAGAATTGACTTGGATGTAGGCGGCAGGACAATACTATCGTTTGGTGTTCCTTGTAAAGGGGCATTTAAACGATTGACCGGTCTAGCTTGTTCGCTGACGACCTGATTACAGGAAAGTCGGACATTTACTTAATTTAAAACTTATATACAGATTATGGTTTGATATATTGTACAAATATAAACCTTCAAAGATCAATCCATAGGTATTTCAGTATATACTCCATTATAGATACATCTTTGGATCTTCCAAAAATTATTTAAGTAACTCAAGCCAATATAGTAAAATATTATTTTGCACGTGATATCAAGTAAATCAATCAGATTTATCGAATTACACAGCAAAAATAATATTTCATAATATACAGGTTAAAGCATAATAAATCAAATTGTTAGCTATAGGGAGCGAATAGAAAGGGGGTGCGGGTACCGTTCATCTTCCCTACCTGCCTTCACCTTTGTCAACTCGAAGATGGGCTCCCATTTTTACAATTGTAGGGGGCTGAACATGGCACATTTTTTTAGTATGTTTTGGTCGGTATTATTTGTGTTTACATATACATGGTTTGTTTGATCAATCTGTCATGATCATTTAATTACCTACATCAATGACCTCTTCTATTCCTCTACTGAATGTTATGTCTTGTCATTAATAAGGAGGTTATGTTTTATCATTAATAAGGAGGTTATGTTATATCATTAATATGGAGGTTATGTTATATTATTAGTAAGTAGGTTATGTTTATCAATGCTTTATCAATAATAAGGAGGTTATGTTTTTCTATCAATAATAAGGTGGTTATGTTCCATCATTAATATGGAGACTATGTTCTATCATTAGTTATGTTCTATCATTAATATCAGGCACATAGGAAGCAATTTCACTTTAAGGGGCACAACCATACATTTTCAGTTGAGGGAGGGGGGGGGGCACTATCAACTAACAAAATTCCTTGACAAGCAAAAAAAAAAGGTCATTACATGTTATTATTGAGGGAGCACAGGCATATAGTAGCTATGTTTTCTGTAGTATATTCTATATATCGGCAAAATTATTGAGGGGCACGGCCCCCCGTGACCCCCCCCCCCCGTTCTTACGGCCATGAACATGGAGGTTATGTTCTATCATTATAGTAAGGAGGTTATGTTATATCATTAATATGGAGATAATGTTATTTCATTAATAAGAATGTTATGTTATATCATTAGTAAGGAGTTTATGTTATATCATTAGTAAGGAGGCTATGTTCTATCATTATAGTAAGGAGGTCATGATATATCATTAATATGGAGGTAATGTTCTATCATTAATATAGAGGTTATGTTATATCATTAATAAGGAGGTTATGTTATATAATTAATATGGAGGTTATGTTTCTTATTGCTATATCATTGATAAAGAGTTTATGCTTTATCAATAATAAGGAGGTTATGTCTATATCAATAATAAGGATGTTATGTGATATCATAAATACGGAGGTTATGTTTTATCATTAATGAGGAGGTTATGTTTTATCATGAATAAGGAGGTTATGTTTTATCATGAATAAGGAGGTTATGTTATATCATTAATGAGGAGGTTATGTTATATCATGAATAAGGAGGTTATGTTTTATCATTAATGAGGAGGTTATGTTTCATCATTAGTAAGGAGGTTATGTTTTATCATTAATGAGGAGGTTATGTTTTATCATGAATAAGGAAGTTATGTTTTATCATGAATACGGAGGTTATGTTTTATCATGTATAAGGAGGTTATGTTTTATCATGAATAAGGAGGTTATGTTTTATCATTAATGAGGAGGTTATGTTTTATCATGTATAAGGAGGTTATGTTTTATCATGAATAAGGAGTTTATGTTTTATCATGAATAAGGAGGTTATGTTTTATCATTAATGAGGAGGTTATGTTTTATCATGAATAAGGAGGTTATGTTTTATCATTAATGAGGAGGTTATGTTTTATCATGAATAAGGAGGTTATGTTTTATCATGAATAAGGAGATAATGTTTTATCATGAATAAGGAGGTTATGTTTTATCATGAATAAGGAGGTTATGTTTTATCATTAATGAGGAGGTTATGTTTTATCATGAATAAGGAGGTTATGTTTTATCATTAATGAGGAGGTTATGTTTTATCATTAATGAGGAAGTTTTGTTTTATCATTAATGAGGGGGTTATGTCTTATCATGAATAAGGAGGTTATGTTTTATCATTAATGAGGAGGTTATGTTTTATCATAAATAAGGAGGTTATGTTTTATCATGTATAAGGAGGTTATGTTTCATCATTAGTAAGGAGGTTATGTTATATCATTATTAAGGAGGTTATGTTTTATTGGGTATCCATAAAATGAATTATCAGTTATTTTAGTTTGACCTCCCTAGCTCAAAAACTTTTTTACAGTTATTATTTAAGTTCTTTAATATCTTTTTTACATGAGTAGAGTCGAAAGGTTTTCTCTGGATATGTAATACCCTCCCCTCACCCACAATCACATTTTTCGTGGCCAGAGAATGAAAATGTAGCAAGTATTCAAACACACGAGTCGCCCCGGGCAATCGAACATTTAAAAAGAGATGGAGGTAAATGTTTGTGAATTAAATTCGCAACCATTTTCCAGACTGAAAAAAAATATCCTTAAAAAATATGAATACAGGCAAAACATTTGTGTGTGTGTGTATACTTATGTAAGACTACTAGAACAAAACAGCATTGTTTCCTTTATCGGCATCCTGATAATGTGAAAATTGTTGTTGAACTTCTCCGGAAAATCAGATAAGTTGTTCTCTATCCTGCATGAAAAGATTGATCCATGAAACATCTATGTTAAAAGTCCTGAATTTTAAAGCAATTCAAGTTATACAGAATGCAGTTTTCCGTGGGCCCTGACGAAAGTTTTATTCTGGTATGTTTAATTCTCAGTTCATGCTCCTGCATGTATATGATTTGTATTTCTTTCTTTCTTTTTCATTGCATTGATAAAATATTGCAAATAATTCTTTTCAATTATTTTTTATTTAATTATAGCTTATTTAGTACATGCAGCATTTATGTTTAGAACCATCTTATGTCCGATCTACAAATATAAATATCGAAGTCTTAGATAGCTGTCCTAAATAGCTGTCTTCATCAGTGGTTAATGAAATAATTTCTCAAAATATGAATTACATCCATAGAGAAAAAGCCAAATCCATGTGAATGTCAGTGAAAATATGGTTGGACTCTGATAACAAGTAAGTAAGTAAGTAAGTAAATTATTTATTATAGTTACATGTGTATTATACAGTTATACAGTGTATTTTACAAGAATATACTTAGTTTTTTACACCCGGCCCAAAGGACTTATATGTCACTGTTTATATGTTAACAATATACATATATACAGGCACATAAATGAAGATAAATTATATTAGAATGTTCTTTTTGTGAAATTCTGATGAGTTTTAAAAGCATCGAATATAAAGTTTGCAGAATGTCTGGGAAATTTACATAAAATATCTGAAAAGAATGTATCATCTAAAGACAAATTTGACAAATTTTTAAAACCTATTTTACGAAAGAAGTCTATCCTTTTAATTTCATATAATTTACAGTGTAGTAAAAAATGTTTTTCATTTTCAATTTCGTTATTTTCGCAAAACTGGCAAATTCTGTCTTGGGGTGGCTCAGATTTATAACGTCCAGTTTCAATTCGAAGTGGTAATACACCGCAACGAAACATTGCCATAACTGATCGGACAGGTTTCGGTAAATCCATACTGACGTACTGCTCCAGTTCATATTGATTTTTAAAAAGACGATAAGTTCTTAGTTTGGAAATTTTTTGTAAATCTTCAATCCATTGTCTTTTAATTTTCTGACAGAGGAGTCTTTCGGCAAGTTCTATGCTGCATGTTGATAAGTTTGTGTACGTATACGGCATATTCAGAGAATCAAATAATAGTTTAGTTTTTGAGGCCCAATTTGTTCTGTTATCTTGATTCCGATCCCAAAGGAAAATCTTCTTCGTCAGATGGTCGTTTTCTAGTGTCATCAGACGATTCCAGAATCGCAAGACGTTAATCTGATGTCGATAGTAGCATGGCATCCAACCACATTCTCCTTGGATTGCAATCAATGGGGTGAATCGGTGTACTCCTAAAAAATACCGCAAGGCGCGGGACTGCACCATCTCTGCACAATAATAATTTGTTGTTCCCCAAACTCCACTGCAGTAATCTAGAATAGGAGCAACACAGTTGAGATATAGCTTTTACAATGTTTCAAATCCGACCATTTTAAGGGAGTGAATTTTAGATATCATAGATCTAAGAGCTCGTCCTCCAGATTTTCCTAAATTTTCCGCATTTCTTCTAAAATCAGTATTCTCATCAAAGATTACACCTAAATATTTGTAGAAATGTTCATATGCTAAATTTTCTCCTCCTAGATAAAAAGTATGAGTACTTCTTTTTTTGCGTTTTTTCCGAAAATGAGCTATTTTGGATTTATTTGGATTGATTCGAAGACGCCATTTTTTACACCACGAGTCCACAACATTGAGCATGTCCTGCATGTTCTTTTCGTTCGGAGAAATGATTGCGATATCGTCTGCATACAATAGAATGCTTAAATTAAAATTTTCAATTAGCAATAATTTATGGAATAAACGTTCATAAGGACGTCGGTTCTTTTATATTTTCATCAAAATTGGGATCACCACACTGATAGTATTATCACCGTGTGAAAATAACTGTTTCACTCTTTATTTATTTTGGACTTTAAATGTTATTATATTTCATTTTTGTTTTTATGTGAAATTCAATATTTTAAAATTATTTTGTTTTAGAATTTACATTTTACATATGTTAAATTACTAATTTCTCATTTAATTACTCAGTGACACTTGTCGCACAACAAAGGGACAGAGTGTTAATGCCCAAAGACCTTTGTAATCACTTATACGCACAACATATAATTATCTAATTATCGGTGTTCTTTATGTCCATGTGATCAAAGCATTTCATTAATTGGTACCTATATCACTTTTACTCATTGTCAACACCTGTCATTTTTAACTCATTGTTCAATTCCTCTTAAAGGTGCTTAGACACAGATTTGAAGTTAATATTTTCTCAAATTTTCTGTATAATATCACGACTTATATATTGCAATAGCATTTCACACGAAAATATAATTAAAAACTTATTTTATCTGGAAATTATTGGAACTACGAATTCCTGGACGCGTTTGATTAACACATCCTTGCACTTTCACAAATTTTATCTTTATCCTTAATATTAAAGAAAAGAAGCTATTTTTGTGTATTAATGAAAAACATTACATCTATAATCCAGAAAATTCAGAGTAGAAATGTGCGAAAGCAAACCCCCTCACTAATATCGTCAGCCCGTGCTCAGTGTTGTGTACAGAGTTTAACAAATTGAATACACCCGTGAAACATAAACTGTTTTTGTAAACAGGACACGAGCTCACTTATTGTTAATGTTTACGATTCACCGGGTGTGTTCAATTGTTAAAGTCTGCACACACCACTGAGCACGGACTGACAATACTGTGAGTGGGTTTTGCTTTCGAACATTTCTACTCTGAATTTTTCTGGATTATAGTTTTAATATTTTTCATTAATACACAACAAAATTGCCACTTTTTTTAAGTATTAAGAATAGAATTAAAATTTGTGAAAGTGCAAGGATGTGTCAATCAAACACGTTCATAAATTTGAAGTTTCAATAACTTCGAGATGAAATAAGAATTTTATTATATTTTAGTATGAAATACTATAGCAACATATAAGTCATGAAATTATGCAGAAAATTTGAGAAAATGTTAACTTCAAATCTGTGTTCAAGCACCTTTAAATACTGTTCTTACATATTTTACTTAACAGTTCGGAGGCCGGGTGTACTACCGGCCACGTCCGACTCGTTCCCCATCATGCTCTAACTATTTCTACTTTTAACAGTTTGGAGGCAATGGCCATATCCAACTGGTTACTGTTTATTGTTGTTCCATGTTAATCCATTATAATCTTTGGGACTTGTTAATAAATTTGGAAACCATATTCCTCGTTACCTTGGACTTTTGTATGTGTTTTCGGGAAGAGCCCTAGAAATACGACCTTACTACTTCCGGCCCACAGCGCAACTCATTTCCCTGTTAACATTCCCTCTTACCCGTGAAACAACATATTATTTGAACCCAAACTACGCGGTCATAGTATCATACAGTCAAGTTGTGATGATTCCAGCCAAACGTTAAGATACTTCATTTACTGCATTTTTTTTTTTGCTATAAACTGCTTCAACATTATTAGATATATTTTCCCATTCAGTACTCTTACTATGCAGATTAGATTAAAATACTTATATATGCATCACCAATAAACCATTTCCAAAATGGATTCTCATATGACAAACTGTTCTTGTACTTATACCTGAAATATTTTTGTTAGAAAATCGAAAAAAAGAATTCTTATCTACAACTGCTGGTAAAGGATTCTATTTTATTATTCCTGTTTAACTTGTTGCGCCTCTGGAAGGATAATTTTTAACTCAGTCTATTAATATAACTAATTATTTCAATATGTGTTAACACAGTTTGCGTCGATTTCGACACAGAATGTTTGAAACAAAAAATGTGAATATATTAAACGCAATATCCAAAAAGTAATCATCCAAACAGTGTTTTATTACGTTTTGCATTATTACATTACGCGTTAATTTTGTTTCAAAATGTAAAGATCCAGTATATTACATTTTACGTCGTTATGGCATTTTGCGTTGTAACAAAGCGTACTTCAGCCTTCGATGAAAAGTGTTCAAAATTTAAAAACAGATGGGAAGTCAAATGAAATAACCATAAAAGTGACTTTTTATGTGAAAATTGTGCAACATCAATTCTTCATATATTCTACTGATTACTTAGAAGTTTTATCAACAACTTCTTTTGTTTATATTTCTTTAATTATCTCCCTAGAATTTTGATTGCATCCCTATAATATTCTGGTAACCGAAAGTCCTAAGCCTATAAGAATATTATGTGGCAAATGTGATGAATAAAGGGAATTAGAGATGGATATTTTTCAAACATGTGTGCACACAATACACAGATGACCATAGCATAAAAAACATTGTTTACCTGCAGTGTGTTAAATAGAGAGCCCTAATGACCTGTGATCGCAATAAAGGCATACAGGACTAATTAACGTGGAAAATGATCCCATGACATACATTCTGGATAAACAGGTGACACAGACCTTATCAATAGTTTTCGGGAATTTTAAAGGTAAGTTATTTTTTCCCCTAGAAAACAGGTTTGATGCTCATACTACTGAGATTGTCAAAAAGAAACCTGTGTAATTTTACTGGAAATTATCTTATATTGATAACTTTAAAATTTGAATTTCCGTTTTTATGAGTTGTCCAAACCAAACATATATATTGTTATCATTGAAAAGAACTTTGATTTCATGGCTCTGTTTAGACTTTCTGGTCACCAATTACTTTCATCTTTAAAAATTATTGAATTAGGCTATTTGATTTTATAATATAAACGTAAAATAAATAAATAAATATGAATATGCAGGCCGGAGCATGCTCTACGTACGAACAACCGCGTGGCGCAGTGGTTAGAGCGTCTGCTCTAGAGTCGCGGAGTAAGGAGTTGATCCTTACGTCGCAGGTTCGAATCCCACTGTGGGACGTGGAGACCGGTCCTTCGGATGAGACCGTATAAACCGAGGTCCCGTGTCGCAGTAGGTGCTGGCACGAAAAAGATCCCTCACTGCTCAATGGCCGTAAGTGCCGAGTATAGGACAAAATTTGCAGCTCTCCACCGGCAAGTGGTGGCTTCTCCATATGAGTGAAAAATTCTCGAGAGGGACGTTAAACAACATACAAACAAACAAACAAACGTACGAACAATTTCGAAAAGGAAGCAAGCAAGCAAGCTATTGATAAATGATGATGATACAAAGAATATCAACAGTCCCGTTTAAAGTCATTTCTAAAATTCTATGGTCAATACGATGACCTTGATAGCAAATACAATTATCTTAAGTCCAATGTTGACTGAGATTGTTAAAGCATTATTTTCACACTGAATTGTCTACGGATTTTTCCGTCTACCCGATCATAACATGTAGCACACGGAGGATTTGACCGGTCCACAGAGGATGCTTACTCCTCCATGGCACCTTATCCTACCTCTGATGTTTTCAGAGGTTCCTGTTTGCTCTGCTCCCGATCTGTATTGTTTCAATGGACCTTTGAGCTTGATTACTGTTCATTATCTTCATATATCATGCAAATAAAAGTGTGACTTCCAACATTATCTGTGAAAAAATGTCAATGGCATTTTTGTAAAACATATATTTGCTATCGTTTTCTTGTAGAAACATTATATTTTTGTTATATACATGTCTCATGAAAAAGTATCAATTTAATAATACTAAATTTATATCATTAATTAGGATTCTGGATCACCTGTTACTGGTCAACCGTGTTTTATGATAATCATTTTATTAAAGAAGGGAGGTTTTACAGAAAATAGATTCATACTAAGATGTCATCAAGAATTAACTAAATAATTATAATTTTCATTGATTTGTCACTAAAGATTTCAATATAAAACAATGTATGGTAATCCTTTCTGAAATTCTTTCAAATCAAAGGGGAAAAAGAAGACTTTTCTATTTGAATCCATGTATGTTGAAGATATTATGAAGATTATATAATTTAGAAGATTTATATTACACTCAATAAACTTTGACATTTTAACATAGACAGGGCTTGATTGAAAATTCGTTTACAAATATTTTATATTTCGATTCCTGCAGTCATTCCTAGAAAATAAGAAACATCTATATATCCCTGTAATATGCAAAGTGCGAAGTTATTTAGTTTGGTATACGAAGTGTAATAACTACTACGATATCAATTTTATTGATGAATTTAAAGACACAGATAATAAAGTAAACAAAAGGTAATAATATGGGTCACCTAGTCATGACATCTGATATGGTAGTAAATATTATTTTTCCTTGAATCGACAAATTATTACTTTAACTTTTCCCAGCTACAATTTCTAATTTTACTTATCAGAAACCAAATAAAATGAGAAAGAATTTAACAGAATGTTGAGTTTTTATGTGATATTAAAGGCAGTTGTGCAATGTAATCATACTTATACATGTGACTTTGCATGTGATAAATCATACCTTGGGAACATGTGCGGTGGTACCCGGATAACATATCTATGATTTACCAAACGATGATTTGATGTTCTAACATTAAAATAATTGAACTTTCATTCGGAAATAATTCTCTTTACAGTAAGTATTTTACATGATTGCACCACGATTGCATACACATTTATTTATGTGATATTCAAGGAAGATAGTCTCGACAATTTGTTAGTAATCAAAACAGGAAATATTTTCCTTCACGTTTCAAAGTTCGATAAATTTTTCCAATGGGAGGATGTAACTTCGGATATAATTGGAGACAGACAGACACGTGTAACGTTGCTTCATTTTTAACTTAATTTGAATTGCATTTTCACAAATATTTAACTCATGAACATATGTTTCAGGCAACATGCTCGTCATTTATTTGAGTTTGGGTTTATTTTGCGGTTGTTTCGGTTACCCGTCTGGAGCACCTGAATCGGCATGTGATAACATGACCCCAGATCACGGCGTTTCTCCTCAAACGACGCCAACACCTTACGACATCACACTGTCAGCTTCTAAGTTAGCTGTTGATGAAAATCTGACAAGTACGTCTTCAAAAAGAAATCTATTGATATATAAAAAATAATAACTTTGACCTTATGTTGTGAATTTCGAATCTGAATCTGGTATGATCATGTTTTTATTGGTTCTTTGATTATATCTAAACAAAGAGAGGGATAAAAGAAATGATAAAATGTACAATCAACCTTTAATTGCACATATGATTGAAGTTACTCAGGTTAATAATCTAATTTTGAGAAAGTGTTATTATATTCCTAACTGTATTTTTGTTTTTCCGTTCAGTTTCAATTTCTCCTAAAGATGGCAGGACGACATTTAAAGGTTTTCTAATAGAGGTTTATACAGACTTGGCAAGTCCAGTAAAATTTACAGATGGAGAATTTACGGTTCCTGAAAACGCTCATACACAGTGTAATGGGGTAAATTATCTACACTATACATTTATTTGTTCACATTCACATACTGAAATCAAATAATTGTGAAACTTACTTTTGTTCAGTTCAATTTTGCCTATAAATTTTCACTATAATGCTAGTATGGTACATACTTGAAAGATTTTGAAGAATATTCTTTAATTTTATGCTTTGACTGCAGGGTGCCACGCATTCTAATGCAAACCCAAAATTACTTATTAGTCTTTCTTGGAAACCGACTGCAAGTTTTACTGGAAAAGTTAAGTTCAGGTAGTTTGACAAATATATATTCAACAGACAAATATTTGCTTTGTAAAATTCAAGTTTTTCTAAGAAATATTTCTGAAATACATGTACATATAATGCTAAGCTTCTATGATGTACATTTCTTAATTAGGGGGTACGTAAACATTGATGAAAAAGTAGATATTGTTAAATATCCTTCAGGCTACTCCGTTCTAAGCTATGTAACTAGAATTTTTTAGTCTTGACAGTGCTGCTCCCAGTAAATCAATCGAAATAAATGCCTGAATGTCTTTTGTAAAGGGAAATTGTACAAAACTGAAGTGTCTGTTCATTTTTTTTAATTCAGGGCCACAATTGTACAGTCCTATACAATATTCTGGAAAGACATTGAGTCCAAATCTCTAAATGTGGATTACTTTCTTCCATCTGCAGCTCCTGTCACGGTGGTATGAGTCTATACGAGCAATTATGTCATGTCTTGATTGAATTCAGAAGCTAAAATAAACAATGAAAAAGAATAGAAGGAGTAGCTTTAACCGGCAAGCTTCGATGAAAAAATGTAAAAAAAAAAAAAAAAAAAAAAAAAAAAAAAAAAAAAATTTCGAAACGTCCGTTGAACATATCAACACAAATGTTTTTAATTTCTTGATTTTGTGATAAAGCTTGCCATTTTTAGACACCTAACGACCAACCTCGCTGTGAGAAAGGTTTTGGTTGCTTCAAATCTTGTCCTAGTGAGTCATGTGACGGCGTCGTCCAATGGAAAAGGAGAGAAAATTTTGTCGATTTCAGCATTATAATTAGCTTAGAAAATCCAAACGACAGATGGATCGCTATTGGACTTTCTCCAAATGGTAAAATGGTTTGTATTTGTCTTACTTAGTCTGCTAGATTTTATGTTGTACATTTTCAAGGCGTCATCTTCTTGAACATCTTTCAGGCAAAAAAAATCTCAAGAAATATGATACCCTTACCATCCCTTTATTATAATTATATTTATGTTTTCCAGCCAAGAACAAGTGTCATGATGTGTATGCATTACGATGATAAATTTGAAGTTTTGGACGGAATAAATAAGGGATATACTTTCTCTATATTGCCAAATGTAAGATTTGCCTATTTTACTTTACGTTAGAATTACATCTACTGCAGTAAAGTAATTATAACTGTTTATGATATGGTTAAATAATCTTCAGTTTTAGATGAAGAGTAATTTTAATTTGAAAAGGTAGAATATATTTTCCAATTTCTTAAATGTTCGAATCTCTTTTCAGAGCACACTCGGGTTGTTCAACATAACTGCTAATGTTACTGGTCAAATTATGAAATGCTCTTTTTCAAGAAAAATCAATGTCTCTGAGGATTCTGAAGATGTTTACAGCTTAAACAAAAAATACTTCTTGTTGCTCGGAAACGGACCGGTCAAAAACGGTAAAACTGGTGACAAAATTTTATACTACGCAGTTGTATTCATTCATTAACTATCAAGGATAATCTTCAAACAAAAAGTGCCGAATGAGAAAATTTCGTTCCATTTTTATCATTGTTTGTTATACCTTTAAAAATTTGTTCCTATATAAATCAATACTAATAAAAGTCTAACATTTCCAATGTTTTACGGAGCGGGCATAAAAAAATCAATGTTTGACCGCAGAGTGAGATATTGGACCTGTCGATGAGATGTTGGACCGCTTACGTCACATAATGGGCGGGGTCGGCTAAATCTCATTTGCATTCGTTAGTGGTCGACATACATGTATGTTCAAAAAAAAGATAAAATATATAATTAAAGGTATAACAAAACATTTATTGACTGTGTTCTCGGGCAAAATGCGTTTTGTCGACCCCTAACGGCCTCAGGCAAACAGTTTGGTTCTTGGGTCCGACAAAACGCATGTTGCCCTCGAACCCAGTCAATAAATGTATAATATTGGATCCATAGATATTCTCATACATATAACTAACAAGCAAAAACGCCTAAATTCATTTATAATTTGAACTTTTTAACATAAGCAAATAGTAGTATTATGGATGTTGTTTTTCTAATACACAGCTGTAAATATAACTACACATTTTAATTTCCATCCAAAGTGCATGTTTTATGTAAATATTAATTAGTGGGTAAAGAAAAATAGTAAGATTAAATACAGCCTTTTTTTCTTCACAGGAATACCTCAGCAACATGAGAAAATTCCTGAAGTCAGTGGCGGAAAGGTTAACTTTCTGTTGAATGAGGATATTAAACCTCAGGAACCATCAATGCTTCTCTACAAATTACATGGTGAGTTTTCATATGTACAAAAATCATTTTCGTATAATTATTGTCATATCAAAAAGTTTTATTGGATTTTTATGATATCTATGTAAACATAATATATTTCCCCAATTTGTCAAGTGAAACGTTCTTTCCCTTGCAGGTTATTACTTTCTGAAATAAATAAATGGAACCTTTTTTCAGGAAGTTTAATGATATTTGCATGGATATTTCTGTCCAGTATTGGCATAATAACTGCCCGCTACTACAAGTCGGAATGGAAAGATATGATGCCGTGCGGAGTCAAAGTCTGGTTTGCTGTAAGTCAACGTTAATAGATTACCCTTGTGGTGCAAATAAGCATTGAAGTATTTTTGCAACATCTATATACCTACAAAATGTTCATATGACAATCGCATCCCTGTTTCATAAGCTATTTTGTTTCAAAACACCTGCATTTTATCTGTATTTATTAAGGTTACTTACAAATACAGGCAGTAGTTTCAATATTGTTATGCTGTTGTTTTCAGATTCACAGGACAGTCATGTCACTCGTGTTTCTTGTTACCACAGGAGCATTTGTATTAATTTTTATTGAAGTCGGTTCCCTTCTTCAGGTATATTTCCGTCATTTTCAATAATTATGCTTTAATTATTTCATTTATTTCTAATAAAAGATCTACATATTATAATATGAATCTATACATAGGCTGTATTCGACGACGTCTATGTCTGAGTTTCCTTTGGATCTCTATCTTTCGTATTTTATTTTACTTTCTGATCTTATTAAACAATCAATAAAGAGTATCAATTCTGTATTATTGTTCTCATTCACAGTTGCTTTTTTTAAACCTTGGAAATACTATGTACAATATACATGCAAATATCAGTATTTATAATTTGATTATTGGTAAGGAAAAAGAAGGGAGCGTCTACCTGAGGTACCATCCAGCACTCGGAATATCAGTCATGGCATTGACTGTTGTAAACGTGTGTATAAATTTGAACTATTCTTTCAATGATAGCATAATCTTTGTATTATTTTTGGAAGAATCAATGAAAAATTCCGGATTTGGAGGGCGGGGTTTGATTTCTCATCCTTTAATGTCGACATCTATTGTTTCATGGAAAAATTAATGTGAAATTTTCTGTGTTTTTCGTTTTCGTTCCATTCCTGACATAGTTCGAAGGCTTATTTAATAGATTCTTTAATTTTTTTCAGCCTGTTATGGCTCTATTCAGATGCAGTCCCGGTCACAAATACAGGGAAGTCTTTCATTATTCCCATATGTTTGTGGGAACGTCTGCACAGATCTTAGCAGGTTAGTATTAAAAGTTATAGAAAATAATTGATAGAATTAAAATCTAGTTTATTTGTAACATGAACTCAATTGAAGTTCAATAGGCTCAATGATCTTGAAAGTGGCCTGAGTTTCATGAGTTTCAAGTGCTGTAAGAAACAAAGTTCTACCTGGGACTGAAATGCTATCTTCCTGTGACATGAATGTTGAAATTTGATGAGGACTCATGTTCATGATATTATTATAATGCATGAATCTTTTCCTCTTTAACTTGCTTTAGAATAAAGACGATTTCCATAAAACAAAATGTAATTTAATATATCAATTCAACCATGGGGTCTGGATCCAGGGAACGTGAATTTCACATTATTGGTAGCAGTTTATATACAATTATATATCTGACCGAGGGCTGGATGCTAGATGTTATAATCATGCGATCAAAATGAGTCCGAGATTAATGAAGATTTTAAATTAATTTGAAATCTTCAACGCTATTTATTTTCAACAAATGTTAACTTCACCCTGGAATATGGAACCAGGGAATATAGATTTCACAACTCTTCTATAGGGTTTGCTGCTATTGTAATCGTCTATGCAATTTTCCCGATATATGTTCATGAGTATAGAAGATTTTCAACGTTCTGTAATCTATGCAAGTTAAACATGGTAATAGAATGTTTTAAAAATTAATCTTTCATATATCGTTCTATCATACACTGCATTGTTTTTGCACGATTATTATTATTATTATTTGGAATTTTATGTATTTTTCAACTACTGAAACAATGACAATACAATGATGACCAAACTAAAAGTTTTGGTCAAAATAAATTAGATTTGACTATGAATTTTTCTTCATTTTTAAAAAAATATTTTTGTAAAAGTTATATGAACAAAAATATTAATTGGATTTAGTAATAATCAAAGTACCAACTCATTAAAGTAGCATAAAAACTTTAAGCTACGCTTTTAAAGGTGCTTGGACACAGATTTGAAGTTAATATTTTCTCAAGTTTTCGGTATAATATCATGACTTATATGTTGCTATAGCATTTCAAACGGAAATAAAATAAAAAAAACTTATTTTATCTGGAAATTATTGAAACTACAAATTTCGGGACGCGTTTGATTGATACATCCTAAGCACTTTCATAAAGCAAACTTTATCCTTAATACTCAAGAAAAGTAAAATTTTTGTTGTGAATTAATGAAACTTATTCAAACTATAATCCAGGAAATTCAAAGTAGAAATGCAAGAAAGCAAAACCAACTCACCAGTATTGTCAGTCCGTGCTCAGTGATGTGTGCAGAATTTAACAAATTGAACACACCCGGTGAAACGTAAACATTAACAATTTAATCATTATACCGAAAATTTGAGAAAATATTAACTTCAAATCTGTGTCCAAGCACCTTTAATTAAAAGTTAAAATATCAGATTATCTCCAAGATTTTTATTAATTAAGTTCTCGTATTGCAGTATTTAAATTTTATAATCTTTTATATTACCTGATTTCTTTTGCAGCTGTTACGATATATTTTGGAGTGAATCTAGAAAAGTCAGACACACCAGAGGAGGTCTCGTACATCGTTATAACGTATATAGCCACTTATGTCATCATTGAACTTATATTAGAATCTGAAAAATATTTCAGAAATCGTGGAGGTAAATACATAAACTTAAATGGAATATTTTTATTAATAATTTTGATTGTATATATATTGTTATCATTATTATTATTATTTATTTCGGTTTACAATCATTGTATACTGAAAATTAAGTATATATTTGTAGATAACTCAGAGAGACAGATTCTTCTTAAATCGGCTGCGAATGAGTATCCTTCATCAAAATCACAGTCTAAAGTACGTAAACAAAAATAATGAGTATCCTTCATCAAAATCACAGTCTAAAGTACGTAAACAAAAATAATGAGTATCCTTCCTCAAAATCACAGTCTAAAGTACGTAAACAAAAGTAATTCAGTATATCATTCGCATCATTGTAATATTTTGTGTATGAATTTTGTGATTTAAAATGGTCATACAGTGACGAGAAATAATAGCCCAATACCCTGAGATAAGATTATTCTTTCTTTTATAGGTGAATGGTGTGAAATTATCCATCCTGATGCTCCATGTTCTGTGTATGTCAGTGTATTGTCTAGCACTTATTTATTTTGTAGCATCGGCATAGCAAGAGCGAATATTTCTGTTATCATCAGAGAGAGAGAGAGAGAGAGAGAGAGAGAGAGAGAGAGAGAGAGTTAAATGTGGATTGTTAGATATTTTTTGATAGATCATAGACTCATTTGTTAGTTTTCCTGTTACCAAGGAATGTGTGTCTTTTCTCTTATTACACATGTATTATTTATGCAAACAATTACAGCAAGGTACTCTTTTAATTTTTATCAAGAAATATAGATCTACTCTTACGACTTGTAATTGAGAATATACTTAACATTTCAAATGAATTAGAATAATTTTTGCAATTATTAAAAAGAAAATAATAATGCATTGTATTTGAATATAATACAAAATTGGGATTCTTTAAACGCGTGTTAAACAAAAATAATTGAAGATTTAAATATTGACTTAAATCTGTTCTCATTTTATGTCCTTGTGGACAGCTTGGTATATATGTCATATGTATGATATAGTGCAATTTACTCTGAGAACTTCTCTTCTACGTAATAATTTGATAACAATATCTTGTTCATACCCATTACTTTAGAGTGACATTTTTTTTAATTTTTATTCTTAAGACCATTTGTTACAATGAAATTAAACTATTTTTTCTGTAACACGTATACTTATGCTATTCTTCAGATTTTTGCTGAAGAAAAATTGTCATTGTAAAAATACACATGTAAATCAAATATAAAAATCCCAATGTCTCCATGTAGTTGAATGCAATTGACTATTTCTTTAGATTCTTTATCTAGAATTCGAAATGTCAAGCACATTATATTAATCATATCTATTGTCTTTTATTTATTTGTGCAGTTAAGATTTTAGTGTTTTAACCAAATATTTCACTTTATTTTGATTTTTTTTGCACATGTCACGATTCGTAGCATGTTTTTGTTACATATGAATATGTTGCTGACTAAACATATGTTCCTCATATGATTTAATAGATCAGCATTTTAAATTTTCTTTTTGTGTAACGAGCATTTAACAATGGGACTGTTACGAGTCATTTAACACTACCCTTCTTACTTTGATAAGAAATTGAATAATACATATGTTAAGATGAGATTACAGCAGTACATTGCACTTTTACCTTATCTATGTTTCCTCAACTATTATTTATATTTCATCTTAAGATTGATAGAGATACAGGTCGCAATAATTAAAAACTATCTGTGATAATAACATTTTTACTAATAAATTTTTGAAAATATTTTTTCTTCAAGTTTTGACATTACATAGACGAGGACATGAACATACCACTGGATAATTATTTTCCGCTATCTTTAGGACTAAAATCATTGTTTTCCTTTTAAGGAATCTTATTTTATATTATAGATAGATTGTGCTATAAACAAAAATAGTAGGACCTTCTAAATATATTTCTGTTAATAGTCTACATATAGAATAGATGTCGATTGATATTGATTGAGTGATTATTATTTCGATATATATTTTTGCACCAAGAACAGTGCACGTACATATGAAATCCTTTGTTATTTATTTATTTAAATCGACTGTGAGCTTGAATACTGTTCGCTATCTCCATATTTCATGCATTAAAGTGTTCATAGCAATGAAAATTTGCATATCGTATATGACGATCCTGAAAACGTAAATATAATTATAAACTAAAAACCAAATAATTACGAAAACGATACATCAACACAGATTATATGTGTTGTAAGATAGAACACGACAGACCAAAAAAGAACAGTCAATATATCTGCTACCTGATCATGTTTAAAGGGATAATGATTTACCAGGTGGATGGTTATATAACTTGTCAAAATTAGTGTCATCATTGTGTTTTGTATTCAATCGAATCACATCACGTGGAATGGTATAATTCAAATAAATCCGTAAATACACAGGTAAAGAAATTACTGAGTTATAAATAAACTTGTCATGTGATGTCTTAAGGCAGCGAGAATGACAGTATATACTTATTAACATGAAAATTGTTCCCAAGACTAAAAGGCCTTGATATGTTTAATGAATGGCAATGAATACAATAAAAAATTATTGAAATAAAGTCACTACTGTGCTCTGGTTATGGTGAGAAGGAACTATGAAAGAGCTGGAATGATTTGAAATATACTGGAAGTTGCAAGAGGTGAGATCTATTCTTATATCTAATTTATTTTCAATGCTAAAACGACAATTACTGAAGAACTTAAAAGTGATTATATAAGAAATAACATAATTATATTATGTAAACAGATCGATAAATTATAAAATTCATATCTTAATTGACCAGACAGTGTTTTGTGCATTGATTATATAATTATTTTTTCGATTGTTACTATTAACTTTTATTAAAATAGTACAGTAAAAATTTCTGAAAAAATGTGATTCCGTTCACTGCAAATGATCAGTTTCAAAAATGTACAAATATTCATTTCTTATTACATATAACATATACCTTAAATTGATTACGTCTTCAGTTAAAATAGAAACTATTCAACTAATGTCTTACATTGAAATGTACAAAATTAAAATGCCATTATGTCGTTACTGCATTGCACTGTAACCAGTGTTTAATGCTAATATCTTTAATATTAAAATGCAACACTATTTAATATTAAAATGCAAACTCTTGGTCACTATAAAGGAGGCCATAATTAAATATTTACATTTGCTGTGTTTTTCTACTAAGCGAACTGTGAAATTGATTTGAAAGTCATTTTTGTGTATACTCATGCGTAGAAATATACACAGTGAAACTCGTGCTAAAGTGACGTCACAATGAGGCTGCAGAGACGTTAATAAAAATGTAACGATAAAGGGCAGCAAGATATTCAAATATTGAGTATATAATTGGTGCTTTTAAACTTGTAAAATGTAAATATAAGGAATGTTTTTAAGCTAAGTGTGAATTATTGGTGAGTAAATCACACAGACTTGCACGCAGGCATATTTTTCATGAAGCGCTAGCGCGCTTCATGAAATATGCCTACGTGACAAGTCTGTGTGATTTACAAACCAATAACTGACACAAAACTTAAAAACATTCCTTAATTAATCGTATGATTTCTTATTCTCATGGTAAAAGTGCACCTCAATAAAAGATTGCTTATACCGTAATACTATCAAAAATTCAAGATATTTTGAGCATATTATCCTAGTATCACATGATTAAATCTTATGCAAAATATAATGTCTTGCAAGATTTTAATCGTGTATTTAAATGCTGTCTATCTTCTGTTAAAATAAGACGATTTTCAACATCATTAGCCAGGATATGACAAAAGTTTTCTAAGAATTTGATGTTTAAATCCATATTTAAAAGAATATACATCGTTAGAGTAGCTGCTTTAACATTTCAGCAGGCCCCCATGCTAGGTAATACAGGATATTTTGGACTTGTTACTCTGAGAACCTGAGGATATTTAGTTAATGCTCTTTTACTATGATACTCCGTCGAGGATAACAACAGAAAATAAAAGGTAAATTCATGTAGTTCTCTTATTGCAAGATCTATACGTACATAAAGTGCAAGTGCAAATGATACTAAGCATCAAAGTGGCCGCAAAAATGATTAATGTTTAGCATTGTAAAGTATTTTCACAAGAGGAGTCCTAAGAAAAAAAAAATTCAAATCTGAAAAGGTTTGTGATACAATTTTATTGTAAAACTGTACTTTTTCCTGTGCGTTTATAGTACTTAAATTTTCAGTGAATTGTAATATATCGATCAAAATAAAACATGGATATAAAAACTGGAAAAAATGGATAGATATGTATCATCATCAAATTAGATTAAAGATGAAGAAGACAAATGTAACATACATGTATATCAAAACTTAATAATTATGAATGTCTCAATGATTTCTGACATAAAGGACGTACAAACTTTTCACCCGTTAATACCATTGATAGACATGTATCACTATAAATGTGAAGTGCAGAAAAATAACCATTGTATTTGTAACTGAAATGTATTAAAGGAAATTACTTTCAAAACTTTTTAACTTTTAGTACTAAAATTAATATTCCGGAACTCCTTACGTTTTGTGTTTACAAGGGTTGTCCGTAAAGTTCGTGGACAAGCTAAAATGTGAATAAAAGTTGTGTCATAGATATTTATTATTAGCATATTTATAACCTTTACTATATGTGAATTACAAAATGTAAAATTTTATTCAATTTTAAATGTATAATTACAATTATGACTTCGTTATAAGACTTGGGATGGTGACCCGGAGCACGGCAATGTTTTAATTAAAAAGTTAATTGTCACTTTATACATTTCATTTGTATTTTATGAAATTCTGCAAAAATTTGGATAACTTTCACATTATGACATTGACAAATGTTGTAGTGTCAAACTCGTAAAATTTGAATGTTCAAAGTTTCGAAATGGCAGAGAAATCGAGGTTAGAATCTAATTATTAAGACAGGATCGTCATTGTTTGAAAAATGGACGTTTTCGAAAAAGATGGAGCAGAGAGCAGTGATTAAATTTTGTGTAGACACCGGAAAAACACCACCAGACACCCAAATTCCTTAAACAGTCGGGAAAACATAATAAAGTAAGAAGTTCTTTAGTGTTTAAGTGGAACAGATTTTCGGACGGAAGGGACAGTTTACAGGATGATATGCGTAAAGGAAGACCATCTTTCTGAGATCGCAGTACTGTAAAAAAAAAAATGAAGTTCGTGACGTGATTGTCAGTGATCGGCGACTAACAGTTCTATTTCCATACATAAAGTCGTTTTTACGCAGACAGAGGTATAATGATTTGCAGGATCTGAGACAGGAAGTGTTAAATATTATTTCACGTATGAAACCAGAACAGTTTGTGCACATTTTTGATGACTGGTTAAAGCGACATAAGAAATGTGTTGAATTAAACGGTGACTACGTTGAGAAAAGTTAAATGTATTTAGCTTTTGACTTTGGGTAACGTAAAGAATTTTCATTTTAGTGCTCAGGGTATGAGTGTGTGTCTTTTTTGTATCTGTTAAAAATATAACTATTTGTGCTTTGTTTGTGATGAAAACTTGCATAATAATGAAATGAAACACATGAATTTAATGAAAATAATAGTTTCATATATTTTATCAATGTTTGTCAGTTATTATCAAGGTTGTCCACGAATTTACGGACAACCCTCGTATATCTTACGCACTCTCATATTGAGGAGCAGATCATGTAACATTTCTCTTATAAAATTGTAAATCAAATATCTGATGAGAAATAAAACGAATTTAATAGTGTTCGTTATCTCCATACATTTCAACGTAATAACAACCATTTAGACCTAAATATTAATCAAAATTTAAGAACATTTATTCTTATTTTTTTTAATTTATGTTATCAATGAGAAATCATTCCATATAATCCATAGAACAAAATACCGTCTCTTTTTCTAAAACAACCAGAAAAAGGTCGGCCGCTCCTTCGACTGATTGCAAAGTACATGTGACACGTGGCTCTCGACTCATGATAAAAATCTTTCTCTGATCTTTCTGAAAGGCTGACGATGCAATTAGAAACTATATTTACTTGGTTTTTAAAGCATTACTTGGCACTCTTCAATGATGTATATTTTATAAAGCTTATTAGCAATATTTTGTAAAATACGCTTGGATGAAATGTATCAGTCATACACTCTTTAACTTTCAGAGCTGAAAAACACTGTCAGATTATATTAATATTTACAGTCCAACGATTATTTCCATCCAAGCTGGGATACTGACAAACTGAAGAAGATTGTTTTCCCATTTTACCTTTAAGTACCTGCTAATGTACAAATATCATCTTGGTCTTCTAAATTTAATTTATAAACATAAATTAATTAATCAAATACATTTGATCAGGTAACATGTTCATCGCATATGTGGGTTTGATATTACTTTGTGGATGCCATGGTTACCCATCTGGAGCACCTGAATCTGCGTGTGACAACATGACACCCATACATGGAGCCCCTCCTCAAACTACGTCATCACCTTACGTCATTACAATGTCATCTTCCCATTTGACTACGGAAAATAATTTAACAAGTAGGTACTCATACATATGAACTGTAGTATTAAATTTATACTACAGTTCATATATAAAAAGCATGTTAAGTCCTCTAAAGTTTTGATTAATTTTAAATTAAAAATTAATATACATGTATATTGACAACCAATTAAAGCAACTTTGCCAATTCAAGCTTTTTGTATTACTGCACCCTTGGCTATCTGGATTAAAATCTGTATCCTTTCAAAGAGAAGATGATTAAAAAATATAATAAAAATTTGCTTCCCCAGATCCAATGGGATAGAAAAAATTAAATGCGCATGAAAGCTTTTTGATTTGGGTAGATTTTTAAATTTGTTGAGATACTGATACCATGTATATGCTAGATTACAGGGTTTACAGTCTTGTATGTGTGTATATCATAAAATTTTTTAGTATATATACTTTATTCATTTTTTCCATTGAAGCCTCTTAACAAATGGCCATCTTGCTTGAATGAAGTTGTAATTGCGTTAAATATGGGGAACATCTTTAAACTTTCCAAGAAAAGTAAGGTTGCAGTTTGCAAAATATCTCCCTATGCTGTAGATTCCAGTCATGTAGAGTGTACGCTAAAATGACCAAAAAAATATGGAAATAACAGTGTTCGATCTTTTTGTAAAAAGAATGCGTATAAATCTGTGAACAGGGCATAAAATACGGAACCCCTGAAATTTCAGAGGTGGAATCAGGTGCCTACGAGGAGTAAGCATCCCTTGTCAATTGCTCACACCCAACGTGAGCCTTATGCATTAATCAGGGAGAAGGAATATTCCGTAGAAAATTTTAGAAAAAAAACAAAGGTCAAACATTTGGAATGAAATATGTCAGTCAAAATATGACCCATTTGTAGGTTGTATTTGCTAACAAGGTCATTATAACGACCACAAACATAGAAAAGCTGACTTTAAACGAGGTTGTTGAAATCCGTGTAACATCAAATCGGTCAGTAGCCTGCCTTGGTATAAAATTGATCGTACGCGGGGCATACTCTTAACTATTGAATAAGTTTTGAGACATAAACACTCAATATGTAGGTAATAGCGGAATATTACTACATAAATAAGGATTAATTGATTGATTGTGTGTTGTTTTCCGTCCCGTTCGAGAATTTTTTACTCATATAGAGACGTCACCATATACCGGTGAAGGGCTTCAAATTTAGACCCTTACTCGGCACTCAGGGCCATTGAGCAGTGAGGGTTCTTTATCGTGCCAACATCTACCGTGACACGGGGCCCCGGTTTTATGGTCTCATCCGAAGGACCTGCAACTTTCACTTCAAAGCTGAGCGCTTGGCGAAGGAACAGTTGCTACCTATTTTTTTTTTTATCGACTTAGGTCAGTCGCGGCCGTGATTCGAACACACGACCTTCCGTTCACGGAGCGAGCGCTGATAAATAAGGAAAGTTGACGATGGAAAAGCTGAAGTCATCTTTAGTTGTTCGTTGTCCCTTATTTTCTATAGTCGGTTAAACATCCTAATATGACACAGATATGACAGACTCTGTAGTATCTTTAATTTCGAATTCATTGGGATATATAATTGACACATGATAATTTTACTTTTTATGACAAACATGAAATTATCATTTATCAATCTATTGAAGCAATTCATTAACATTTTCGTTCTGATATGACACTGGAAGAAACCTTTGTATTATATTTTCTTTCAGTCACTATTTCGTCGAAGGATGGTCAGACGACCTTCAAAGGTTTTCTGTTGGAGGTTTTTACAAACTTATCAAGTCCAATACGATTCACAGGAGGCGAGTTTAAAGTACCCGATAATGCTAAAAGGCGTTGTATTGGAGTAAGTCATTACTTCAAATTATTCGAGCCATATTTGTTTCTTTTTCCTGGATGATATTAATTTTATCATTTCTATTTAAAGGGTGCAACTCATACAGATCATAACCCAAAGTTGCTCTGTATTCTTTCTTGGAATCCAACAAATCGTTTTAAAGGAATAGTAAAGTTCAGGTAGAACATATTTTTTAAGGATTTTTTTTCAAGATTAAAGTAAATATTTAATCTGAATCTCTGCACTGAACACTTTGTAGAGTATAACAATCAATTGATGGTCATTGATGTTTCCTTAGATTTAACATTGTCAGTCGAATTATTGTGTTAATATATCTTTGTATTTATTGTCTTTGTCTATGTCTATATAAGAATTAATTAACTTATATCAATTAACTTTAATTAACTAATCTTGTTATTAATTAAATTAATCAATTTAATTTAATTAATTAGTTAATTAATCATTTAATTTTTTAAATATATATCTTTTAAAAAGAAAAAAAATGGAAATAATACCTAGTATGTATATTCAAATCCATTCCATTTTGCAGGGCTACAGTTGTTCAGTCCCTTAAAATCATTTGGAAAAATATTGAGTCTGAGTCTGTGAGGGTTGATTATCTTCCTCCATCTACAGTTCCTACCACTGACATCACTACCATGCCGATCTCTTCAAGCACACAAATGGAAGAAACTACCACGCCGGTTCCATTCTCTAGCACAAAAGGGGTAATGTTAAATATAAATATGACTTTTAAACAAAAATTTAAAGATTAATTAACAGGTAAATTAGTATGCCTTCATTTAAACGATATGTAATCCAGACTGACTTTGTGTCACACCTGTTATTTCCAGATGCCTTTCGACTATCCCCACTGTAGGAAAGGTTTTGGTTGCTTTAAACCATGTCTCGGCAAGAAATGTGACGCCGTTGTCCAATGGAGAAGACAAGGAAAATTTGTTGATTTCAGTATTATATCTCGCCTAAAAAATCAAATAGACAGATGGATTGCAATTGGAATTTCTCCAACAGGCAAAATGGTTAAAATTTAAAATCATACTGATATTTTCAATATTTTATACTCTTAAGGTCAAGATCTAGTGAATGAAAGGTGCCCACAGATTTCTCAAATTTGAGATACACGTTCTTTTAATGTTCCTCTATGAATATATCTTGGTAAAATAAGGTGTATCCGGACATAATTTTGGGGTAAACATATCGGAAAAACATATTATAAACTACTCATTTTCAATGAAAAATGAAGAAAGTCTGGTATAAATATGGGAGTTTTTTCCATCTCAGAAAGAGGAAATGTATCAATATTGCCTACAGTCTCTCAGAAAACGGTTTTTCATATCTTCTTGATCCCTACTTTAAAATGATATTAAGTGGAATAAGGGTATCGGGGTTACATTTGACATGATTTCAAATTGAATTCCATGAAAGTGCTTTATTTTCTACGTAATTCTAGTGAAGCCTTAAAGTACGGGAAAAAATAAGTTTAAATCAATTATGACGTCATAATGAATCTAGCACCAAGAGAAAGTCCAAACTCATTTACTAGATCTTGACCTGGTGTGACAGAGCTCCAGAATATTGAATACTTCAAAAGAAAAGAATAAGGAATGTAACATTAAAAATAACAATATTATGTGGATTGTACTTTCAGTCGAAAACGAGCGTTGTGATGTGTATTCTCTATAATAATGAAGTACGTGTTTTGGAGGGCATTAACGAAGGGTACAGTTTCTCTGTATTACCAAACGTAAGATTTTCCTCTTTTGTTTTGCAAATTATTCTATCAGATGACTTACTTGACTATACTTTAAAATAAATTTTAAAAATTGGCGTGAATTTAGGATAATGTTTGTCTTTAAATCTTTGCATCTTATTTCAGACCTCCCTTGGCTTGATCAACATAACGACTTCCGTTATCGGTCAGATTTTGAAGTGCTCTTTTTCACGCAAAATTAATGTCACCGGGGATTTTGGCAATGTATACAGTTTAATGAAAAAATATTACATAATACTCGGAAACGGACCAGTCACCGTGGGTAAGAACATTGATATACGACATGTAGTATACATGTATATCATTTACAGCTAACATTAGAAATGATAATAGTGTCTTTAAGGAAATGAAATCAATTATACATAGCTTTATTTAAATGCAAATTATAATGGCGTTGAGACTAGCACCTTAACAGCTAAAGGCATCCTGCATTATTGTTGCATGCTTTAGTCGACATAATGCTTCATTTTGAAGACAAACAACAATAAAAAAAAACTTCGAAATTCAAAAATATCCTTAACTTCTATGCATGGATGTTTATTGTTATATTAAAAGCAGTCAAACGTAAGTTCAAGTTACTCTGTGTATGCTTGAAAGTTAAAGAACTATGAACTATTGATGCATGTTTAAGTTTTCAAAAAATACGATAAAATTATAGCCTTTTAACTGATGTTATTCACAGGAACCCCCAAGAGACACGAGAAGATTCCTGTTGTCAGTGCAGAAAAAGTCGATTTTTTGTTGAACCAGACGGTTGGGTTTGGAGAACAGTCCATGCTTCTCTATAAATTACATGGTTAATAGTTTTTATAAGGTTCATTTAATATTAAAAGGTCACAATTTTGGCAAAAAAGTTATATATATATATATATATATATATATATATATATATATATATATATATATAATGAAATACAGTGTATTTAGTATTCAACACCAATCGTAACTTTTTCTTTTTAGGAGATTCTCATTAAACAGCCTTTGATTCATATCTTCGAAAACGAGTCCTTTGGATATCACACATGATGTTGTGTGGTTTAAGAAAATATTTTAGAATTCTCGCAATAATTACCTATCGTTATTTTTCAGGAAGTTTAATGATATTTGCATGGATATTTCTGTCCAGTATTGGTATAATAACTGCCCGTTATTACAAGTCGGAGTCGGGGGATATGATGCTTGGCGGAGTCAAAGTCTGGTTTGCTGTAAGTATACTTTATAACTTAGTTTCAAAAGTATACTTTTACAAATTAAATGTCAAAATCAAATTTTGATCCTTTTTTCACAATAACGTAGCATTTATAAATGTTAGATCTATAGTGTCAGATGCTTCTTTATATTTTCAGATACACAGAACAGTAATGTCACTCGTATTTATCATTACTACTGCCGCATTTGTAATAATCTTCATACAAGTCGGTACCCTTCTTCAGGTGCGTGTCTATCATTACACAGATATTGTAGTTTCTATGTACCTCCTATCATTTCCTTTTATTTTATTTTATTTATTTATTTATTTATTTATTTATTTTTTTTTTTTTTTGAAGATTTTGGTGATAAAAGTCATATGATGAGCATCATTCATATCTACATTTTTGGAATATATTTTTATAAATATTTTGACAGGAGACAGATTGCAGTAGTTATCTGAGGTACCATCCAGGGCTTGGAATCGCAGTCATGGCACTCACTGTTGTTAATGTTTGTATTTTTTAAAGACTTATTTTAATCTCAGGTTGACATTATTTTGCAACACAACTACAATTTTTATGATAATGATATTTTATTGCTTTTTTAAATGGCATTTGTATTTTAAAGACTTGTCCTCCACATGAATATTTAATATTCCTCCTAAACTGCAAAACAAGTCTATGGATTTATGATGATTTTGACATTTTGATCATATTCTGAAAAGCTGATCATTCTAAATATTTATAAATATAGAAAATTAAGACTTCTTGAAGACTTGAACTAAAAAAATAAATTAAACATAACGTGTTTCCTGAAAATATCAAAGAATAACTAATATCTTATAAGAAAACATCAACGAAACCAAAATAGTTCAAAATTATAGGAATGATACCAACGTTTCGTTGATTTCTCCTTTCAATTATAATTTAGATTAAGAATTAATAATCGAGACCATACAGTTAAGACAAACTATTGATATCTTTACAGATTTATGATAGGGGCGATATGCTTATGCATAAATTTACAGAAAAAAAATGTTATAACTACATGTTCTTACCTTCGAGCAAACAGAACAATTTTCTTGAGCTACTACTCACTTACAACCTCCAATATCTCTTCCAATGTTTTCTTTTAAAATTTCAGCCAACGATAGCCCTCTTTCGCTGCAATCTTGGTCACAAATACCGACACGTCTTTTATTATTTTCATATGTTTATTGGAACTTCTGCACAAATCCTAGCAGGTAGGTATAAACATGGATACTATACAGAGTAATTAAGTATTTTGTCCGAATATGAACTGAACACGTCTTTCATAAATTCTACCAAAAAATATCATCAAACTTTATTTGTTTCAGTTTATTAAAAACTGACATATACTAAGTATGCAGGTCCTTTTTTTCTTCTCTAGCAATAACGATCTATTTTGGAGTCAATCTGGAAAAGTCAAACACACCTGTGGGGACATCAAATGTCGTCATAGCTTACATTGTAACATACATCATCATTGAAGTTATATTAGAAAGTGAAAAATACTTCAGTGACATGAAAGGTAATCGAATATGAAGAATGGCGAACTGAAATTTAAATCTGATCAAATTTAGTTTAAATCTTCAAATAGAGAACGAATTTTATTTGTAGATGAACCTGAGAGACAACATCTTCTTCAATCGTCAGGAAAAGAAAATCATTCAGCTAAACAGCGATCTCAAGTAAGTTGAGTGCAGATAATTCGAAAAGAATTTGTAAATCTTCATGGTTTACTGCATATAGGGAAATTTTCGCCCCTTTCGCCCTTGTCACAAGTGGGCGAATTTAAAACAGAGCAAATTCAAGGAACACAGCATAATTTCTTAAACAGAATTGTGATTGGGCGAATTTTAAACGGGGCAAAATTGTTCGCAAGTGTAAGTGCAAGTGCGAAAATAACATGGGGCGAAAATAACCCTGTATACAGTAGTATTATTGATACAATTGATTACATTTCATGCAGTCCATATAAAAGTTGTAAAGTTGAGGTACACTGTATAGCTTACTTATTAAACAATGATATGTTGAGATCATTTCTTAGTAATAAGCAATCTTTTCTTTTTCAGGCTAACGGTTTCAAATTATCAATCCTGATGATTCATTTCCTATGTATGTCAATGTACTGTTTGATATTGATTTATCTAGTGATAACGGCACCACTAAAGCAAAATGTGAAATAAAAGAGAGAGAAAAATATAAATTTGGCATTTTAAAATCATTTTTTCATATAAAATTTAGTCAGAATTTCTTTATTCCGATGCTTTTGTTGGCTATCTTTACTCTTATTCTCTATCCTAATTTTTCTTTCCTATTTTCATAACTTTCGTATACCTTATATTATGTATGAAGAATGTGATGCATTTAACTTTTACATTTATGGTTAATTAACAAGAAATATGGAAATAACGAACAGTATTCAAGCTTATAGTTCATTTAAACAATACAAGTCGAAAGCAGAACAAACACGGACCTCCAAAAACATCAGAGGCGGGATCAGGTGCCATGGAGGTGTAAGCATCCCCTGTCGACCGGTCACACCCGCCGTGTGCTCCTTGTCCTGATCGGGTAAACGAAAAAATCCGTAGAAATTTCAGTGTGTAAATAATGGCCTAACAACTAGTATGAAAACTACATGCAGTCAGCATTTGCCCCAAAGATAGAATGTATTTGCTGACAAGGTCATTGTATCGACCATAGAACTTGCAAACTGATGACTTCAAACGAGAGTGTAGATATCCTTGTTTCATCAACTTGTTGGTTAATAGCTTGTCTCGTTTTTAAAATTGGTCGTAAGTAGAGCATGCTCTTGCGTATCGAATCAACTGGGAGACATAAACCCCAGAAACAGGTGATAAGGGTAGGCCTATATTGCTACAAAAGCAAGGGAAGTTGACGATAGAAAGGTTGAAGTGACTAGTTTATCCTAAAGTTTTGTTGTTAGGTTACCATTAGCGTCTTTTTCTAGTAAAATATAAAAACAACTAAACCTTAAGATAAACTTGATGACTTCAACTTTTCTATCGTCACCCTCCCTTATTTATGTAGCAATTTGTCATTATCATTTGCATGTGAAGTTTATGTCTCCCACTTAGAGCATGTTCTACGTACAAACAATTTCTAAAACGAGGCAAGCTATTGACAAATAAATTGATGATACGAGGGTTTTTAATGGTAAAAATTAATGACAAATTATTTATTCCTATGTTATTATAACTGGTGTTTTTCATTCAAATTGCTAGGCCATTGTCTTCACACTGAATTATCTACGGATTTTTTCGTTTGCCCGATCATGACTAGGAGCACACAGCAGGTGTGACTGATCGTCATAAGATGCTTACTCCTCCATGACATCTGATCCAACCTCTGATGTTTTAGAGGTATTTATTTACTCTGCTTAAAATTCGTATTGTTTCAATGACTTTTTGAGCGTCAATATGTTCGTTTTCTTTATATTTCATTATGTTTCCTGTTACTTCTGTGAAACTGCTAAATGAATTTTAATCTACTTTGAAATATATAAATAAGCATTTTTATTAAAGAAGAACAAAAGTTAACATCTGCATGCAGATTACGAGTCTTTAAATAAAAGCTTTAAATTTATACCTTCAAGTCCAGGTCCAAGATGGGGCTATTTTGATCATAAGTAGAAAATACAGTAGTTCTTTAATCATTTTATTAAATTTTCTTATGACCAATGGATCATGGGTCTGTCACAGCTTTGATCCAAGGTCATTTAGACTGGTTATTGTCACTTTAATGAAAAAAAAGAAATTACAAAGAATTCTATCTGACCATCGTGTGTGATGGTGAATAAACCGAGGAAATTTTACAAGGACAAAGTCGCTCAAGCAAACACCATAAATCCTTGAAATTGTAATTTTTTTAGTCATTAATTCGAAATACAAACAAAGTTTGTTAAAAACTGATGATACGGGGTTTTGTAAAGGGTACGGTTTACGAAATAAAAGTTGGAGTCATCTAAAAAAAAAAATGGAATTAAAACATCATTGCATCCATCTCTGAAATTGATTTGTCTCCTTGAGAAATACTTTTTTCATCACAGTAAATTATCAATTTAATGGTAGAAAAAAAAGTAGCAGAAACACGCACCAATTTCACAAATAAATATTTAATGGGAGAGAAAAAATTATGCATAAAATTATTTACAAATCATTTGTAGAGAGACACAAAAGTGACAAATCATCTATAGATTTTTGTCATCTTAAATATTAAGCAAAGCAAAATGTCGTATAGTCCTGTGTTTACACAACATATGGCATTCTTTGATTATAATCTCCTCAACATCTTTCTTTGCAAGTATTTTAATCATTTATTGACTAATATTCCGAAATATTGTAGAATTATGGCTGTATATTCGTAAAAAAAATTTTAGCGTGTTTCAAATCTAACTACAAAGCTCAATCTATCACTGAATTTCGTACACTCCTTTGGTCATTCATCCTAATTTCATGCATCATTAAACATCATTCATTCTAATTACTATCAGTCTTTCTTTCAAACAAAGTCGGTTAGCTTGAAAGTTCTGCATGATTGAACATGATAAAAGTCCCGATCAAAGTTGTTTCTTAATTTTTCCCTGGGATATTATATTTTTCTGAAGGGGGAGGGGGGGGGGCAAAATTTTCAATTCCTTTTAAACGGTACTAGTATTACGTTCTTATGATATGACCCAGCAACTTTTTCTTTGAGAAAATGTCCAATTAAAGAAGTACACGCTGATTATAAAGTGTAAAACTTTGATCACATCTTCAATGATACAGAAATATATAATGGATAGGATTATAAAATAGTACAGTGTACATATTGGTTGGCAGTGTTGGAATATATAGCTGGTATAAAGCTTATCCCGTGAACATATTGTGGATACCAAGACTATAAAGGTCTTCACAGAGGTAGAATTATTTATGTGCTTTACACAGTTATGATTAAATATTTACACTGCAGTGGTACCCGGCCCCTCTGAGACCACAGGGGTGGCGTTATAAGCCTTTTGGTCTAGGACTACACGTCCGGCAGTCAGAGACTGGAGCACTGGGTTACTATACTTTTCTCCTTTAATACTCTCAAAGATGACGTAATGGTTCTCTTCGTTTGAACCTTCTGTAGAGTTCTTTTGACTACTGACGCAATCATCATTATGATTAACATCACGCGAAACAGTTCTTGTGGTAGATGTAGCCACTTTCTGCTTTTGTAGGTTTTCCCGGTTTTGTTGATTTACATCGTTCTTGTTTGTGTGGGATGTCACATCACGTGACATAGGGGGCTGCTCAGCATCTGGATTTTCACATCCGTCAGGGGGATGACGTTTGCACCATCCGGCGAATATATTATAAATGCATTCTTTCTCCCCTTGCCTATGAAAATATGACAGATATCAATGCACAAAATATTGGACTGAAAAGATTATTGAAAGTATAGACTGATATGCATGGATTTTGATAAAAAATTCATACCATTTAAACTTTTTAAGAAAGAAGGCGACAATAATTATGCACACCAACAAAATGGCTATTGCAACAGCAGACAATACGATCACTGTTAGTCCTGCAAACACAGATTATAAATCAACATTAAATTAATGCTTATTAAAGATGAAAATATTCTAGGGTTTTGTGTCTAGTCAGTCATTTGGTGGAGTCCGGCCAAGAGGTGGTGTTCACTCAACATATAGTGCAAAAATTCAAACATGACAATGAGATTTGTCATGTATACGTCTTCCACCAAGTTGTAATTAAGATAAAGAATAAGAAATCATAGGGAAAAAGGTAAATAGCTTTGTACCGCCATTTGATTGGTCCTCCTCAGTTGAAGTTGACATAGCTGAAGATGGAATTGGATCGCTGCCAATGGATTTTGACAGACGATTGGTTGATGTAATTTGATTCTGCGTGATTGCTTTGGATGTCTGAAGTTTAGGTGACGTCAATGGTATTCTGAAATGTGACGTAATATCTAGGATATCCGGGTCGTATTTTTCTGGGTCCTCTTCGTCTTCACACTCTGCGTCACCCTCTGAACGACGTGGATAAAAGAAATGTTTAGTTTTCTTGGTTACTTTGTATTATTTTAAAGGAAAATAAGAATAAATGAAATTAAATTTGAAATAAAATAAGACTAATATGAAATGAAATACAATACCTTCCACACATTCGTAAATGACGCGAAAGAAAGTGACGTATTCACATTTGATGGAATAAATCCGCCACACAGTAATGTTACAGTTCTGGTGGCCGCAGCACTCCTCGGAAATGTCTATATGCTCTGTGCAGTCCCCCACGGTATAAACACACTGTCGCCACTTGTTCTTGCCATAGACCGCCTCCTTGATTTGTATTTCGGTTCCAGTGGGGCAACGAAGCTCAACTGTCTGTTTTCCAGCTTCCTTTTTGGTACAGATAAAGGCAGATTCTCCTACAACTAAATACTTTTAAATTAATACGTTTAAAATTACCCATTATTATATACAATAACATATGTACTCAAAAAATAGAAGTCTTTTATATATCATCATTTTCTTTCCGGTAATGTTGGTCAAGGGTTTGTTCCAAACCACATATTAAACTATTAGGAATAGAATATTTTTTAATATATATAAACATTATTATATTGGAGTATTTACATTACATTTGTCTGCAAATTTTTCTCCAGTTAATAAAAATATTCTTGAAGTGCAAAACAAAGTTCTGTGAAGAATATCATCTCTAAATCGATTAAAGAGGACGGCTTGAAAAGTTCAACATAGTACGATTTAGAACAGACTCTTTTGAAGTCTTCGAAGACACAAACTATCATGGTAAGGGGTCACAAACGGAGCATCTGTCTTTTTTTTTTTTTTATTTTTATTTTTCTCTGTCCTTACAAATATCCTTCTAGGTTCAGACTTTTTTCTTACTGCTTAATTATACGCAAGTATAATATGATCATTTTATTTTCCAACGACGAAATAAAAATTTCTATCAAAATAGATCAAATTTAGACGATTTATTTCTTTTTCTCTCTCTCCTTTTTTCAGAATATGCAAATATTATACCTACAGTTTGCATTTAGTGTAACTTTCTTCTTTAAAAAAATTCTACTGGTATTGCCTTGTCGCACTGATATAACTATTGAAACTATAATGCATTAATAAAATAAATTTTACAAATGATTATAATAGCACTAATACAAATGATTATCAAATCTTTTTCTATTTTAAGAGTGCTTGAAATTAGACATTGACATACCTGTACACCTTAGTATTGCAGCAACGACAACAAAAAGAGCCAGTATTTCTGATAACATCTCCTACGTCCAGTTCCCTAAATCTGTTCACATTACAAGAGATTTTCTGTATTAGACCTTTGTCTATCACTGGAGGGACATTCAAGTCTGCCTTGCGTCCGCTTTACCCCTCCACACGAGGAATTGTCATTATTCGCCGGATAGACCTGGGGAAGGGGTTTCTTTGTTTGCTTTGAGGTGATCTTTGTTTCTCGCAGCTGGTGACTGGAGTTTTCATCTCCCCAAGAACATCTGTCGTTTAAATCGCCCATTCACCGCGCGTTATATATCCTATTTTAAGGTCGTGTGAGCCCCCAATCGTGACTGAGGCGGTGTTACCCCCGGCACCTTACACTAATGCACCAATAATCTCATTACTTCAATACACTAGTCAGCGATGTGTGCATTCGAACGAGGAATTTATCGAATTGAAAAAATGGATTTCAAATTCATGTCATTGTTGTCAGAGGTGTTCGTATTTGCTAAAATCTTTTGTTTATATTTTAACAACAGGTGCAAATCCTACGTGTAATTTATACATACATTTTATTTTTTAAAAAAATCGTAGCCTTCACTGTAAAATTCCTTTCTCGTTATTCTTAATTTATTACTCATAATTAAATTTCAAATTATGGGTAAAATATCTTTTGAAGATAATGATATTACTTAAACCTAATTTAATATCAAACATTTTTCTTCCATGTAGAAAACTGAACGTATGAGATAAGGAATTATAATGAAATTACAAACCCATTGTACGTATATGGAATTTAAAATCAAACACACGCAAGAAAATTTTCATATGTAATGTTTAAAGATGAACCATCGTGGAATGAAATTATATACATTTTACTCTACACTTCATCTCTAATTATTTAATCTATATAATTATAATTTTTGCTGTTTCACAATATTCGAACATTGCTTATTGTAAATACTTCGCCGTCTGATGTAAATCACGCTCTCATTTTTGTACTCTAATAAACCCAACATGATACTGGGCTTAACAAAAAATGTCTGCAAATTAAAATACTAATATTCTCTAATGACCTGCATATCCTTTTACCCGAGGACTTTGGAAGGCCTCGGGTACCAGGCTAATGACCTGCACTGCATGCAGCTGCGTAGCTTAGCTCACTGGTCAGAAAAATTAGGGTTAACATTAAGACTAGTGAGCTATAGATCTACAGCTAAGACTTCACCACTCTCTACGTTCCGAGACAGGAACGAACGGCAATTCTACAAGATATAAGGGAGATTGGGACTTCACGAGACTCTACATAATACTAAATAGCATATGTAAGGAAATATCAAAAGTATGCCGTGATCACAGGAGCTTGCTCTCGGGTGTAAAAATTCCTACACTAACGACTAAAACAACGCATATTAGTTGTATTTTTTTTTAATATTTTAACACTCCAGTAGCAACGCCTTAATTGTGCAGTAACTAACGGAAGGGATTTTTCCCCTTTAAACATTAAGATTCAAATATAATTTGGATAGAATAGTAATGCATTTTAAAGAATAGCGAAACAAAAAGGGGGGTTTCCCTAATCAAGCTAATATCATGTACACTGGTACGCCTGTGGATAGAAAAGAAATAGGAGTACTGGATTACAAAACATGGTTTTACTTCCCATAGCTTTAATTTTTTAAATAAAAATTATGTGTGTAAATGCAAAATAAAACTTTTTATATCACTAAACTTAATCTTTGCCATGTATTTATCATTGGGGGTGGGGGGGGGGGCATTAATTGTACAGAGTCTGACTTTATATTTTAGGGTTTACAAAGTGTAAAAAAAAAAAAAAATCATCAAAAGACATTTTGTACATATCTGATAATATCACAATTTTTTTTTTTAAAGCCACCTTTGCTATGGAAAAAAATATGCTTCAAATTCAACTCTATTATTCAACTTTCTATATACAAATGTCTATCTGATAAGATTAAAGATCCCTGTTATTAGCTCAGGCTAGGAATACATGTACTAGTATGTGTACTTATTGAGAGTGCATGTAACTTATTAACTACTATATTCAAAATGACTTGAAATGGCATCGAAACCATCAAATGTTAATCCACTAAAATACAATGAATATGGTTTTCTAAATCATTTTCATATCTATATTATATCTGTAGATCAAAACTCTAGCAATTCAGTCATTGAATGACACTGAATGACTTCTCATCTGCTTAAAACTGAAGTTAATAGAATTAGTATTTCATTTATTCATTTTTAGCTAAGAGCTGAATTTATAGAAGTTAAAGAAGTCTATCATATATATATATAAAAAAATAAATAAAATTTTACAAAATTAAACTCAAGTGTAAGCAATCTTTAAAAGTCATTATTCAGTTCATGAAGAAGATTTAAAGTAAAAAAAATATTAACACTCTCTTTTACGATCCATCTGGTCCTTTTTCAGATCTATATTTATATCACAGGTGCAAAATAATAACAAACTAAACAATAAAAATCCAACAATTTGATGCTATGGTGCGATTAATGCTAGCTCTTTGCATCTGGTCCCAATTTTTTCACTTTTGGTTTCAGTTCGAATGTAATAGATATTTTGCTTGAGACTGTAACACTTGAATTATTCATTTTCTGTTGTAAAGTCCTGGGGGTGTTAAATTCATCGGGGGATTCCTCTGTCCCCTGCCATTCTTTGTTCTCTAATTCCTTAATGCTGATTGGACGGCCAACAGACTGGTTCACGAAGCGGGCCATTTCCTGAGCTTTCTGTTTGGCATTATGAATGGCAAGTAAACTAGCTTGTTGTCTGGAATAAAAATACACAATACTAGTAATACTATGAAAAACATTTTTTTCAATGCTATTTCAATCAGACACAAACAGTGAAATGTACCAAATATTAAATTACTAACCTTAAGTTCTGGAGAGTGACAGAAGAATGAAAAAACTCTGGTAAACACACAGTCACTGTAGGGTCAAGTTTCTCCACTAGAAGATTGGACACATTCTGGCATTTGTGAAGATCTATGAAGAGAGCTGTTACTTCAACATCCATTTGGTACATCGAGTCTGATCGCCTCATTGTCTTGTTAATCTGTATGTCCGAGTCCTACATATAGAATTGTTACATGTACAGTATGAAAATTTATGTGAATATTTAAGAAATAAACAACAATGTTAAAAAGTTCACTGGGAAATGAACCTGGTTGGTTACATGATCAAATCCTGTGAAGCCCGATGGGCTCAGTAGACGTTCTGCAGTCCAGTTCAGGAAATCTCTGTTTATAATGAAAGAACAATGATCGCTACTAACAATAATCTTACTATTGTATATTGAAACGGGTAGATACTGTAAACCCCTATTCCTAGAGAAAAACGTTTATGCTATTCATGTAAATTATTTATTGAAGATGAAAAACATTTTGTTCTATACTGTTCAAAGTATGACCAATTTAGATGCAATTATACTGATATATTTAATGTGAACACATATACTAGTGATAATCCCATTAGAAAAATTGTCAATCCTACAAATATTACAACTACTAGAAGGATATGTTGTTTTTTGAAAAAGTGCTTTGACACCAGAAAAGAAAGTCAGCAATGAATACTAAGAAATATGCGAATATACTCTACATCATTTTGTTTACCTCACATTTGTCACTTTGTATATGTATTCAATCGTGCTAATTTGTTTTATGTTATTATTGTTCATGACTGTATGCCGACATGGTAATTGTCAATAAAGTGAACTGAATTTTACTAATTCTTTATATATGTTAAGTCAAAAGCAGTAGTATCGTCTGTTTCAGTTTAAATACCTACAAAGGAATTTCGGGTTAAAAAGGTAAGCACAATTTTAGGCTAATTATATTATTCAATTTGAAACATTCTTCACACTGAAGGAAGATCTAATGAACATCTTTAATTAGAATGATAAACATCCATATGTTTCAATTATTTTATCTTTTTCATCACTATCGAGTTAGAATTTCTGATAGCAGTTTCACTGTGACAGAAATGTGCAGGCAAGATATCATCTCACCATGTAATTTGGTCACGTTATGACCTCTGACCCCCTAATGAGTTCAAACAGAATTGAACATATTTTCTCTTCAAAAGGTTCATCTTTGTCTTTTTATCATAATTTCAAACAAGCTTTTAGCATGTACATTAATTTTCTTCTACGAATTTACTGTAGTCTGATCTATTGTGATGTCTCACAATATTGGTGTAACCATTCTGCAGAAACATTTATACACATTCAACATGTTCAATTTGAGTACTTCCAAGGTCCAGAATTGATGTTCTGCAGCAATTTGATGTATACTTTCAGGTGAAATAACATGACTAGTCCCAATCAATGCCACTTTCTTTTGAGTTACCTCAAGAATTATACTAGAATTTATTTGGACTGATAGAATTTGCTTCGGACTGGTAAAACACATCAAGTGACTATAGAAATATTTGGTTTTTGGAAACTCTGAGCATTAAAGTTATACATAAGACTTAAGAAGGAATTAAATACAGGTGCACTAGAAACATTGCAGTCTGGACTTCCATACCATATGCTGGGTATAATAAAATAATGTTGTACATTACTAAAGTGAAAAAAAGTATCACTTAGATCTATACATGCATGTACCTTCACAGAGTGATTGTGAAGCGTCTGTATGATGTAATCTAGTCTTCTTGTGGTGCTCTCTTTCACATCTGCTACGGTTTCTTTTGTTGATGTTATTCTGATAGTGAGCCTGCACCTGTCAGGTGGCAATGTAACAACTCCGACAGAGGAAACTTGGATAACACGATTGTCAATTTTGGCCTCTGTAATTTGGTTTTCATCGTTTGCTAATGAATTCATCTTGTTTAATTCTGATGCTGTATCTGGTAGATTGGCAAAAACATGAGATGGTTTGAATAAACTCATTTGAAAACTTTAAAGATCAATAAAGCAATCTCGACAAAAATAATCAGAAAATTCGTCAACAAGTCCACTCTTGTTTACATCCCCTATGTCAATTTAAAAAAAGAATTTTTTTTCGAATTGGATAAAAAAAATATCCAGTAACTCTTCTAAAAAATAAATCAAAAAAGTTCAGTGATATAAGGGTTAGTAAATACAACATAAATCGCCGATGATTTTATTTTCAATTTGTATCGCTGATGATCTAAGTGGCAACCGGAAGAGGTTTTCCCGGCAAGTGAAACGTTGCATTCGCAGAGAGACAGCAGAACCGGTGGCATGGCTTCCAAATATGGACCTCGACCTGTCGGCACGGACGGGAGCGATCACTGGCACAGAGAAAGTGTTGCCTGGCAATATAAATTTAGGTATGAGGTCAAAGATCTGTTAACACATTTCTGATGTAACATGGGAGTCTGTCTTTTTCCAGAGTGTAAATAGAATAATTCGCAGCATCTTGAGCATGTTCTAGCAAACTCTCTCCCCATTTTACCTCATTACCTACCTGAAGACATGTACAAGTAGTTTTTTGGAGAAGTTACATTTACTGTGAGAATGTTTAATAGTGCACCATGGATGAAAGAGTAAGTTATTAAAGTATCGAAGTTACATTTAAAAAAACTGATACACAGTACTTTGATTTGTCACAAGACAAATAACATATTCGTGTATTTTGAGTCATTGCTACCGTATTGATGTAAAACAGTTTTATAACAGCAGGAGGGAAAGATTTATCTTTTCAGCAACACAATGAAGAAAACATTTTGTTTGATATAACCTTTAATTTACCATATTTTCATGGTCCAGGAGAATTAGGTATTCAGAATACCTAATTCTCCTAGACCATATTTCATGGGGGGGGGGGGGGGGCATCTTTGGGTAAAACACTATTGTCTACAGCATTCATAATGTAACAAATGGGCTACTTGACAATTATTAATATACATCATATATTTTGGGATTCTTTGTTAATATCAATATGAATTATAGCTCACCTTGAGCTCAAGTGAGCCTTTCTGATCAAAAATTTTCGGATATGGTGTGAATGTGTGTTTGACCATATGTATAAACTATGTATTTCTATCAATTTCCAATTTTTTATACTTGTGAAGATCTTCAAAACCTCTGTGCCACAAATTTTCCAAAAGGCATCCTCTGAGGAATGAAAATCAACTTTGAAGAAAAGAGATTATGTTCTCTGGTTAGGGTAGATAATCAATAAAAACAATTAATTAAAAACTTATGAAAATAGAATCATTTTTTTCCTTCTTTCAAAATGAGTTCTGTGTTTTCTGATCCACTATTTAAAATAGTGGATCAGAAAACACAAAACTTTTGTGAAAATGGCCTTACATGTATAGACTTAAATTTATTCTAATCATGGTGGGGCTTCATAAGTGACTGTGAGCATTTAAGCCCAAAAATCTATGGTTGTAAATGTGCACATATATTTAACTATGTTTACTAGTATTTATTGGATACATTATCATTGTAGCTCTTTGAACAAGTCCCGACTACGGACAGACTTAATTACTCACATTGTGCTGAGTTTGTTGATGTTTGTACGAGTCCTTCCTGGGCTGACTTCATTCCTTGGTATTGGACCAGTGTCATCACTCAGAAAGTGGAACTTTCCACCACCTCGACCCTGGGAGTATGCTTGGATGGTGTGCACAATGGCAATATTGGTAGGGTGGAGATCCATGGCAAAAAATGATATTAAACTTCTGAAGCAGTATGTAGTGGGATCCATACTTTTTGGTCTTCTTCCTGTGATCTTTGGACTTATTGAACAAAGTGATGACTTGTATGCATATCTGAATGAGAAGAAATATACTGGACAGTTTTTTGGATACCCTGCAGTTCTTGTGTTCTATTTATTTCTTTTTATAGCAATTCAGGTTCATGGATTTGGTATATACTTTTCATATCAACTTCTGAAGTCTTGGAAACCCAGGGAAAGAAAGACACAATAATTCTAATGAACTGACTGCTTCCCATTGCTGTTCACATTTCCATGTTGTTTGAGTGATTTGACATTGAGTGCATGTGTACAAAGCTATAAATAGCTAACATGATTTTAATCTCTCCATGTTCATTTTTTAATACCTTTTTTCATTCATTTATAAACCTGGACAAACACCTTTTTATGTTGCACAAAAATATAATAAGGTACTCTTGTTACATCTATCAGTGACTGGCTTTATGATAGAATGCACATTTGAAATGTTTACATCTCCTATTTGTATTGTTGGGAGGTTTTTACACCCTTCTAAGTGACTGCAAGTTGTACAATTCTAACTCAAACATAAGATATGTTTGAAAAGAAATGAATAAGTGTATTTTGTGAGAAATGACAGACATAAATTGGTGCATTATGAGAGAATTAAGTTGGAGACCAAAAAAAAGGAGAGAAAAATGAAGATTTGAATTCTGTTGTCTCCAATGTTGTTGGTAATTTTATAGTATTTTACTTTGTTATAGGAATAATGGCAATTTAGCAGATATAAATAAATCTGCTCCTGGTTTTCCATTCCAGAAAATCATTCAGCTTTTTAAATATTGGTGGTTGTTGTAGACATGCCTTTGGAGATGTGGTGGTGTAGTTTTACATTTTCTCCTTACATTTGTATTTTTATAGCAGAGAATTGATTACCCTTTTGTTTTTGCAGTGGCCTAAGAGATGTTTAAAGAGGCCTCAGTTTGTTCTGTTTATATAAACGTGTTATGAAGTTATGCTATGCAAAATGTTGGATAAAAATACATTAAATCAATAAACCCAAGACAGGGACAGGTTGGTATACCAGTCAAAATGCCAATATTTTCAGTGTTATTTTTATGCTTTGAGTTATGTCCCCTTTTTAAAATAAGTTGCACTCTTTTTGGTGTACTTGATAGCAGCCCATGCACATGTGCAGCTTCTAAACGTCAGTGACTTAGGTGTAAATATTCATTGTTCTTGTTCTATACCTGTTAACTGTTTCACTCCTTTTTTATTACCTCAGATCCTGTATTGTGAAGTTAATAAAACTGAAAGACACAAGGTTTTCTATTGTTTATTATTCATACTCAAACTGGAATACATTAATTCACATTAAAAAAAAAATGATGACAAGCATTGTATATTATTGGAGAAATGACAAAGATGTACAGAGACTCTAATGCTCTTATGAATATTCTCATCTTGAATTTTCATCAAGCTAATCCAGCTAAGAATATGTCAATTTTCTACCTGTTTATTGGGTCAATGAGAACATGTTAAATGTTGAAAGTAATCTTGACTTTCAATACTGAGACTAAAGTTGGTAAATGGTTTTGTTTAACCAGGTTTATTTTTTCTTGAATCATTGCATTTTACAAGTTGACAGACAAGGTCTTTAGGGCACTTGCATAAGAGATACAGATTCCTTGTTACCTATAAAGAGATAATTTTTTTTTCCCCAAGTGTTAAATTAAATGTTTACAACAACTTTTCCTGTGCCAATGTCTTTGCACATGGTAGATTAAATTTTACAACTTTTCCTGTGTGAATGTCTCCTCACAGGTGGTAGGTTATATTTTCACAACAAGTTTTCCTGTGCGAATGTCTTGTAGATTCTTCATGGTATCAACTGCGCTGTCAAGGGTGATTGTTTTTGATATCTTGCACCTATAAAAATCATTGATATTGAACTTGAATGTTTTAATGATACCTAAATCTAAATTTACTAATGGCTTCAGTTACACATCTATAAATACATGTACATATCATCTAAATCAGGAGTTACATATGCAAGGAAGTATGCAAGCATTATTTTTATTATTCACACAAAGGAGTTATGCAAGCTTGATCCAGGTTGGGCTTACAGCTTTACTGAGAAAAGGTCATTTAAGATCAGATCTGAAGTAATATATTGTTGGCATGCATCTTTAAACACATCACTCATGCAAGTTTAGTCTTGTTAAGATTTATAGATGTGCATACTTGAGAATGGGATTGCTCCAAAAAACATTCACTGGCTACTCTTCTAAACAATATAGTCCATATATGCTGAACCTGGACACTCATACATAAAAAATACTACAAAGCCAAATTCAGCATCAAAACCAGTAGTAGACATATCCCTTAATGCATCATCCATGCAAGTGTGGTATTGCTGGGACTAGTAGTTAACTGAGACTGGATTTGCTAAAGAAAAAAAATCGGTAATCGCTTGTCCAACTGATAATACAGGTTGGTCTGGGTAGAAACCTAGTCTCTTAAATCTAGTACATGTATTCCTTGATGCATCATTCCAGCAAAGGTGGTCCATGTAGGACTTCATTTTATACCTCAGATAGAATGCAAAAATAAAAATCGAAAATAGAAGCCAGATATACCATAAAAATTATGCTTGGTACTGGTAATTGTCTCAAACAGTCCATGTTTGACACATTAAGTACACAAAACAACAAGATACTTATAACCTCATACAATGTCAGATTTGTAAATCTATCTAATTATTAAATACTTTTTTGTGAAGTCTTGACAGCTATGAAGTTTAAACCTAATGCAGATCTTAAAGTTGTAACCAAAGTAATAAAAAGATATGTCACACTTTTTAAAAAGGGAGGGAGAGGGGGGGGGGGTGCATGTTGATGTCAGAAACACTGGATTTTAATCAGGTTATTTTTCAGTATACTTACTTGACAACCCCCCTTTCAAGTTTTTCCACTGCATCCTGGAGAATGTCTACAAAACATATTTTGATACATCAGTAAATACTTCTGACTGTTGAATAATTAAGATGATAGCAAAGAATTTAGATCAAAGGGAGACAGCTGCTGCATTTTACAGAGCATTAAAATAATTTCAGAAGGAATCAATCTAATTTAAATTACTTTGTTTAACGATCATACATGTAGATGAGGATTTTATTTTAATTAAATTGGCAAAAAATCAACAATACACCATTGTTTCTTGAAACCTAGTGCATGTGTGTCTATACAAATAAAATCTCTCTGTATACTATGTTGTAAAATCAGATCTGAATTCTCAAGTATGAATACTAGACATAAGGTAAATGTTTATTTTATTTTAAAGCCCTAGTAAGGAGAAGTACAAATGAGATTTGACATGAAATATACCCTGACATTGGTTATACTAACGCTGAAATCGGCCATGTTGTGAGTATGCTAATGTCCATATATTCTCAAACAGGAAGTGAACACTCCCTCCTCGGAGAAATAATCGCTGGCAATCAGGTGGATCCAACTTCAGGAAACAAAAGAAATGATACATGTATTTATTATGAATCAGAAAGAACATACAAGGAAAATGATTTACATGGTTGTACATGTTTGCTGATCAGAAAGATGTAATATAAATGTGGTAAATGTCTCCATGACAATCATATAGTTTGCATTCAATACCGGTATATCAAAGTAACTGAAATTATATGTACTGGTAAAATAAATGTTAAAGCATTTTAAATGTTGCATCTTCCACTATATTTATAAAAAGAACTACATCTGCCACCATATTTCTAAGAATGCTTTCATTTTTAGATCACCTTGACGAAGTCAAAATGAGTTTTTTGCTAAACCCCCAAAACATCAGCTTGGTGTTCTGGTTATAAGTTTTAGGAGGAAGTCCATTTCCAAGTAACTAAAAGCCCTAATGATGCACACTATCAGGCATGCTTCAGATACTGGATCTTACCTACATTTTCCCAAAAAGAGATCAAATTCAGGTTTTTGAAACTGGTCTATTTCCAAGTAACTAAAAAGCCTACTTGGACCAAACTTGCATGGATGATGCGTCTATAAGGATGCATTTTTACCAGACATTCTTTACTTGCAGCATCTGACCTACCTGGATGATCTTACCTACATTTTCCAGGTGATTGAAACAAAGAAATTAAGCAAGTCTATTCTCCCGAGACTATAAATCTTACCAAAACCAAACTTGCACTCATGTGCATCAAGGATGTGTGTTAATTACCTGATCATTCATTTAGTGTGAGACTTCGTCTTCACTTTTAGATAACATTCATCAATAAAAATGTAGCTTAGTAAACTTTGATTACCATGCAATGCTTGGCATATGCAAATTAAGTGTGATACTATAGAGCATCTGTATTTAGAAAGAAGGACATTTATTCATAATATTTTATAATTGAATTTCGATATAATACATAAATCAAATGTTGTATGTTTTAACATGTATTCTGTACCTGGAGGCCTGGCTGCTGTGTGATCCATTTCCCAGAGGCACCTAGACAGGAAATGACATCATGTTTATGTGGTTTGGGATATTTTAAATTTTCTCCCACTATTTTTTGATCTTCTTCATCATTGAATTGTCGCACTAAAATAAAAACATGACAGCACATGAGATTCAAGAACTTAGAACCTCCTTTTTGTCTATCTCTATCAGTTACATGTGAATGAGATATGTCTCATTATAATTTTTGTGTATACCTCCATTGTCAATGACAACATCCACCCCCACACCCCCCGTCTCCTCCATCACACTGCTGACCAGGATGTTACTTCTTTGGTCAAGGTCAATTATCTGAGCTGATAAACAAGATTTAAAATTAGAAAAATAATTAAGCAATCAAAAAATGTAAATGTTATATATGGGCATCATGATTTATCAATAATTGTTTAAAACATGGTACTACAGATATGGAAATTGTTGAGTATATTATGTTATGAGGAGGAACTACATGTACTACCGTATTTGGCCGAATATAATACGCATTGGTGTAAAATACGCACCCCCTTTTTGAGCCTGAAACTGGGGGAAAAAACGCAGTTCGGTTGTATTATACGCAGCAGAAAATTTTACCAAGCGGTGTTCTGAACTTTTGAAAATCGCGGTAATTTGCTATGAAAATCGGCACGGAGATAAAGAGCAGAAAATTTACAGAACATGATATTTTATTCAAATACGTTTTTATTTTTTAATCTTGACTTTCCATATCGCGGCAATCTGGAGGATATTATTTATTTTAACAAAGCACGAGATAATGTTGCATTAAAGTATTAACAGAGTTTATTATTAATTTTTTTTTTAGCAAACGGTGATATTGAAATTATACATCGCCGTATTCTAACTATTCTTTGTGGAAATAATTTTATTTCAACAACGCACGAGATATTGTTGCAAGTTTAACAGTTGTCATATTTATTTTTAGTTTAAGGTAATCATGTTGAAAATTATGTAATTTTAACAGGGCAAGCGATATTGCAACATCAAAATATTCATAGACTACGATTTTCTTCTTTTGAACTTGAAATTAATTATTCAAATAAATAGCTGATGTTATAAAAATAAAATCAAAATTTAACAAGCGTATAAAGTGTAGTGATCAACACACCTCCAAAGCTGTGAAAAATGATGTACAAAGTTGGGATATATGTCTTCATACATCGAGGTAATCTTCGTGGATATCTTATTTTCTACAGAGCACGAGTAAATGATAAACTTAAGTTTCAACATGCTTCATATTTCCTGTTTTAACTCTCAACCATTTTAACTCGAGGCCGATATAAGATAAAGTAAAATTACATTAAACAAGCGTTTAACTGTTTAATGTGTCGTAATCAACACACACTTATACATACGAAAGATCATTAACCAACCCCCGATTTTTAACAAAGATAATAATCAAAGCCATTAATAAGGGCAGTAAATAATCAGTGCTCTAACTGTAAAAACAATGCTTTGGAGTCGGTAAACAATTGAATTGCCTGGAGGGGTGTTGAGGGGTAATAATTATCAAGTGACAAGCACACATGTTCACAACATTGGCTTCCATTCATTAGGACGTATAGAGGGGTGTTTATGTTGAAATGAATTTTCACTGAGTTATTTAAAACCTAAAATAAAATTTTATTTTATTGTATTTCATTAAAAAATGACTTATTACTTTTTTGACCGAGTGTCTGACTGATTAGGTACATGTGTACTATGATTACGGAAGCACGTGGCAAAGGAATGTGTGAACATCTATAACATCGTTAATGTCGGCCTACACGGAGACGATGAACATGCAGCTCAAATTAATTTTAACTTGCTTTTAATTTAACTATCAAAAGGTTATAAATATAACATTTTTAACAAGTCTACATTCCAACAATAACTTTCCGAAGTTTTAAATACGGCAATAAACAGCAAGAAATTGCACAAGTCTCTAGGTAATATTACGGTATGTGCGTATGATAGCCGTGTTTCACATGAAAGAAAAAACGTATCAAAATCCCATTGTGGTGTAAAATACGCACCCCTTTCTCACAGAAAATTATTTTGGGAAAAAAGTGCATATTATATTCAGCCATATACAGTAGCTCAATTATTTCCTAACATGTACAAAGCAACCTCTCTGCATTACTTTTGTGAAATATGTAGGCACAGTGAAAATAGCCTTCACTTTTAAGGTCTATCCCAAAGATTTTCATAGTCATAAAAAGATTTAAGCTTTCAAAATTTACTGTAAATAATATATTTTAAAAATGAAATAAAAGACCTGAAATATACTTATATACATGTAAATTCAAGATACATATACAGGCAACCTTTTTCCAGCAGAAGTAGTATAATTTTATATAAACTGATTATATGTTTAAAAAAAATGAACTACCTATACTTTTAATTTAATGCATGTGTCTGTAAAAATTAACATGCACACTACAAGTACTTGTATCAATTTAACTAGCTGTACCTATTGGAGTGTCCAGATTTTCCAGGATGCCTCTCTCCTCATTACTACTGGCAGTAGATATCACCTGAAACCAAGATCCAGAAACTGTAAATCTTGCTTTTGATTTTCAAAATATATTCTAGTACATGTAAATGTTTAATATGTGAATATTTCAATTAAGATTATGATTTTTGTACTTTGTAATACTAGTACACTCATGCATTGTAATACTTTATCCCTCACAGTTGACCACCTTTGCTCCCCATTGACTAGCTAACTGTATGGCAACATTTCCAAATGACGAGGCCCCATCTATGATGAGTACTGTGTCTCCACTACAGACATGGGCCTGGTAGTATAAGGCAGTGAATGCCTTCAGGCAATCTCCAATGCCTGCTACTGCCTCCTCATAGCTCAGGCGGTCTGGCTTCTTCACTGAAATCAATGACACACAGTTAAACCTTGTAATATCAAACTCAAGGGAACCAAGAAAAAACATCAAGATATCCAAGGATTCAAGATATTGAGGCTAAAATACATAAAGAAGTAGTTGGGACTTCCAGCTCACTTTAACATATCCATAATCATTGATACTGGTGTTCTAGAAACTGAAGTTCATCAGTACATAACCTCTGTCAGTCCAGTAGTTTTTAACACTCAATACTATCCTGCTTATCTTTTATGTTCTAGTTGTGACAAAACAATTCAAATATTCAGCTTAACTTAAGTCTCAATTAATTATGGCATCTTTAAATTCTACTTTTTGAATCTGAAGTAAGATTATTTCATATAGCAAGCTGAGTGAAAAAAATGCATAAAGATTAGGCCTCCTGTAGATTCAATTTGTTACTGTATGCAGTTGCGGATTTAAGGGGAGGTGCATCTGGGCCCAAAGAGGGCCTCAGTGCAGCCCCCAGACCACCTGCCTACTTTTTGCAATTCCTGGATCCGTGCCTGGTATGCATACTTATTTTTGCATATTTTGAAATTTAGTGCAATCATAGACTTGACTTAATTATAAATTATCTCTTTCAGTATTTCTATCTATAATATTTATATAAAATCATATTTTGGCAGTATTTATGAACAGGCAAACAATGGATTTACCAAAAGGCTATAAACTATGAATGCACTAACATTATGTGTTGTACATGTTCACCTGAGAAATGCTTACCAACGTCATACTCTGATAACAAACAATACTCCCCACATCCTGAATGATGACTTCCTAAGGAAACAATACCTGCATATAAAAATAGAAATCTCAGAAGATATTTGAATCATCATAATCATAGTTAAATCTGAACGAAATACTAAAAAGTTTATTATTTCACATGCATCTGTATATAAATATATAATTATATATACTTTTTTTTTTTACTCACAACTCTGAGTCTGAAACTGCATGTAAATTGTTGAAAAAGGATGCACTAAGAAATTACTTATTTTCTAGACTAAGGTGTATTTTGATATGTGTAAATAAAGGATGACTAACCAACAACTGAATCTCCAATAGTTACATTACTGACACCAGTTCCCTTCTGAGTGACGATACCAGCCACCTCATATCCCACAATGTAGCGGCTGCGAGGATACTTTTTATAGACATCTGAAAGAACCTACCAACAGCAGAAAGATTTGTTATTCAAATTACCCCAAAAAAGTCATACATGTATTTGACCCTAACTATAGGTCATTGACTGAATATAGGGAAATATGCCTGTGCAAGGTCTTTGCATGATAAAGCAGACCTAGCTTGCAAGACAGATATTCAGTCAATAACCTTTCATTACATATTTTAATGCAAATACATTTTTTTCCAACTCAAATGAATGGAATTCCTCTGCATTTCTGGTCAATAATATCCTTACAACATTTGTAACTGCTAATTCAAACAGACATTTGTGACAACAAATGCCATATACATGTATGTGATGTCATTAAGAGATGGGAAAATAATTGTGACATCACAAATGCAAAAATAGTCCCTGCCCATTTACAGTGTGGGCCAAAGAGTGTCTGTAAATGCCTGGGTAATCTCCATACATTCTATTGGAAAATACATGTATATCAAAATTGAATTCAGTAACTTTTTATCATTAAAGATTCAGATTCAATCCTGAATTTCACTGTGAGTTTGTTAAGATGACCATACATCACAGTTGTTGTACTTGTAACATCTCCTTGTGGTTAGACTTTGGGAGACTTATAATTCCTATTCATTCCTAGGAGAGTATGTGAAGGACAAGATATGAACATGGCCACCTGATTCTCTATAACAGGAGTCAGAGATTAAGATACCTTACCCCCACATATTGAATTACTACATGCATTGGCTTAGCTACCTATCTACCACATTCCTACCTACTGAGATTCTTACTGCTCACTGCTAATTAAGCTACCTATCTATCACATTTCTACCTACTGAGATTCTTACTGCTCACTGCTAATTAAGCTACCTATCTACCACATTCCTCCACTACCCACTGAGATTCTTACTGCTCACTGCTAATTAAGCTACCTATCTACCACATTCCTCCACTACCTACTGAGATTCTTACTGCTCACTGCTAATTAAGCTACCTATCTACCACATTCCTACCTACTGAGATTCTTACTGCTCACTGCTAATTAAGCTACCAGTCTACCACATTCCTCCTCTTCTAATGCTTGACATCTGACAACATCAAACCTTCACTGTTCTGGAAAGTTTCTATGCAAGTGACATTAGTTTTTGTATGTCATGGTGTAAAGAAAGACAGGGAAAGAAGAACTGCAATCACCCAACTATAAATTAAGCCCATTATTACTCTAAAACTATTAATAAGGTGTCCTACCATCAGACCAAAATTTGAACTTAGGTTCCCTGAACTCTAGAAAGATGGTTTAAACTTGGCTACTTAATCAATTCAAATGATCATGTCTGGCTACCTCAGTCAATTGATTACCTTGAAATTGGGCGATGATAATGCGCATGCCTTCACCTGGACAACAATATCATATTTATCTGGGATAGGGTCGGCTTCCTGTAAAACAATCAGATATGTAGGTTCACTGTAGTGTATACATGGAGAGTAGCTGCTGAAAGTCAAAAACTAATATATATATATATATATTATATATATATAATATATATAAAACCATAACGCTGCAGTTCTGCAGCTAACATGAAGAGCATATAAACAAAGTAGAAAAATTTAGTGATAACCTAAAAGAATATTTGGAGAAATTAGATATATACAAGTCATTATACGTTTTCTACAGTTGTTGAATGATTTTGCTTTATGCAGCTGTTATGATTATCATTAAACATGTTAAAGATCAGCAAAAATAGTTACATTAATTTCTAAAACGAATTTCGGATTCTGTTCGTTTTGAACGTCCAAGATCAGAGTTTTCATCCTCTCCGCTCTGCAGTTACAATTTAACACCACTCAGTTATCCATTTGACATGTGTGTAAAGTGAAACTAGAATGTAAACCGGAAGTTGATCTAACGCCTACTTTTCCCATAAGGCGTTTCAAGTTCCGGTTGTTCTTGGGTGTACTTTGATGTGTTTTTACTCGGATTTTTAATATTTTTGAAGTTAATATCGGTTTATTTCTCATTTTTCAACAGTAACAAATGATAATCTAATGATATGCAGTAACGGCGAGGATTAATGACTGCACCGAGATGGTAAGTAATCGTTATTGGCATATTCCGGTCACAGCACTGCAGACAGCTCCTTTAGCCCATAATTAAACCTATTGAATTTTTGGTTTGGAGTTTAATGTAGCAGCTTTTGTAGATCAGAAAGAGTATCTTCTTTCAAGCAAGATTTTGAGTTAGCAGAATAAATGTTTATTATATCACTTAAATGACAAACGTCTATTTTAATAACAGTCGATACCCGAATAAAATCCATAAAAATTTTCCTCAAATCACTGATGCCATGGTGTGCACTCGGCACTGTTAATGTCATAGTTTTTTTTTTCTTCATATTAACAAATGTGCCATTTACATGGAAAACAGCAGACTTAAAAAACAGTCTGGAATCTTGTAACTAATTAAAAATATTTTCTTTTTCTTTTCAATTTTTCTGATAAATAGCATTATTTAGATCTTAAAGAACTTTAATCTTTATACTTCATGTCTTCTATTTATTGAAAGATTTTTAAAGTGTTATCTTGAATATATATATTTGATTTTCAACAGTATTCAATTTTTTATCACAACATCTACTATCAGGAGAGTGAAGTCAGAATCCCTCCAGTTTATTTGAAATTTTTGTGAATTACATCACCTATAGCATTGAAGTAACTTTGCAAGCTTAGATAACACATTATTTTTATTCATAACATTTAATACAGTCATTTTCAGTGCTCAACACTCTTCATTATTTGGGCAATCAAGTGGGAAATCAAGTATAAAACAGAAAGTTGCAGATCTAAAGTCAATTTATCAATAGTAAAAATGACTTCAAACAAAATACTGAATAATATTTTCAATATTCAACTGTTTTTTAGAGTTTAAAAATATTTTTAGTTATAGTATATATTGCAAAATTTGCAATAAGTTCTTGAAAGAGAGTTTTTTAAAGTAACTTTTAGATCATCATTTGGCAACCAAGATTTATTTTCTCTTTTTTTTAAATTCAAATTGAATTTCGAGAAGAAATGGTGACTTGGAGCCAGTCTGAGGGTATCAAGCTTTATACTTAAATGATATCATACATAAGAAATGAGCCACATTGCATTAATAGTTTCAGTGCCAAATTGAATATGTTATAAAATCTTAATCTTTATTTTAAAGATTGTCAGGAGATAAAGACACCAAAAGGATAGGAATACAAGATGGCAGCAGCAGCCGGTAAGTTTTTTTTATCCATTCATTCCCACCAAAATTTGTTGATTTTCCCAAGAGAAACATGCAGTTTCCAACACCTTGCTTTAACATACCAAATCTCTTTCAAAAAGAAAACATGTACATTATGAAGAATCTTCTTGAGGAATTCAAGGAGCTAAAAAAAGGAAAGTCAGAGTTATAAGAATCAAGCCCTTGACTGTGTTAGTGATTTTTATGTATGTGCATTATGTTATAAAATTTCAATTTTTTCATTATGTCATTAATTATATTCCAAATATGAATGTATTTGCCTATTTGGTACAGTAGCTGTAAAATGTGAATGTTAGTTACTCTTTATGAGAAATATAACAATTTTATAACATCATTACTTCATTCAGTAGGACTTATTATTATCTGCTGCATACAGGTTGAGTAAAAGGACCTAGTACAAATTTATCCCCCTCCCCAATTATTGAACAAGTCATGTTTTCTAATGATCATGTTGATAAACATAAAATATATTATTAATAAGCAGATGCATACACACTTTAAAAGGAATAACTACCTTAGGAAATGGTAGGTAATTCTGTGTGCTCTTGATAATCTTTATCATGTTTATTTTCTAATTTTCTTTAAAAAGTTATTGATTGCTTAAAACAAGACCTGAAACCAGGTCTTTTTTGTAATACATCATCACTGTGATCATGAAAGAATCTAAATTTTTTTTTCTCTTTTAGCTAAATTAGAAATGAAAGAGGGATTTAAGATTATTTATATTTATCTTAAACCCACTTTTTTTCTTTTGCTGAATTGTCTATTAATAAAAGAAATCTACATTTCTGTGTTTGTGTAAATATCATCATAATCATACAGTAACAGTAAAGCAACCAGATATCAATGGCTCTATTTTTTGCTCCCATGGCAATGAAACTGAAGAGTGGACATACAAATATTGGCTATTCTCTCTGTGATGGCTTTTATTTTGAAATGTCTGTTTTGGTTTCAGGGGCAGCGGCTTGGAAAATAACAGGAGAAGATCGTGCCAAGCATGATTCCCAGTTCTTCCAACTCAAACCAATCAATGGCTTTGTCACAGGTTAGTTATGTCTGGAACACCTCATATTTTACAGTGTACAAAGCTTTACATTTTCTACACAGACATGATTGTTATCAAAAAATGAAAATAAAGGGATTATTTATACTATAATATAAAGAATGTAATTTTTTTCAGTATCAGTTGTCTTTTTTTTTTTTTAGTACAAGGAAGTTCATTGCTATCTGTATGTTCTATCTAGACTTTCTTGAAACACATTCATTATATCCAGGACACTAGTTACAACAAGTTGAAAGCAATTGATAGCAAGTTTTTGAAGAGAAAAAATATATATGCTAGACACCATTGATTTTGTTTGTTTCTGTATAAGAGAGACTGTATTGATTTTTACAGGGGAACAGGCTAGAGGGTTCTTCCTTCAGTCAGGCTTGCCAATGGCTGTTTTAGGACAAATATGGTAAGAGAACTCGATAGTACAGACTTTGAAGACCTAATTTAATGAAGGAAGACTTAATTTAATGAAAGATTTCTTCGAAGTCTAAATTGATGGATGACTGTACAGAATTTATCGTATATGTGTAACTGTAGATAAACAAAGCAATAACCATCGTCACTTGTGAGAAAGTAAAGTCACATTTATTTTCTTTTATTAATCTAACTTAACTGTGAAGTTAAGGTATTAACATATTTATAAAAAAAAACTAAACAGGCCAGGTTAATTAATATATTGATGATGCAAGAAGACTGTTGCTGACATTTCTGATTCATTGAACACTTATGCTTTGCAATGTGGCTAATAAAAATATCCATATTGAAATACTCACTTTATTATAGATAAACATTATTAATTTTAAATGCTTTCATGCAGTACCAATACATTTGTTTTGGACAGAATTTGATCATTTTTTTAAATAAAAAACTTAATACATGTTTCAATGGTACATATGATCAAATACTTTGAAACTTTGATATATTAAATTTGTACCAGTTGATACATGTATATTGAAAAAAATATACCGGTACATAGAAATAGTAACTATATTTTAGGCATAAACATTTTGCAAAGTTCATGACAGATGACAATTTTTTTTTCACTTGAAATGTTCATTTTTTTCAACACCTGCAATGTCTGTCTTTCTAGGCAACTTGCTGATATGAACAATGATGGAAAAATGGACAAAAAGGAGTTTTCAATAGCAATGCATTTGATAAAGAAGAAGTTGCAAGGATTTGAGCTCCCCAAAACACTCCCACCCTCACTAAAAGCAGACCCTTCACCAGCTATGGGGTCATTTGGTACAATGTCCACAGCAGGACCACCTCCAATGGGAATGGGTAAGCTCTGAATTACAGGTAAACTTTAGTATCTCAAGATCATTAGGACTATTATGATAAAAAAAATGTTGAGATATCTGGAGTGTTGTGTAGTTTGGTTAACTTGCACCATCAATACCATGAGTAAGATGAAAAAAATGCTATTTTTAGGAATGCCAGTGATGGGAATGGCTCCGACAGCAGTAGCACCCAGCAGTATGGGGATGCCAATCATGACTAATGGTGTCCCCATGATGGGTCAACAAGGAATGATGGGTGAGTGTTGCAGTATGTCATGTACAATGTGCAAAGTAACTTGTGATGATGTACATTTAAGTATGTTTTCATGAAAATGTTTTTTCTGCTAACAGATTGTTTACAGAGCTAGACAACAAAACTTTTATGGGCTATGTATGCCATTTAAAAGAACATTTTGTGGTGAATACAGCTGATTTTGTCTTTTAGGAGTACCAACAGTCATGGGAGCACCTGCAGTTTCCATGGGAGCACCTGCAGTTTCCATGGGAGCACCTGCAGTTTCCATGGGACCTCCTGCTGCAATGATGGGCAACAAACCAAGAACTGGTTCTTTTATACAACCAGGGCCAGTACCAGCTCCTGCTGCAGCAGGGTTTGTATTTTCACTTTCATTTTCAATCCATCAGAAACAACATAAGGTGTTTCTAAATAGATTTTTTTTTGTTTGATCCATGAAAAGAAAACCATGTAAAAGAGAAGTAAATGCAATTATTGTAATTAAAAGATTGTTGCTTTGGTACAAGATTGAAAATGCTGAATTTGAATTTGTAGGAATATGGCAATGCCTCATCCCAGCAAACTGAAGTATACACAGATGTTCAATTCTAATGATAGACACAAACGAGGTCATCTAACAGGTAAGACCCTTTAACCTTTAACCCTGGAGTTTCTGAATGGAAGCAGCTCATATCTATCATTTCCATGAGCAAAGATTCATTGTTCTATTTGGTGCAGTGATTTACAGTTATATTTGATAAGATCATAATTCATAAATAATGATACAGACATGTACTGCACTGTTTCAGGTGTTGAAGCAAGATCACTGCTGGTTCAGACTGGTCTACCACAACAAATTTTGGCTCAGATCTGGTAAGAAAAGTTCACAAAATTCACATGTAACATCAGCATTTTTTAAAGACATTTAAATATGTTTATATTAGGGATGTCAAATCGGTCAATATTTGATAATAGGTTACTCGGACGATTTTTCGATCGAGTACAAGGGTACTCCGTAAAATTGTAAAATACAAATGTGTTAATTTTATTGAGACCAGTTAAGCCCTGTTTAACCCCATCGATGATTTTTTTTAACGGTTTCTATGCCTGTACACAAACATCGAGCAAGTTGAAAATGATTTTTTTGCACTAAATTTATTTATCAAATAAACACAAAAGACAACAATTAATACATCAATAATTAGAAATGGTTTATATATGTAGTTCTTGTTTAGGAAGACAATTTGATCCACGCAAGAGGAAGACAATCTGTAACGCAGCTTTGCAATGATTAGACAAGCGCAAGAAATTGTTTTTAAAGAAAGAGACGGTGTCGAGATCACTAGACATATATTATTTAATTAATACATGTATTTTGGTTGTTTTCCCCGTATACCCTAGGTTTACTTTGCACAGCTAATTTTAAACATTTTTTTTAAATCCTTAGTTCTTTTCTAACGTTTTTTTTTTTCGCCTTTGAAGTGATAGTGGCATTTCTTTGTATGCCCGAATTCGCTACTGTATGGGAACTAAATTATTTTAGGATAATAAACCCTAATTAAACGATGTTCATGAAATACTTATCATTAAAGCCATCCAAAAAATAACGGATCACAAGAGGTGATAACAGCTGTGTACCAGGTGATTGGTCAGGTAATTACTGTAAAAACAAGTACACAGCCACAGACAATAATGGGTATTAACAGGTGACGCTAATTACAAGGTAAACATAGACAATTCATTTTTGAAGTTGCATTTTTTGATAGTTTTTGATAAAAAAAAATATATACTTTGTTCTTTGAAGTATTAAAAAAAATATACATCCGAGTAACCGAATAGCGATTTTAGTATTCGATACTCGGTTAACCGGGTACTCGATGACATCCCTAGTTTATATACATTTCTATTATATATATACATGTATTTAAACTCTGTAAAAGATCTTATGTGATATAATTTATACATGTATCACTTAAATACTTCAAATTATGATAAACATCTATTGTCTACATCAAATATATCTATATGTACTTGGAATTAGTTATTTAATGGAGGTACAAAGATACCAAAATATCAGTGTACATGTACTATGCATTAGTATTTTAGTATGGTAGTTTACCATAATACAGTGTATATGTATATTGCAGTATTTTTTTCCTTCATTGACATAAGTTACATCATACACTGGGAAAAAAGGCATAATTCACCTTTTATATTAAATTACATATTGTAAGTAAATAAATACAATCCAGTATAATACCCTGTATTATAGGACATTGGCTGATTATGATAAGGATGGTAAATTGACATGTGATGAGTTCTGTGTTGCCATGCACCTCGCTGACTTGGCCAAAACAGGGATTCCACTACCAGCAGTACTCCCCCCTGAACTTGTTCCTGGTAAAGCTCGGTCTGGAAGTTTTAGTGCCTCAGCCCCTCCTACATCACAAGGTACCAGAGATATGTTTTACTCAGGTTTTTTTAGCTTACCTGAGCTGAAAGCTCAAGTGAGCTTTTCTGATCACCCGTTGTCCGTCGTCCGTCCGTCCGTCTGTAAACTTTTCACATTTTCAACTTCTTCTCAAGAACCACTGGGCCAATTTTAACCAAACTTGGTACAAAGTATCCCTGGGTGAAGGGGAGTTTAAATTGTTAAAATAAAGGGCCAAGTCCCCTTACAAGGGGAGATAATCAAGAAAAGACAAAAATAGGGTGGGGTCATTAAAAAATCTTCTTCTCAAGAACCACTGGGCCAGAAAAGCTGAAACTTACATGGAAAGATCCTGGGATAGTGTAGATTCTAAATTGTTCAAATCATGACCCCCGGGGGTAGGGCGGGGCCACAATAGGGAATCAAAGTTTTACATTGAAATATATAGGAAAAATCTTTAAAAATCTTCTTCTCAAGAACCACTGGGCCAGAAAAGCTGAAACTTATGTGCAAGCATCCTAGGGTAGTGTAGATTCTAAATTGTTAAAATCATGACCCCCGGGGGTAGGGCGGGGCCACAGTAGGGAATCCAAGTTTTACATTGAAATATATAGGAAAAATCTTTAAAAATCTTCTTCTCAAGAACCACTGGGCCAGAAAAGCTGAAACTTACATGGAAAGATCCTGGGGTAGTGTAGATTCTAAATTGTTCAAATCATGACCCCCGGGGGTAGGGCGGGGCCACAATAGGGAATCAAAGTTTTACATTGAAATATATAGGAAAAATCTTTAAAAATCTTCTTCTCAAGAACCACTGGGCCAGAAAAGCTGAAACTTATGTGCAAGCATCCTAGGGTAGTGTAGATTCTAAATTGTTAAAATCATGACCCCCGGGGGTAGGGCGGGGCCACAGTAGGGAATCCAAGTTTTACATTGAAATATATAGGAAAAATCTTTAAAAATCTTCTTCTCAAGAACCACTGGGCCAGAAAAGTTGAAACTTATGTGGAAGCATCCTAGGGTAGTGTAGATTCTAAATTGTTAAAATCATGACCCCCGGGGGTAGGGCGGGGCCACAATAGGGAATCCAAGTTTTACATTGAAATATATAGGAAAAATCTTTAAAAATCTTCTTCTCAAGAACCACTGGGCCAGAAAAGCTGAAACTTATGTGGAAACATCCTGGGGTAGTGTAGATTCTAAATTGTTAAAATCATGACCCAGGGGGTAGGGCGGAGCCACAATAGGGAATCCAAGTTTTTCATTGAAATATAGGAAAAATCTTTAAAAATCTTCTTCTCAAGAAAAACTGGGCCAGAAAAGCTGAAACTTATGTGGAAGCATCCTAGGGTAGTGTAGATTCTAAATTGTTAAAATCATGACTCCCGGGGGTAGGGCGGGGCCACAATAGGGAATCCAAGTTTTACATTGAAATATATAGGAAAAATCTTTAAAAATCTTCTTCTCAAAAACCACCGGGCCAGAAAAACTGAAACTTATGTAGAAGCTTCCTTGGGTAGTGTAGATTCTAAATTGTTCAAACAGGACCCCCCGGGGTAGGGCAGGGCCACAATAGGTATTACAAGGGGGGGGGGGGGGGGGAATCTGGTAAAGAACAGCATGGCCAAAGTTACTCAGGTGAGCGATGTGGCCCATGGGCCTCTTGTTTTGTGTTTTGAGGACTATTTGCCATGCTCTATCAGAGGGGCATAACAATAAGATGCAGCTGAGTATTTTCTTAGTTTGTTTGCATTTTAGAATTATATACATATTGGGGTAAGTTTATGCCTGGATCTACTTAAAGTTTTTAAGGATTTACATGTACAATGTATAATACACTCTTTATGCATCTACTTGTTATGCATATATCAACAATATATATATTGTTTGAAATATTACGAAATATGCATAGATTGATACAGAGAGTATAACTATATAAATAATTACTTAAGAAAAATTGATTTGATACACTTATTAAAATGCAATTTAGATGATTTCAAGTTTAGTTGGTGAAAAATTATTAATATTACAATGAATACACATACATGTACATGTACAATATATTTCCAGCATATAGTACATCTGCATATATCAAATTCATTAATCTTGTAATGCCTTTAAAAGTTGGGGACAGATTATGATTTATATTTATATATATATCTATATATCTGCCCACTACATTAACCTTGGATAACTGTTCAACTAGATTAGAGTTAGAGAATATGTCCAAGGTAAATATCAATTGTATACCTTTAGATCAAATTGGAAAAACAACCATAGGTATATATTACACGGGGATATTAGGATTCCCAAACACATACTTGTATTACTGTTTTGATAAGAGGATTGATGTTGAATGTATATGTATATTATTTAAAAAGCTTGTTGGGAATGATGTTTAAATTTTTCCAAAATTTGAATTACAACCAATATTTCCTCTGTTTTGTGTTTTTTTTTATTTTGAATTTCAACATTAGCATTTGCTGCATCTTATTATGGCCACTGTAATGAAATTTTTATCATTGTATATTTTTTTATTGCATATAGCTTTGACAGTGAAATTTTTACTTACAGAAATGTTATGTTATTTTGTACTTTTTTTAAAAAATTTGATATCAATGGAATGGAAATTATTGTACATGTATATTTAATTGTTTGCATGTTGCCTTTTTGAATTTAGCTCCTTCAAAGGGGGATGCATTTGGTGACCTTCTAGGGGGGATGGGTATGCCTCCTCCCCAACCCGCCCCTTCAGCTGCTGCCACAAATGGGGAGGAACAAGGTCAACAGGAGGATGTCCATGGCTGTATGTATTTGTTTTCCCATTAAAGTGCATGGAAGGTACAACTAGTCCTCTGCACATTCTGGCACTTTAAAATTATTTGCTTTGAAATGCAATAAATGTGCATTAGATTTATCTATGCTTCAAGCTAAATCTTAGACAAAAATAAAAATTCTTGAAATTTTTGCAAATCATTATTTACTTGTACATGTATATCACTGAATGTGCATGTGTAGCTGTATATATATATATATATATATATATATATATATATATATATATATATATATATATATATATATATATATATATATATATATATATATATATATATATATATATTTATATTATATAAGTAGTGCACGTTTTTGAGGGTAACAGTTGAAATTGACACCCCAAGGAAAACCATTGTCAACCGACGCGTCAGCGGAGGTTGACAATGGTTTTCCGAGGGGTGTCAATTTCAACTGTTACCCTCAAAAACGTGCACTATTTATTTTATTATACTGAATGTCTTATTGATTTCGGATGTCATAAAAAAAAAAATCGGAGATCGTCGTTAACTTCACGCTTAGAAAGCTTTCAAACTCCCGCTTCTATTTTTAGGTCACCTGAGTCACTCAGGTGACCTATTGCTATCCGTTTTTGTCCGTCGTCGTGCGTTAACATTTGAACATTTTTAGCTTCTTCTCTGAAACCGCTCAACCAATTTCAACTAAATTTGGCATATAGCATCTATGGGTGAAGGGGAACAAAAATTGTGAATTTCATGGTTCCTGTCCCCCTGGGGCCTGAGGGGTGGGGCTAAAACCACCAAAATTAGTGCAATCTTTAAAAATCTTCTTCTTTACTCCTGGACATCAAGCAGTCAAACTGTTGGCATCATTGTGATAAGCATTGAGTTCTCTACCAAAATTGTGAAATTCATGGCCCCAGGGTCAGGGGTTCTGGTGCTAGGGCGGGGCTATATAGATCATATAGTGAAAGTGCATTATTTCTTTGAAAATCTTCTTCTCTGCTCCTGGGTATTAAATAAACTAACTAAGTATATAGTTATGATGAGTAAGAGTGACTCTTCCAAAATTGTGAAATTCATGGCCCCAGGGGCAGGGGTTCTGGTGTTAGGGCGGGGCTCTATTAATTATATAGTGAAAATGCATTAGTTCTTTGGAAATCTTCTTCTCTGCTCCTGGGTATTAAATAAACTAACTAAGTATATAGTAATGATGAGTAAGAGTACCTCTACCAAAATTGTGAAATTTATGGCCCCAGGGGCAGGGGTTCTGGTGTTAGGGTGGGGCTCTATTGATTATATAGTGAAAATGCATTAATTCATTGAAAATCTTCTTCTCTGCTCCTGGGTATTAAATAAACTAACTAAGTATATAGTTATAATGAGTAAGAGTGCCTCTTTCAAAATTGTGAAATTCATGACCCCAGGGGCAGGGGTTCTGGTGTTAGGGCGGGGCTCTATTGATTATATAGTGAAAATGCATTAATTCATTGAAAATCTTCTTCTCTGCTCCTGGTTATTAAATAAACTAACTAAGTACACAGTTAGGATGAGCAAGAGCGCCTCTTCCAAAATTGTGAAATTCATGGCCCCTGGGTCAGGGGTTCTGGTGTTAGGGCGGGGCTCTATTGATTATATAGTGAAAATGAATTAATCCTTTGAAAATCTTCTTCTCTACTCCTGGGTATTATTGAAACATATTAAATACATAGTTATGATAATCAAGGATGCCTCTTTCAAAATTGTGAAATTCATGGCCCCTGGATCAGGGGTTCTGGTGTTAGGGCGGGGCTCTATTGATTATAAAGTGAAATGTTTTAATTCTTTAAAAATCTTTTTCTCTGCACTTGGGTATTATTTAAACAAACTAAGTACATTGTTATGATAAGCAAGGATGCCTCTTCCAAAATTGTGAAATTCATGGCCCTGGGGACAGGAGTTCTGGTGCTAGGGCGGGGCTATATAGATCCTATAGTGAAGGTGAATTATTTCTTTGAAAATCTTCTCTGCCCCTGGGTATTGCTTAAACAGGCTAAAGTACATTGTTATGATACACAAGGATGCCTCTTCCCAAAATTGTGAATTTTATGACCCCAGGTTTAAGGGTTCTGGTGAAGGGGGGGGGGGGGGGGCTTCTATTGATTATAAAGTGAAAAGCAAAATTTCTTTGAAAATATTCTTTTCTTCTTCTGGTTAAAAAAGCAAAGAAGCTAAGTGTATAGTTATGATGAGCAAGTGTGCTTCTTCCCGAGGAGTGAATTTCATGACCCCTGGGTCAGATGTGCTGGTGTGAGGGTGGGGCTCTTGATAATTTAGTGAAAATGCATTAATTCTATTAAATAATCCTGTTTGCTCCTTAGTGTTAAGCAGATAAACAAAGTGATGATGAGCAAACATATGGTCCCAGGGTCAGAAGATCTGGTGTTTTGGGGGTGGGGGGTGGGGTGGGGGGGGCTCTATTGATAATATAGTGAATCTGTAGTAAAAATGCATTATTTATTTAAAAATCTTCTCCGCACCTGGGCATATCTGAGGCAAACAGAGTAAAAGTTTTTATAAGGAAGGGAATTTTTACCAGATTTTTGAACATCTGGACCATTTGGTCAAGTGTTCTGGTCCTGGCCAGGGCTCTATTAGTTTGTATTCTACTGAGAGGAGTTATTCCCCTTTACCATTTACTTTTGATAATTTATCACTGTAAATAATGTACTTGAAAGGTAAATAGAATAAGAGAATTTTGCAAAAACTTTAATTGTATAATACAAAAAGTACTTTCATAGTTTTAATGATCAGATAGACTTGTAAGTAGTAGATAAATAAAAATGAGACAAAAATAACTTGTCTTATTAAATATTCATCAAAGACCAAGAGATGCCAATGTAAGAGATTTCAACAAGGGATTAAAATAGTACAGAAGCATTGATAATTTGTTAATATACTGTATAGTGATAGTGATAAATGGGGAACAGATTAGAATCTAATTTATGAACTGTTAATGAATATTAAGACCAATAATTTTGTTGATCATGATCACCCTATTTTTCTTGCTTTTGGGCAACAAAGCTTCACCTTTCAGTTCATTTTATACTCTATGCATCCTTGAAATTGTTTTATCATACTCAGGTGACCGTTAAGGCCCTTGGGCCTCTTGTTCTCAATAGGAAAGCTTCGTAAAAGATTTACCAACCTCTTTATTATTTGTTTGCTACTCAAAAAGTCCTTTATCACCTAAAGTTTGCACTCGCAAGGATGTTTCGTCTGTCGTTTGTATTTTTCAAGTAAGCTACATCGGACGCAAGCTTTTACTGACGTCGTTTATTCGGCTTCTTTCAAACGCACAACCGACGTTTTGAGAATTCTACGGTGAACCGTACGCGCATGATTTGAACGCATGTGATATTTTCGTAATGTTACCCGTTGTCAAGTGTGTTGCTAACGCTGAGGGTAATATTACGGATTGTTAAATGTGTCTAAACCAATCAGATTCTAGTATTTAACATGAAAGTATAATAAATATATATATATATATATATATATATATATATACATGTGTTGCTTTCTTAATTGGTTTGGAAATTGTGAATTTTACATATTGAAAGTCATGCTAAATGTGATGACCTAAAGCTGTGTTCATAAAAAATGAAAGGATATGACAACTTTATCATTATGAAAACCTATCATAATGTCAACAACACTAAGACTTACTTTTAATATCTAGTTACCTTTGAGGACCGCCGTAAGGAGAACTTTGATAAGGGCCAGGCAGAGTTAGAAAGGCGGCGACAGATGTTACAAGAACAGATGAAGAGGGAAAACGAGGCGAGGATGGAGAAAGAGAGACAGGAGCAGGAAAAACGAGAGAGAATCAGGTAGGAAGGATTGACAATATGTAAGATACATCATTGATATTTATTTCTGATATTAAATCCATGTACATGTATGTAGACTTAGTGGAAAAGTTACCCACATGACTCATATACATAAAAACATAAGCATTATAGTCAGAAGAAACAAAATCTAGGGTACTGAGTTAAATTTTGTGGGCAAAGAAAGTGTAGAAATTCTGAGATTTAAACTTCCTACAATATTATTTTAAAGCTTATGGTATTCATATTGCTTTTTGATGTTTTTTGTGCTCTAATTTTTGAAACATACTTAGCATTTTCTTGTGTATTTTGTAGACAAGAACAGGAAAGAAAAAGATTGGCAGAAATGGAAAGACAGATGGAAAAACAAAGACAGATAGAAAGAGAGAGAGAAGAACAGAGACAGAAAATGATGGAACAAAGAGAGGTAAATAAACAATTGTCAATTTTTTATTTTGCAAATTTACAGTTTATTGATCAAGGTCAAATTTTGCGGTCAATTTGCATGGACTTTGGGTTAAAAAATAATTCTATAGGTACAGTATTGAAAGCAAAGAATGTTCATTAATTCTCATAATAAATGCACCTAACAAACATGAAAGTAGAAATCAATACTGTAGAGCATTGAGGATAATGTCTGTTATTATACGTGTAATGTTTATTTAAATATAGGCTGCTCGGAGAGAACTAGAGCGACAGAGACAAATGGAATGGGAGAGACAGAGGAAGGAACAGTTATTATCTGAGAAAGGCCGAGAGTACGAACAGCTGGGTATTATCAAATCACGAGCCAGTAATCTCAAGTGTGAACTCGAGTCACAGGTGAGTCAGGTCTTATAACATGTTTATCAACACAAGAGTATGAACAGCTGGGTATAATCAAATCACGAGCCAGTAATCTCAAGTGTGAACTCGAGTCACAGGTGAGTCAGGTCTTTTACCCCACCTCTGTTGATTTTTCGATGAAATCCTGGCTTACAATTGGTTGAAGTCTGTCATGTGAAGGGGGTGTATTACTTATACCTAGTCGCTTGAAAATCAATACATGGTAGATACGGAGTTATCGTTCTTTTGTAACGTTCGAACAACTCGAGTTCACGCGATTTGCCGAGTGTCTGTTGACAATGTTACAGTTAACTAATGTAAGTAACGAAGATGGAACCTTTTTCTCCCTTTACTGAAAGTCTTCAAAACTGTCAGTACGGTATTACAGCACAAAACACTCGCAAAACAACATTACGTCACACAACGTGACGTCATAATAGGCATTGTATGAATGATGAAACATATATATAGTGAGAAAAACAATTTTACAAACCACAGACAATGCATAAATATTTTATCGGTGGGGTAAATTCGTTACATAGTTTTTTAGTGACAGGGTACGGGATGATACCTGGTTAGTAAATTCCATACCTGGCTCGGCTTCGCCTCGCCAGGTATGAAATTTACTAACCAGGTATCATCCCGTACCCTGTCACTAAAAAACTATGTAACTAATAAAACCATGTATATCAACACGAGAGTATGAACAGCTGGGTATAATCAAATCACGAGCCAGTAATCTCAAGTGTGAACTCGAGTCACAGGTGAGTCAGGTCTTAAACCATGTATATCAACACGAGAGTATGAACAGCTGGGTATAATCAAGTCACGGGCCAGTAATCTCAAGTGTGAATTCGAGTCGCAGGTGAATCAGGTCTTAAACCATGTATATCAACACGAGAGTATGAACAGCTGGGTATAATCAAATCACGAGCCAGTAATCTCAAGTGTGAACTCGAGTCACAGGTGAGTCAGGTCTTAAAACATGTATACCAACACTATAGGGTGTTTTTGATCCAACTTATTCAGTGCAGCTTTTCCTATAACCAGAGTCATGCAACTTGGTTAATCTGAGGCTCAATTGTGCTTTTTAAAAGTATCTTTGCTGATCTTCATGTATATGGAAACTTCCCAATTTTTTTTAAATTATGATTTTTATTAGACTATATCAGCGATAGTTAGCAGAAAGCATTTTAATCCCTTGGAGGATTCAGTTTTAATCAAATTGGGAGCCATACATTATACCAGGTTGTGAGGGGGATTGTTACATGTAGGTGAATGTTTTTTTGAAAAGTCCCAGGATAACAAAGTAGCAATAGCAAAATCTCATGGGCATATGTATAATATATGATTAACTCATTTTTAGACATTTTATATGAAGTTATGAGCATTGTGGCTCATAAATTTCAAATGTAGGCTCATGATTTTTTGTTCTCAACAAATCCTTTTCAGGAGGATAGCTGTTATTTACATTGTAGAAAGTTTTGAGGTATTTTACCCATGGTCTTTTCTGTGTTTTACAGCAAGGTAAAAAGACTGAGATTCGACAGAAGATCGAGCAAGTAAGGAATGGTGTAACAGACTTCACCAATAGCATAGAGGCAATGAGAATAACCAGGGACTCCAAAACCAGTGCAATAGACAAACTTGAACATGATATCAAAGTGAGTTTCCAAGGAGTCTTAATTAAACACACAGCTTCAAAATATATGTAGACTTGATGCATTTTCTAATGGTAGCATGCAATACATGTACTTGATACAACTATACAGCATCAGTGGTTGTCTTTTCAGGAATTAGGTGACAAATTGGTGCAATTACAATCCGAGCGTGAGTCTCTCAATTACCGAGTACAAACCTCAGTACAGAACAACCCCTTATGTAAGTACCTGCACTGAAATCTACTGTAGAATCATTATATTTCATGGAAGTTTAGTTTTCTTGGCTTAGGTGAGTACCTAGGTCCTAGGCAAAAAATTTATTAACCACAATGAATATTGATGTAAATGTGTATTTTACATGGACTTGTACATGGACTAATATATCTTGCAGAAAGAGACATTCAACCACAAAATTATGTTCTGTAATTAACCTGTAAATTCTAGAAATTAATGGAAATAAAATTTAGCCCCCACAAATTTAGATAGTTTTATTGTCAACCCTCAGTGAGAAATTTCAGCCTCTTCTTTAATGTATATGGAATAGAAATGTTCATGCAGTATTTCCATGTGATGGTATGAAGAATATTTGTGTCCTTGTTCTTTTAAGCTGATGCACACCGTACAGTATTACATGGAGTGGAATTAAAAAAGACTTCACTTCAGAAGCTAAAGAAAGAGCTCGAAAACACGGAAAGAGAAACCGAAAGTAAACTGCTGGAAATTGACAAGAGTAACGCAGAGTTAGAGGTCAGTATAGGAGGTTTATATTTTGATTGAACTTGCATGTAAAATTGGAACATTTCAGTTTAGAAAAAATTCTGAATTGAAATTACTGTAAACCAACTTTTATTCGCGTGCAAGAAATATCTGCGAGTTTCGCAACCTACTTGAACTCGGGAACCATTTATTTTGCTTTGTATTTGAAAAGAATGTTTCCTCAGTTGCGAAAATTAATTGTTGCGAATTGATTTCAAACTGACGAATCGCGAGTAAAAGATGGCGCAAATAATAGTTGGTTTTCAGTAAAATGAATGAATGCATTTGTATACAGGGGCTGACAAATAGATTTTTTAGGCACTTGTCCAAGGGCAAGTGCATGGACGAAAATCATTGCCTTACCTGAAATTTTTCTTGCCCCACCATAAACTATTGCTGTATTTATATACATGTATATTTCAAAAAATAAGAAGACAAATACATTGTTAATTATTAATACATCCACTTTGTGAAATATACCAGGGGCTGACAAATACCATTGGCTGACGCCAGGGGTATTGAATTTTAGGGATGGGCAGGTGAAATTTTATCAACCACTTGCCCGCAGGCAAGTGACTTAAAAAAAATAAAATCAATGTGTAAGGCACAGGGCTTGCATGATCTACTCAGTATGTGTACAACTATTGATGTGTCTAGCACTGAATCCTTCTTTAACATACTCATTGTAAATTTGAGCCAAGTTCCTCATAAATTTATTACTGATTTCAGGAAATGAAGAAGAAACTGTCGTCAGTGGAAGACAATATGTCTTCACTGAAAAAGCAACAACAACAAAAACAGGAGGCATCTCTACTGCAGAAGAGAAAACAGGACGAGGAACACAAAGCTAAGATACAACAGGAAAAGGAGAAACAAGAGAATCTAAGGAAAGAGCTGGCGGCTCAGAGGCTCAAGTGAGTGTGCTCAGATTCTTAAAAAACTGATTAATTCTAAAACATTTGGAGTGCACTCATGCCCTAAAAGCTCTACATAACTTTGTGCTTTTGATCTCTTTTATAATACATATATTATGAGTGCATTCAGATCATAAAGTTTTGAGCCTGAAAACTGAAGTGTTGACCAACCTAGTATCTTCTTGAATGTTATGAATTTTCTTTTAAAGGAAAGGCTTGTTTTTAATTGTTAAGACTTGCTAATATGATATACATTATAGAGTTCATCATAATCCATTAATGCACGTCCTGAAATTATTAAATGATATCATTAACTTGATTGCCATAACATTTTTTTCAGAGAGGAGCAAGAAGCAAAAGGTATGTTTAATAAAGTCTATAGTTGAATACTGTAATTTTTTTCCATCAACCATTGGATATTGTTTATAAAGTCTATTCAATATAATGTACATTACATTATTCATGTATTGTGCTATTCAAGTTAATATCATTATCATAATATTTCATCATTTAAGAAATATTTCTATAAATTATGCTTTTCAGCAAAATCCACTGCCTCCAGTAACGCGTGGGCCGCATTCTCAAACGACACTCAGTCATCCGCTACTTCTAACGATATCTGGTCAGCTGCCTTTGCAGATGTTAAGACTGATACATCCAAGGGGAGTGATATCTGGGGCAGCGCTTTCTCTAGTCAAACTACAGGTCAGCTGTCGGGAAAAATCATTATGACATGAGTAATTGTAAACTGTCCAAGCATAATGATCATGCAAGTACAGGTAAACTTCGTTATCTCGACATCGACGGGACCATCGGAAAATGTCGAGATATCCGAGGTGTCGAGATATCAGAGTTGAGACTTGACGTCCAAGATTTCACTGCATAACCAAACATACATGTGTATAAGCTTATTATACGTACATGACTTCAATATAGACTGTAGGTCAACTTATTTCAGCAATCCATCTATTTTTATTAAAAATCTAAGAAGTTATTTTTAAAAATCTTACTTATAAAACCTGTTCTTTCTCTTTATCGAAATCGATCGTTCTAAATTTTTATAGTTTTCCATCCAGCATTCGCGTGTTACTTGCTTTTTTGTCAGAACAGGATACGAAATGCGTTCTATAAACTTCGAACCGAACCGTATAAACATGATAAAGTCGACATCCGAGATAAAGAAAACATATTAAATGCGTATTTAATATTTCTTTTCTTATTTCATTCAGGAAGAATGTGCATAAATATAAATTATTTAAGAGATTTGTGTATCTAAACTAACATAGTGATATTACAGATGCATGAATTACGGATGATTCGGTTAATCGTGTCGTTAATCGGATTATTTCCTGTTGAATGCATTTTAGCTACAAAATATTATTAGAACATCGTTTAATTCTTTAGTTTGAATTTATTCAATATGTTTATTATTCTTTGTAATTTAGTTATCTTTTTTCAATTTTAAAAGTTATGTTAGGTTTCGACATAAATAAACACCTGTAAATTTAAGCAGAATCGTGTAGATTTATTAGTGATATTACCCGAACTGAACATTAAGCAATTAACGTCTCAAAGACGCCGAGGGGGCTTTGGATTCACCTACAAACACAGTCTATAGAATTAATTAAGCAGCGTGCAGTCAAACATGGATGTGAAAGGTGTGAATTTTTGACGACGTCCAGATACCCGGAGCCGTCCGTGCGTGACGAGCGACCTATCTGACAAACAGTTAGGTTCAGTGGAGCAGAAAATTGCCGTTGTCGACATATACCAGGTAAATTTTGCTCTTGGGACTGTGAATATACGTCGAGATAACCAGGGTTGTCGAGATTACCGAGGTTGACATATCAGAGTTTTTGCAAATCATTTATATAGTTAATACTGCCGGGACCGCGGACGGACGTCGACATATCCCAGGTTGTCGACATATCCGATGTCGAGATACCGAAGTTTACCTGTAGTTCACAACAGAATATTATAGCTAACATCATTGCTGAAAGTGAAATCTTCAAAATGAGAGAAATTTTCAGATGTCTTGTTCTGACATCTTTTCGATATTTTTATTCTCTTTTGTAATTTTTTCCAGTGACCTCATCCAGTAGTAAAGGTTGTAAATATAAGGCCTTGTATCCTTTTGAGGCCAGAAATCCAGATGAATTAAGTTTGAATCCAGATGACATTGTTTGGGTAAGAGAACAAACGTTTCCTTTTATAGCATTGATTTGTCGAGTACTTTTCCATTTTCTTGCATACAAGTACATTTTTTAGCTCACCTGAACTGAAGGCGTAACTGAACTTTTCTGATGGAAATTTGTCCTTTGTCTGTCATCACTGGTATCATTGTAGTCATGAACTTTTCGCAATTTGATCTTCTCCAGAATCACTGGGCCAATTTCAAACAAACTTGGCACACCCTTGGGTAAAGGGGATTCAAATTTATTCAAATGAAAGGTCACAGCCTCTTCAAAGGGGAGGTTATCATGAATGAGCCAAAAAGGGTGGATGTCATCAAAAATCTTCCCTAAAGAACCACTGGACCAAAAAAGAAACTTAGGTGAAAGCTTATTGATATGAGATAGATTCAAGTTTACTGAAATCATAGTACCCAGGATTAGGATGGGAGTATACTGTAAGCGTACTTCTTTTTGCTGGGTATTCTTTTAAGCGCCTTTGGGGGAAAGCAACTTCCGCTAATTTAAGTACATCACTAAATGTCCTGCACATATGCACATAAACAAGCATTCTGAGAGTATTACATAAGCAATACTAGTCCCCTACCAGCAAGTGTAATCTGGTTCCCGTTAAGAATTGAAAATGCCATAATTCCGTCAAAAATCAATAAAGCGGGACGAAATGCAAACTTGATCTATAACTAATCAAGGTAAAGTCACATACCAAAACTCAGCTCAATATCTGCTAGCGTTTAGGAAAAAAGTGCGGAAAACCAAGTGGGACAGACTGACAGCCAGACAGAAGGACAGACAGATGGACAGACAGACAGACAGACGGATGGACAGACTCAGAGGAAACCTATAGTCCCCTCCAGTTTCACCAGTAGGGGACTGAAATGCACTAAATCAAATCTATGCTAACTTGTTCAAATCAATTTCCACCAAATATCGTACACTCCAAATAAATTACATTTACAGTAATCGGGGATCAAAGTTTTACATGGAAAATTTCTTTTAAAATCTTCCTCTCAAGAACAGCAGGATTATGATTAGAGATATTAATATATAAGCATCCGCAGGTAGTGCAAATTCAATTTTGTTCAAATTATGACCCCCTAGGGGTAGGGTGGGGCTACAATATCTTTAAAAAATCTTCTTTTGAAGAATCACATGGTCATGATTTAATAGTCATATTAATATCAATCAACTTCAGGTTGTGTAGATTCAATTTCGTTCAAATACTGTACCCTGGGCTTTGGGTGGGGCTAATTTTCTGAGGAACAGCAAGGGCCACGATGACTCAGGTGACCTTTATGGCCCATGGGCCTCATGTTTTAACAAGATGGGAGATATTCTTTTGTTGAACAATTGAGATAAGTATACGAGTATAATAGCACTGTCCCTGGGTGCATAAAACAGATTTTCCCAAATACTCGAGGGAACATTTCATCAAACAATATTCATAATACGGAAAACTATACAATTTCAAAATGTAGATTTGGAATCTTTAAAAAAAATCCATTGTCCCAGACATAAATAACAACTGGAATTCTTTCAATATGGGAGTAAGAGAAATTAAGTCCATCAATCAATTTAAATTCTAGAGAGCAGAAAGTAGAATGACAGGCGATTTTCTTTTATATGCTTGCAAATGGCAAAAGATCTTTATTTCATTATGGATTTTCAAGATCTTGGGCTTGTCAGAAAGAACTTAATTACATTAAGTAATGACGTGTACAGAAGGTCGGGATTATTGGTATCCAGGTTATTAAGGCTGGACTGTATTTGTGTGATTAGTATGATGAATGCACTAATATCTGTTTACAGGTCCCAGAGGACCAGACAGGGGCAGAGGAGGGGTGGTTGGGAGGAGAAATGAATGGAAAGAAGGGCTGGTTCCCTAAAGACTACGTGGAGAAACTACCAGAGGAGCAATCTAGTCAATTTAATGCCTTTGGCAATGCTTTCAGGTACATGTATATTTTATTAGGAAGGTTGATAAGTTGTACAGAGTTTTGAGCATCATTTCGTATTTTTATATGTAAGTGTTAAAAAGTAGAATATTCCCTAGTTAAGAATGAAATTAAAATCAGTGCATTGTAAAATTTAATGATTTAATTCATAGTGAAAGATTTGCACTGTGCTGTTTTGAATGCATTAGATACCTTTTTGCTTTGATGCACATGTATATTACACTTTCATGTAATGACTTCAAAAAGAATTTAGTATGTGTTCCAAGACTAAAATTTATATTTGTACCTAAAACATTTATCTTAAATGCTTGCAGTTCAGAACCTGTAGCTTCAGCATTTCCTCAGAAAGAATCTCTCTTTGATATACCAGCTGACTCGCCCACTCCTGGACAGGTAAGACAAAAATTACCTTGTTTTATTTAGACAGAAGGTTTTGAAGAAAATTACTACTTGTAATATAAATGACTATTTTGAGTGATGTTTTTTTTTTAGCTTGTTTTTATGTTTAATAAAAATTAGATATTTGTGAACAAACTTCATATTTGATTCAATGTTAGTTCAATTTCAAACTTTCCTTGAAATTCCTTTCTGACTTGTTTTTAAATCAGAATTTTTCTTTAATATCTTTGCTTGCATTATCTGCTATCACATACTAACCTAGACTGGTCCCAGTTTAGTATCTGTAACTAGCGCTTTTTGTGGACATTAGATGATGCCTTTACAGGGATCAGCTGCCCCTGAGGGCCTTCAGGCCCAGGCCCTTTATCCATGGAAGGCCAAGAAAGAAAATCATTTGTCTTTTAACAAAGGGGACATAATCCATGTCAAAGAACAACAAGAAATGTGGTGGTCCGGGGAGCTGAATGGACAGGTATCCAGCAGTTCTGTGTTGTGTGTTGTAGAATAGAGGCATCTTTAATTAATGAACCTTGAACCCACAAATTTCACTCACCTTATATTGGGGCTGGGGAATGGGGTTAATGAAATTGGCAAAAGAAGTGGCATTAATTAAGTTCAAAATTGGAATATATGCTGGTATAGGTTGACAAAAATCAGAGTCCAGAGTTGTAAAGTTATTTGATGAGATCAACTTAAGGATAACCTGCTGGCTGAAAAGTCATATATAAAAAAGTATTTAAGTTTTGGGGGAAACTTTAAAAACAAATGAAGCACAATAACCATGGTATTTGATATTCACTGCTACAGCTTTTTTTTCTTTATGTTTTAAAAAAAATGACTCAGAGAGGGCCAGTAATTGGCTGTTATGCATGATGTGCATTTTTTTGCTTCTAAATCATTGCTGTGCTATGGAAAAGTGGGCTCTTTTTAACATTTGTTGAAAGGATTGCAAGATCATACTTATTTAAAGAAACAGGATACATACATGTGGTAGTTTTAAACTTGTTTCAAAAAAGATTTTTAAACTAACTACATATAAAAATTGGAGGTAATAAATTAATATATCATAATCTGGAAAATAAAAATCGTAAGAAATTTAGAATTATATGTTTTAATTTTTTTGTGAATCGAAAGTTCTATTGGTTTGAACAAGTACCTGTGAGTAGCTGAGCATGTTAGTTTTGAAATTGTTATTGCATGAACTTTCTGTTATCTGTTTTATTCCTGCTACAACTGACATTACAGAATTTTTAGATACAAGAATTTATATACATGTACAATTCAGAAAACCTGTGTATTTTTTATTTAGTTACATTGTAGTAAAAATAAAATAGTCTATTTGAATATTATTATCATGATGTGCAACAAGACATCTCTAAATACATACACATGTAATAATAACCACATTAGTGAACATAGTACAGTTATTATTTATGGCTGCCATCATTTGATAGATCAGTATCAGTCGATCTTCCATTTAAATGTTTTGATACAGTAAAAATTTGGATAATGGATACATTGAATTCTCTTTATTATTTCACTAAATCTGTCAAATTAGAAGAGATTTAAAATAAAATATATGATCAATTCTGTACCACAATCAGAGAGAGTAGAGCCATTAATATGAGAAGATTTCTTGTTTCTAAAACTAATTGCTTTTTGATGTCTTTCTTATTAAGACTGGCTGGTTCCCGAAGTCCTATGTCAAACTCGTCAGTGGACCAGGTTCCAAACAAACGTAAGTCCTTGTACATGTAGTACCTTAAAAATAAATCTACCAACATAAACAAGAAGAAATAAAGACAAAATTATATACAATATTTTTATGTTTATAATAAAGCTGAACATACATGTTAGAATTGAATGTTTGTACACAGGTTAACATTTTACACAAGTATATGAACAGAGTGAAAAATGAAGCTGATTGGATATATTATTTATAGATCAAGATCTGGTACACCAATGGCAACAAGTGCAGCACCTGCTGTGTCTGTAGAAACCAATGATAAGAGTAGTACGCCAGCCATTGTGGAACACACTGCTGAAGCTGGTCAGTATATTATCATTACATGTAGGACAGAATTTTTTTCTTCATTTTTTTAAAAGATGAACTTTATTACTGGGACCAATTTTTGTACGTTTGTAAATTCAAAGCACTTAACATTTGTGACTGTGACAGTTAACAGTAGAAAAAAAAATGTATGCAATTGTTTTTCTTTCTACAGAACCATATGTGGCCATGTTTTCCTACACTTCCACTGAACCAGGTGACCTGACCTTCACACAGGGGGAGACAATCCAAGTGACCAAGAAAGAGGGTGACTGGTGGACAGGGTCAATAGGTGAAAGGTCAGGGATCTTCCCTGCTAACTATGTCAAGGCCGCAGAACAACAGGTAAGTAGGGAGAATTCAAAAGTGGAGTGGTCTCAGTTCTATATCCAAGACTTATTTGGAATGTACTTCTCTGTTTCCTTTAAAAAAAGAAGCATGTATGCATTGTGTAAACGATCAAAATTTCCAGCATGTATAAAAATGTCTTTTCTTGAAAGTAATATGTCACAGTGTTTTGCATTGTTGTAGAAGGTGGTACCAGGCTTACAAACACTAGATTCTGTTAACACTGAACAAGAGTTATCTCCCTCTATTGATCTTACACCACAATCTGAATCAGACATTGAGTTACTGCAGTCAACACAGAAACAAAACACATTGACAGCTGCCTCCTCCCCCTCCTCTTCTAATGTTGTAGACCCATCACTTCAAAACGAAACCTCCTCCTCAACAAGTACACCCCTCCCTGCTCTTCCTTCACCAGACAAACCAAAATCACCTGACAAAAAGTTAAAGAAATCTGTCACATTTGAAGATCCTTTTAGTGACAATGTTTTTTCTCCCAGTGAGGATATAGCAGCAGACAGCAAGGATATGTTTGGTTCTGAGAGTTCACCATTTGGAGGAGAGGATCTGTTTTCATCAAACTCTTTCTCTGAAGATCCTTTTGCATCAGAGAAGCCATTCTCAAATGATGCACTATTTATGGAGGGTGAGGATCCTTTTAAATCATCAGATTTCTTACCCTCGGATAGTTTTGGGGATTCCTTTCATAAGTTTAATGTTGGAGTTGCCACCCAAACTAGTATCGACAACACCGAATCATCAGAAAACAATGAAGTAATATTTAATTTAGGAGAATTAAATGAGGAAAAGTCTAATATGGATGTGTTCAGTTTAAGTTCAGAGGAAACAGACCAGGTAGTCCTGAGAAAACATGACAATGAAGAGTCAGAATTAAGGAAAACAAGCTCCTCTTTTACTGAACTGAAAAAGTATTTTCCAGATATAGAAAATGGTGAAGGAAACAAAAGCAAGACAGAGGAAATCGACTTGTTTGGGGAATTTAGCAATTTAGAACTATCTAAGAAAAGTCCAGCTGGTGAATGGTTTTCAGGAACATCAAATGAAGATGTTGCCTTGAACAGTCACAAAGGCACAGAAGGTGTAGAGCAGGGGACTGAAAGTCCATTTCAAGACAATTTTGCAGTCTTGCAGAAGCCATCAGAATCTGTTGATAATACTGGTAGTCCCATTGACGAGGTCTCAGAGAACAACTTGGATGACAATTTTACTTTTGTTCAGACTCTTACAGTGAGGAGAAACACACCAAAGCTTGAAGAAATTAAGCAGCATTCTGCAACATCCTCCATCGGGGATTATGATGACTGCTCATTCATGAAGACACCTGTTACTGAAGGGACTGATGTTCCTGTGAATGATGATTATGATGATCTGAGTGAGTTCAAAAGGTCAAGGGAAACAAGTCCTCAAACCACAGAAGAGAAGCCAGGGGGTCTGGATGAGTATGATGATTTGAGCGGCTTTATTATGAATTCTGAATCCCCACAGGAGAAAGCACCGGAGGGGCAAGATGAATATGATGATTTGAGTGGGTTTATTAGAAATCCTGATTCCCCACAGCCAAACCCACCCGAGGAACAGCAAGCAGAGGAAGTGAAAAACTGGAACTCTGGGACAGATGAGATCAGAGATGATAAGTATGATGATATTCCTTACTTTACCGAGAACAAAGCAAATGCAAATGAATATGGAAATGTGCAGAAAGTTGATGAGTATGAAGATTTTCTTGGTATAGTTAAAAATTCATCAGAAGAGAGGAAAGCTGAAGATAATGTTCAGAGAGATGATGAATATGAAGAATTTACTAGTATGAAGAATCCTTCCAATAATAAAAAAGACCCCAAAAGTGAATCAGGGGAAATCATTCAAGATCATGCCTATATTGACATTATTGATGACGACAAATCATCTAAAGATAAGAAAAAAGCACCTAAACAAAAAAAATTTAAGAAGTTTAGTTTTATTAAAAGTTTAACCAAAAATACACCCACAAAACCCAAGCCATCTGTGTTGACTGCACAACCGTCTGAGTCATTTGAAGATGACACTTATGAACCTATAGAAAATTTCCGTTCCATATTAACAGGGTCTAGTGAGGCATCCAAACAGGTATAACACAAAGACATTTAAAGAACACTGATTCCCTCGCACAAGACACATTGAAACACACCTGAAATAGGTGTAGCCACAGCTTATTTATTTTCGATCATTCTGTACTTCTGCAAAGTTTATTTACATGTACATGTATATTAAAGTTTGTATGATGAAACAAAAGTAAATGTTAAATACATGTCTGATGTATATAATTAGATGAATGGTTGTATGATGTTAAAATACAAGTTTAAAACAGATTTGCTTCTTTGACAGCAGAAGAATGTGTTTTTATTGACAGATTTTATATCATTGATCCCAATACACATGTATTGATAAAAAATGTTTATTTTTTTTATCCCGTTCAGAAGGAGAGGGGGGTATACTGCCTTACCCTCGTGTGTCTGTCTGTGTGTGTGTGTGTGTCTGTTGTAACAAATTTTCATTGCAGTTTTCTCAGTAACTACTCTTTGCAGATGCTTGAAATTTTACACTCTTTGTACAGGCATGCCATATGGTGGGATTCATTTTTGTACGAATTCGATGTAAGCTTCCTCTCCCTGTGTTGCTTTGATTCTTATGTTTTGTTACTGTGGACATTGACTTTCTGGATATGTACAATATTTTGTTAATTGAACTTGTGTATATTCAAATTAAGGTGTATATTCTCATCAGAGCAGGGGTATTAAATGTACTAGTGAGCATTGGCTTACTGACTTCTTTATTTTAATTGGTATGATAATATTATGAATTTTTAGCTTTTAGAACATTTTGGATTATTTTTCAATATTTCAGCCAAAACCTTCGCCTAGTCATACCCCAACTGTACAACCCACTGTTCAGGCTCCTCAACCACAGCCGGCCACCAGTCAGCCAGCACAGACTCAACAAAAAACGGGAACCAGTTCAACACTTAAAAAACCAGGTACAAGATAAAAGAATCAGTTTAATACGCGTAGGTCTGGATTTTTTATTCCGTAAAATGAATAACAATGCATGGTTGTGATTTTTAAATTTGATTTTCCATTTTGTTTGATAAACTATAGGACCTGCTACAAATAATGGTATGTTTGAAGCATATCACTCATAATATTCTAACAGAAAATATAATAATGCTTGCATACCAAATGCTGAATATACATGTAGATCATTGCTATATTGTAATACATTATCAGAGACCAGTTGTAAGAGTAATGTCTCTGACCTGAAGCAGATAAATTGAGAATTATGTTATTATTGACAGAAATAGCGTCAGTGATAGCTGCCTACACGGCAACAGGAGGTGAACAATTGTCTTTAAGTCCTGGTCAGTTGATTCAGGTCCGTAAGAAAAGCCCCAGCGGCTGGTGGGAGGGGGAACTTCAGGTGAGTATAGAATAGGTCAAGTATGAGGGTCCAGAGAGGGACGAGTTTTAATGGTCCATACATCTACAATGATCATAGATTAGATTCTCACTAAAAAAAATGTGTGTAGAAAAAAAGACCTCTGTGTATTGCCAATATTCAATCCATATGAATGCAATCTTAAATACTTTTTATCAAATACTGGACATGCTAGTAACATACATGATATCATTCTCAGGCTCGTGGTCAGAGGAAGAAGATAGGATGGTTCCCTGCTAACTATGTCAAACTTCTGGGTGGTGGATCTAGTGCTAGATCCACTCCTGATAATTCATCTCAGAGCGGCTCACCCGCAAACACAGTAAGAATTTATAGTGTCTCAAAGAGTGTAAATTTCAATTTAGATTACAATTTAAGCTTTTTTTCCTATTGCTGGAAAGAAATATCCCTGCTTTACTATTTAGAGTCTAAAGGAAAGGGCTATGTCAATACATTCTATTTTTAGTTACATCGGACTGCCACACCCACAATTCCAGCACCCCAGCCACAGAAATCAGCAATTGTGGAGAATAAATATGGTAAGTTTTATCTTATCACTACCTGTAATACTTTTCTTATGTAATTAAAATGCTATGGCCCTTTTCTCAAAAATTCTTACAGCTAAGATTAAAATTGTCAACTCTGTAACGTGTTCATTTCATAAATATATTCATTTTTGTCCAAATAGATACATATATTTACAACAGATTCTAATGTAACAGAAAATAAAATTTTTCATGACCTTTTATCACTTACAGCTGTACATACTTCTTAGAGAATTGGAAAATCATATTCCTAAGATAAATGTACATGTATTGTAAGAAAAGTTTGATTAATAATCAAGTTTTGAGTAATTTTGCTTACAGTATTTATTTAGATATGTGTATAAGCTCTTGGTATTTATGTCAATTTTGATAATATAAAGTTTCTCTATTTCAACATTGTACAAACTATAAGAACATTGAAGACGGAGGTTCCTTGTTTGGTGGTATGAAGTTGGGATTTAATTCCCTTAAAACTTGTCTAATGAATTGCTACTGATCATGAAATTGCTGCATTGTAAAAATGTTAATATAATTTGTGATTTCAGTTGATCAGGTGATTGCACTGTACCCTTACACGGCTCAGAATGACGATGAATTGACATTCCACAAAGACTCTGTGATTAACGTTATCAGTAAGGAGGATGCTGACTGGTGGCAGGGGGAGGTGAACGGAACAGTCGGAATGTTCCCCTCTAACTATGTCGGACCCCTCATTTCTTCTCCTCCTCAAGAAAATACATGTAAGTAAAGTCTTTATCTTTAGAATAATACAGTTTGCATGATCTCTGCAGTGTTAACTTATAGTTGATACAGAACTAGTCTAGAAATATTCTTGTGGGCCGAGGTTGGAAAAAGGGAGAAGATTCATTTGAAATTTATTTTGGGTGGTAAAATTTTTTTACTCTACTTGGAGAAATAAAAAAAGCATAATACTTGTAGATAGTTTAATACATATAATGGGGTTTAGTGTTAACTATGAATCTGAGCATATTTTGAGGCACAATATGATGCATGTACTTAATTATGCACAGTTATAATTTTAAAAAAAAATATGGGTGAATCTCTCTGGATATCATTTTAAATGCTAGAAACCAGCATCTACATAATGTGTCAGTTCTACCTAACCTTAACTGTTTTTTATTGATTGCAGGATGAGTGACATTTGGAGTGATTTGGGGAGCAGTACAGTTTGTCTGACCTCACCCCTGACACACCCCTCCCTCATTTCACCTACCCCCTTAGTGCATTTAATGCCACACTCACACAAAATATGCCTACTTTATATATATTTTGCACAAAATGCAAATAAAATTTGTTTATTTTTCAGTGCGTAACTTCCGAAATTAATTTTTGGTACGCTGATATCTTGAATGATTTCATTTTGATTTTTTTCGGCCATCAGAAGTTCTTTGGTTATATATCCTTACTAAGATTCAGAAAGAGGCGGGTCAGACAGACTTAACTGGCCACACCCCCTTGTCACTTGTCACTTTTCTGCAAGGGGAATAACTTTGACATCTACTATTCTAATAGGCTATATTTTGTAGGGGGTGTGTGCATTAAAGCTAAATAAGGGGGAGATAAGAGATGGTGTTTAGTACATGTGTACTTAGATTTCAGTTTGTGTGAATATTTTTAAGTGTTGTGAATAATATGAGAAATATTATTTTATAAGTTGGTGCAATTTTTATGCCATTGTGATAGTTGGATGTTAAGTGTAATAATACGACCATACCAGTGTTTTGTTTGAAAGGCATTTCCAAAGGGAAAAAAAAAGTGTAGATGAATCAACTTTTTCAGCTAAAACAAGCTGAACTAATGCAGGAATTGTAAGCTACGTGTATCTATTGAATGCTTCTCAATTTTATTGCAAGGGTATGCCTATGAACAATTATACAATGGATATAATTTTACATTTATTGTGAATATATCATTTTAAATTTTATCATGTCTGTGACGTGTGTCATTTATTGTTGGTAGAGTCTGACATATTTTTATCAATTCTGCACTTGTATAAACACAGATTTTAAGTTCATACCTGTCATACTGTTACTTGATTTTTCATCATCAAATCCTTCATTATTGAGATGTTTGTGTTGTATTTATTGTTAACATTTTTTAGCATCTCTGTTATTGTTAAGTTTTTAATTCCTTAAAGATACTCAGTTTATTTGCCAAATAGTTCAGCTGCACATGTGAGTTCAAACTGATTTTGTACATTGGAAAATGCAGAGGATGTGTTCACACTGGCACAACTATCATACATGTATTCATAAGATAAATTCATGATAAGAATCCTAAATGTTTAAAAAATTGTCCACAAGTCAAAATGCATCGTTTTATCAATAATTAATTTTGATTATTTTAATTTCAGCTGCTCTATTTTCAATTTGGTAAAAAGTTGTGGTGTAAGGAATGCATGATTATTTTGTAAACAGATAAAAACTGTATTCATATACATGTACATGGAGACCTTTGCATTAAAGTTTATCAGGACAAAGACTTGTTTACCCTTAGATTGCTAGACAAAATATGAAGCTAAGTTGTTTTTTTTTCACACAATAGCTTGATGCCATTCATTTTACAAATTTATTCCAAGTATCTTTGTCATGTATAGGTGTTAATCCATGAGATATTGATACACATTGCCACATATTTGACTGTTTATTATGAATTTGGCATTATATCTGATGAGAGGGTAACCTAAGCTATTACTATCAGGACTGTTTAATGTGCCCTTTGACAAAGATAATATAGGGTGTAATTTAATTCAGGAAAAGCTATGTCTTCCCTGGCCAAGTGTTTCTGACCCATTACACTCCTCACAAACCCTTGGCCTATTCTCTTATCAAAATTCGGGATTTTTTTCCTGAGATGTAATTGAGTCTTTTGATATTGTTCAACCAGTCAGGAATTACATGTTTATTGCAAAGCTAAAGTAAATGATGGTATCTCCATTCTTGATTTTTCTTGACTCTAGATAGACTTGGGAATGTACCATTCTATAGATAGCTATCATGGTGTCATCGAACTTTTTAAGTTAATATGCAGCAACATATAGATAACAAACATCAGTCGATAACTGCTTGTTAAATATTCTTTATATACTTCTTTTTTTAAATGCTCTTTAATTTTGTGACACAAGTTGTGTAAAAAATCCTGACTTTTGTAGCATGATAGGCCAAGGGTTTGTAAGGAGAGTAGCAGATCAGAAACACTTGGCTAGCAAAGATGGAAAATCTACAACTCTTTAAAATTTAATATATTCTGTACTTTGTTTAATTGAAAAAAAAATGATATTACAAAAATAGCAGTATTATGCACATTTGATTGATGATACTGTTAAATGTAATGGCTTAAAGTTTGATGTGAATTTTATGAGCACAAGGGAGTTAAACACTGTAGAGTTTCATAAACCCAAGTATTGTACAACTTAGCAGTGAGTACATTGTTAGGAATTATATAATGTGTATATGTATTACATTTAAGTATTTGTGTAATTTATAGACTGAGGAATTGCTTAGTACTTAATATTGGTCTGCTATATATTTGGTATACCACAAATATGTAAAAATGGGGCAATTTGAAAGAATGGCTTTTTATGTGTCTGAATAAATAATCAACAGTTTTGAGATCTATACCATGTAACTGGTGGTTAATGCAAAGGTACAAATATTTTAGCTAATGAAATCATAATTGAAAATGAACCCCTTTTTTCATATATACACTGTAGCTTATTTTTATGTAGGGAGATTTAAGAATGTAAAAAAAAAAGTTTAAAATACCAATTTTTGAATCAAAACAGACCAAAACATACTTGTCACTTAAGAAGAAACTAGACTATATTTATTCAAGATAAGGTAATCCCACCTGATCATTAAAATGAAGTCAAAAGATTTTTTTTCCCCTTATGTGTGCAATATAGATTTAATACATGTAAACTGAAATATTTTGATGTAATAAGTAGTTGAGTATTTGTTAGCAGTATAGAAATAATTATTTATATAATATTTTAACTTTATAAATATGTTTCATTTATTAAACTGCTTGTTATAAATACCTCCATATTATTTTAATGGACTTCTTCCTTTAAAAAATGATAAAAACACTATATAACAAGTGGACAGTATTCTAGTGTAGTATTCTCTCAGCTTCATACTAAAACCAAGAACAGATCTGCAGGGCACAACATTAACATTTGTCTGATTGTCCAGTTCATTTTGTGTTCTGACACATCAATCTCCAGAGGACTTTCTTTTTTTTACCATTTCTGAATATTACAATGTTGTTAAAGAAGAGGTTACAGTTCGTGTTACTGGATCATTTCATATTACCTAATCATCAAACAAATCTTTGTAAGTCAATATTCTTTATGATACTTCATTCTTGAATTTTTTCGCCAAATTTCTGTGAGTCTGAGTCGACAGGTAAACAATGACTTTGGACAAGTAAATTTGTTGGTAAATGGACAAATATCTGTGATGGACAAGTGGATATTTTAGTTAATGTTGAGCCCTGCATCTCTACCTTTGTTTAGCAATATTATACAAATTCTGCTCATTGTTACTTTAAATTTTATGATTCAGAATAGTTTTATATTGAAGTTTTTTTATTCAAAGATATTTTTGCTGAATTACTTGGTATTTAATTTTATCAGACTTCACTTTGGGTATTTAGACATAAATAAAACTGGATAACAAATATTTTAGGTAATTGTTTCTCAGATTTTGTTTAGTATATTGCAACTTGCATGTAATTTGATTTATTTTAGACTAAGAAACTGAGATTCATAGTTGAAAAATGCAGTAGATTATGCAGAGTTACTGATGTGATATAGATGTAACTGTGTTTTACTCTCCTAAAACTCCTGGAATGCTGTAGAAAGTGTTAATTGAAGAACCAGTTAAGGGCTTATTGAAGATTGTATTTCCAATATGATAAAAGTAAGAATATGTTGAGGGGTTGTCATGGAGACAGGTGCACACTCCCTTGTTTTTTCAATAGTAGATATATATGTGTTCATAGCTAGCAATTCAATAAATTCATTAAAGCAGTAATTCAAGTTTTTTTTTTCTTCAAATTGGTTCTGGATTTTACTTCATTAAATAAAAATAGTATATGCAGTGTTTATAATTGTGTTCAGTTATAGGTCTTACGTTGTTGCACACTGAAAAAAAAGACAACTTTGAAATATTAATTATTGTATGAAGTAGAATTTTTTCCTGTATTGAAAAATGAGATATTGAATGGAGGTATCTCAGATATTTTCCTGTTGAAAAAAAATATATAAATCTTGCATTGCACAGAAGAGATGTTGTGGATTGGACCAGTCATAGACAATGGATTAAATAATTTGATGGTTTTTAGTTGATAGATCATTTATTTTGGAGATGATCAAGGACAGATTATTATTTTCTTCAAGGAAAAAGTTTGAAAAGCCAATTGAGAACAGATAATTTATTTCCAAAATCCCTCCCCCCCCCCCCTTTTCATATCAAATGGTTGTTCCCTTAAGTGCTGAAATTCAGTTCAGTGCTCTTGAGGTCAAGTATGACTAGTGGCAGTCCCTGTAAAACGCACTTCAACAATGAATTGTTACTCTAGAAGATTCCAAAATGTTAGGATTATTTTTCATTGAACAACCATGTTTTTTGACAATTTTTTTTTTCAATTGGTTTATGTGAAAAAGGGCATTTTTAATGGACTTTGTGTATTAAATTCAAGGAATTTGGTCTTGAATAGAATTACATAACTGAAAATAATTCAAAACACAAGGAAGTAAATATGATTGAATATAAATAACCACAAATAATTTACTGCAAAAAATTATGAAATGATCATGTTTTTAATAAAATTTTATTGATTAAACAATCATGAAAAAAGAGGAAATTACTAGTCAAATTAAATTCCCGAGGAGAAGAAGTAGGAAATATGTATGTTATTAAGTGCCTCAGGATGCATGGGGGATTTAATTGATTCTTTGAAGTGTGGCGAACTTGCAGTGCATATGAAATGATTCATGAATCATTTCTACAGCATGCCTGCATTTCAAGTACAGTGATGCAATAGAAAAAAAAAGATATCAAGCACTCAAAACAAAGGGTGATGATAGCTAACAAAATGGAAATACTGAACACAATAATGGGTAAGAAACTTGCTTATATGTAATACATGTTTTATATATAGTACAAATGTGCCTAACTGAAATTCGGAAATAAGTTTACATATTGTAGTAAACAGGAAATGGATTATACAGTGCAAAATGCACAAGACTCTGCTATGCATGTTTAGCAAAATTATTGTGTTTAAACAGCCACTGATGGTAAAAACACAATATTATAGAGGAAAATAACAGATCTCATTTAAATCATTTATATAATTAGACCTATTCACCCAGGTCAAGAGAAGTTCAGCAGCAAATCCCATCAATTGTTTTGATACAGGATGTAATGTTACTCTGACATAAATATCAATGTCAAGTTCGTATTGTTTGCTTTAAACATTTGTGTAGGGATTTCCATTATTAGTCTTTCCTTGTCATTATTTTGACTTAATGAGTATACCTTTAATGTTTTCAGGGTCCAGTGATCCCTCTGTTCTTGCCCAGACCTCGTCTGTTGAGAGTAAGAGACAGAACTATATACATGAGCTCATCAACACAGAAGAAACTTACATGTCGGACATGTCTATAGTGCTAGATGTAAGTATTGCTTGGCTTTGAATATTACATCAGTGTGGTTTATCTACTTACATGTACTAGCAAGGTTAAACTCCATACAGATCTAGAAAAATTATTCTCCCTCCCTTAATCTTCAATCTGACATGATGTGACACAAAGTTTCATGCCATCCACATGGCACCGTGGTTTCAATACTTAAATTGGGGATTTGAATCCTACAGTCGACATGGAGATAGGTCCTTTGGATTAAATTGGATGAAATAAAGTGCAATAGATGCTGACATTTAAAAATGACCCCTTACTGTTCAATGGCCATAAGTGCAGAGTACAGATCTAATTTTGCTGCCTTCCACCAACAACTGGTCGTGTTCTTATATGAGTGAAAAATTCTCTAGGGGACATAAACAAACAAACAAACAAAGTTTCACATTATGAGGAATTCCTTTGAACTTCTACCACTGTATTCTTACTGATAATTTTTACTTTTTTTTTCAGGCTTTTTACAAGCCTATGGCTACTGCTGGGGTCATGACTCCAGAAGAATTGGATACAGTTTTTGTTAACTGGAAGGAACTCATTTTGTGCAATACTAAACTTCTCAAGTAAGTGTGACCTTTTTATTTATACCAGGTTACTGTGTGTAAAGCTTTCTGTATTAAATAAAGTCATTTCAACTGCCAATTCAACCATCATATGAATCTGACAATTTGAAAAGAAAGACTGTCAAGGAATAGTATATGGTCAATTGTTTTATTTTTAATTGACAATATAAAACTTTGAGTAATTTTACATCTATGATATAATGTTCATAATATCTAGAGTTGAATGTTGTCAGAAATGTGTAACCATGTTTTGTTTTATACTTGTCCTAGGTCAGTACGAGTTAGGAAGAAGATGTGTGGAAAAGGTCAGGTCATTCAGATCATTGGAGATGTCCTTTGTGAAAATGTAGGTACATAAATCACAAAATGTAAGAATTCCTGTCATACAAGAAGATAATACTGTAGATGGAAACAAACATCTTTTATGTGTGCTATATTTAGATACCTCACATGACCCCATACATCAGATTCTGCAGCTGTCAATTAAATGCTGCAGCATTGATACAGAGATATACAGAAAACAGTCAAGAATTCAGAGAAATCCAAAAGGTAAATTTATAAAAGGGGGATAATCCAAAGAGTCATTGGTTTATAAAGAAACTGTAATGCCATGCTAGCAGTTACAAGTGGCAAATGATCTTAAGACAAAAAGAAACTATATAATTTGTGAGTATTCCTGATTGTTACTATGGTTAATCAAACTAATGATTTTCAGAAATGTGTTCAGGATCCCAAAACCAAGGGGATGCCCCTCAGTAGTTTTCTATTGAAACCAATGCAAAGAATCACGAAGTATCCACTTATGATACAGAAAGTAAGATGATGATGTTAAAGAAATAATGGTGTTTAGAATAAGCTGAATTTTAATTGGTATCAAAGGAAGTAAAATGAATGTCCTGTTTAATACCACTGATGACTGTCCCTGAATAGAAAAAAAATGAATACCGGTAATATTAACTTTATTGAAAGTGAAAATCACAAAACCATACCTATTCCATTATCCAATGACACAGAGAACTTTATTTTATTAAGATTAGAAACGACATCAATGTACTCGTATGTTAAAAAATATTGGATGAACATTTTCAGATTCTACAATATACCCCAGAAAATCATCCAGACCGCCAGAATCTGGAGGATGCTCTTGCTAAGGCTGAGGAACTGTGTAATCAGGTCAATGAGGGGGTTCGTGAGCGAGAAAATTCAGACAAGTTAGAATGGATGCAGAGTCATGTCCAATGTGATGGCCTACAGGAGGTACACATGTAATTTCATACACTAAAGTCAGCCCTTGTTTATTGAAAGATTTCAGTTCTTGAAACTCAATATTACATTTTGCTACTTCATCAAAATTGTTGTAATTGTTGTGTAAGGGTGGTAACTATTGAAAATATGTACATTATTTACATGTACTAAGTATATCGGTTTATTTTCAATAGATTTTAATGACTCAAAAACAATTTTTACAAATATTTCTGTTCCTTACACAGCACTTCAATGAACAGCACATTTTATAAAAAGTCAGAACGATCATGGATTTTTTTCTCCTAATTTCAGAAACTGATCTTTAACTCTGTGACTAACTGTCTAGGACCCAGAAAACTACTTTATCATGGAACTCTTTATAAGGTATTAAAAAAAATCTTTTTTTCATTCTGAGGCAGTATGACAGTGAAGGAGACAAGTATTTACTACATTTTTAATCAAAATCGATGAAATATAGAGGAAAGAAAATATCATTGATTGCATAAAAACACAGTTACAGCAAACATGCTTGTTACAGTGAAGTGATTTTTCATTCCCAGCAGTTTTAAAACGTATTCTGAACTTAACAGATATTACAAATTATTTGTCCCTTGCAGTTAACTAAAAGCATGTTTTACTGTAATGCAATTCAACTCTGCTGTAAATTGATTTAATGAATCATTGATATGGTAGCTAAAATTTGTTTTTATGAGCAAAGACATTTTAGGAAATATACATGTATAATACATCTTTAGCTAAGTAAAGCAGTATGTTGAGTGCAATGAATTCTGTGATACTTGACAGTTTTAGCAAACATTATTATTCATTTTTCAGACTAAAGGTCACAAGGAGCTTTGTGGCTTTCTGTCCAATGACTTCCTGCTTCTAGCCACACCCCTTGGTAGTGCTACCTCATCTTCCTTGTTTGATTCCAAAACAAAAGCTCAGTACAAAATGTACAAAAGTGTAAGTGTAAAACAGCTCAGTACAAAATGTACAAACGTGTAAGACATAGCTTAGTGCAAAATGTACAAAAGTGTAAGTATAGAATAGCTCAGTACAAAATGTACAAAAGTGTGAGTGTAAAATAGCTCAGTACAAAATGTACAAAAGTGAAAGTATAGAATAGCTCAGTACAAGATGTACAAAAGTGTAGGTATAGAATAGCTCAGTACAAAATGTACAAGTGTCAGTATAGAATAGCTCAGTACAAAATGTACAAAAGTGTGAGTGTAAAATAGCTCAGTACAAAATGTACAAAAGTGTAAAATAGCTCAGTACAAAATGTACAAAAATGTAAGTGTAAAATAGCTCAGTACAAAATGTACAAAAGTGTAAGACATAGCTCAGTGCATAATGTACAAAAATGTAAGTATAGAATAGCTCAGAACAATATGTAAAAAAAGTGTAAGTTTAGAATAGCTCAGTACAAAATGTGCAAAAGTGTAAGTATAGAATAGCTCAGTACAAAATATACAAAAGTGTTAGTGTAAAATAGCTCAGTACAAAATGTACAAAGTGTAAGACATAGCTCAGTACAAAGTGTACAAAAGTGTGAGTGTAAAGTAGCTCAGTAGTGAGTGTAAAGTAGCTCAAAATGTATGAAAGTGTAAGTGTAACATAGCTCATTACAAAATGTACAAAAGTGTAAGTATAACAAAGCTCAGTATAAAATGTACAAAAGTGTAAGTATAGAATAGCTCAGTACAAAATGTACAAAAGTGTAAGTATAGAATAGCTCAGTACAAAAACGACAAAAGTGTAAGTATAGAATAGCTTAGTACAAAATGTACAAAAGTGTAAGTATAGAATAACTCAGTATAAAATGTACAAAAGTGTAAGTATAGAATAGCTCAGTACAAAATGTACAAAAGTGTAGGTATAGAATAGCTCTGTACAAAATGTACAAAAGTGTAAGTATAACAAAGCTCAGTACAAAATGTACAAAAGTATAAGTATAGGGTAGCTCAGTACAAAATGTACAAAAGTGTAAGTGTAAAATAGCTCAGTTCAAAATGTACAAAAATGTAAGTGTAAAATAGCTCAGTACAAAATGTACAAAAGTGTACGTGTAAAATAGCTCAGTATAAAATGTACAAAAGTGAAAGTATAGAATAGCTCAGTACAAAATGTACAAAAGTGTAAGTATAGAATATCTCAGTACAAAATGTACAAAAATGTTAGTATAGAATAGCTCAGTACAAAATGTACAAATGTGTAGGTATAGAATAGCTCTGTACAAAATTGTACATATAGAATAGCTCAGTTCAAAATGTACAAAAGTGTGAGTGTAAAATAGCTCAGTACAAAATGTACAAAAGTGTAGGTATAGGATAGCTTAGTACAAAATGTACAAAAGTGTAAGTATAGAATAGCTCTGTACAAAATGTACAAAATTGTACATATAGGATAGATTAGTACAAAATGTACAAAAGTGAAAGTATAGAACAGCTCAGTACAAAATGTACAAAAGTGTAGGTATAGGATAGCTCAGTACAAAATGTACAAAAGTGTAAGTATAGAATAGCTCAGTACAAAATGTACAAAAGTGTAGGTATAGAATAGCTCAGTACAAAATTGTACGTATAGAATAGCTCAGTTCAAAGTGTACAAAAGTGTGAGTGTAAAATAGCTCAGTACAAAATGTACAAAAGTGTAGGTATAGGATAGCTTAGTACAAAATGTACAAAAGTGTAAGTATAGAATAGCTCTGTACAAAATGTACAAAATTGTACGTATAGGATAGATTAGTACAAAATGTACAAAAGTGAAAGTATAGAACAGCTCAGTACAAAATGTACAAAAGTGTAGGTATAGGATAGCTCAGTACAAAATGTACAAGTGTCAGTATAGAATAGCTCAGTACAAAATGTACAAAAGTGAAAGTATAGAATAGCTCAGTACAAAATGTACAAAAGTGAAAGTATAGAACAGCTCAGTACAAAATGTACAAAAGTGTAAGTATAGGAGAGCTCAGTACAAAATGTACAAAAGTGTTAGTATAGAACAGCTCAGTACAAAATGTACAAAAATGTTAGTATAGAATAGCTCAGTACAAAATGTACAAAAGTGTAGGTATAGAATAGCTCAGTACAAAATGTACAAAATTGTACATATAGAATAGCTCAGTTCAAAATGTACAAAAGTGTGAGTGTAAAATAGCTCAGTACAAAATGTACAAAAGTGTAGGTATAGGATAGCTTAGTACAAAATGTACAAAAGTGAAAGTATAGAACAGCTCAGTACAAAATGTACAAAAGTGTAGGTATAGGATAGCTCAGTACAAAATGTACAAAAGTGTAAGTATAGAATAGCTCAGTACAAAATGTACAAAAGTGTAGGTATAGAATAGCTCTGTACAAAATGTACAAAATTGTACATATAGAATAGCTCAGTTCAAAATGTACAAAAGTGTGAGTGTAAAATAGCTCAGTACAAAATGTACAAAAGTGTAAGTATAGAATAGCTCAGTACAAAATGTACAAAATTGTACGTATAGGATTGTACAAAAGTGAAAGTATAGAACAGCTCAGTACAAAATGTACAAAAGTGTACGTATAAGATAGCTCAGTACAAAATGTACAAAAGTGTAAGTATAGAATAGCTCAGTACAAAATGTACAAGTGTCAGTATAGAATAGCTCTGTACAAAATGTACAAAAGTGTAAGTATAGAATAACTCAGTATAAAATGTACAAAAGTGAAAGTATAGAATAGCTCAGTACAAAATGTACAAAAGTGAAAGTATAGAATAGCTCAGTACAAAATGTACAAAAGTGAAAGTATAGAACAGCTCAGTACAAAATGTACAAAAGTGAAAGTATAGAATAGCTCAGTACAAAATGTACAAAAGTGAAAGTATAGAATAGCTCAGTACAAAATGTACAAAAGTGAAAGTATAGAACAGCTCAGTACAAGATGTACAAAAGTGTAAGTATAGGATAGCTCAGTACAAAATGTACAAAAGTGTTAGTATAGAACAGCTCAGTACAAAATGTACAAAAATGTTAGTATAGAATAGCTCAGTACAAAATGTACAAAAGTGTAGGTATAGGATAGCTCAGTACAAAATGTACAAAAGTGTAAGTTGAACACAGCTCATTACAAAATGTAAAAAAGATCAGTCCAAAATGTTATGTACATTGTAGATTAGTATTAATCCATGTGTTTGAAATTGTTAGGATAATATTAAAAGTACATGTATATGTACATGTAAAGCATAGCCATGTACTCTGCAGAGTGCAATAGCTTATGTATTAACAATGTCCTTCAAAATATTACCAGTACAAGGAAGGAACTAACAGATTAGCATTCAAAGTAGACACTACAACTGTAGACATTTTATACATGAACCTAAAAGTAAGAACATATCTGTCTACATATATACATAGTTATTGCAACAGTTCTGTAAAAAATAAAAAAAAATAAACGGTTTTCACATAAAAGTGTAATACATGTATACATGTACATGTATGTATCACATATCATATTTAATACCAAAATACATATATTACATTTTCTCCTAGCAATACTAATTCTGAATCAGTACTTTGATGAAATATATCCATTCAATGCTCTCAATGATTTTTTTTTTTAAATTTTGTTACATCCATCCAATACTTACAATGATTTTGTTTTAATTTTTTGATGTACAGCCCATATTTCTAAACGAGGTGATGGTTCGGAGGTTAGGGGAGGATGACAATGACTGCTTGCTTCAGGTGTCACATGTGGAGCATGTCTACAACCTGAAGGCCCCTACCCTCACAGAAAGGTTTACTTTTACTGATTATATACAATTCATTTGTAAAATGTATGCACTGAAAAGGTATTTCCCTTCATAATTGAGATGCATCTCTGGTACATTGAAATGTTTGGTCACTTGTCAGTGTTTTTTTTTTTAATTTTTTTTATTTTAGCAAAAGTACTTTAAAAAAAAAAAATAATAATTATTTTTCATTCCTTCTTTACAGTTACACGTGTATGTTTACTTTTTTAAATATTTAAAATGGCCCAGTTAGAAGGAGCTAGTGAAATTGGTGAAAACATAACAGGTCAAGATATATTTCTACATTTTATTCTGTTTAATATACATTTAATAAGATTTCTGTTTTGTTTGTTTTATGCTGTTCTATCGTTTTCAAAAAAAAAGGAAGAAAAGAAAGAAAAAAAATAAAAACAAAACCTTAGTATTAGTTCTAAGTATTATCATCTGTCAACCACTTATGAAGAATGAAAAAAAAACTGATTATAGTTTACATCACATGTGATGTATTTTTGATGCTTCAGACATGCTAGAACATATATGAAGTGCATGCATTGATGTCAAAGTTCTAAAATATCCTTTAAATCCTAAAGAGAGTGTCATAAAGCTTATAGCTTTGCAATGGAGATTAAGTAATACTAATATAAAAATGATGAAATAAGTTGTAGATAGATGTATGCCAAAGCATATGTATCACATCATATACATATACAGTGTATATTACAAGACTTAGTTATTTGGGTACTGTTAAGGGAAAAAACTGCAAAATTATAATACTGTTGATATTTTCTTGACCACTTAAGGGAGTCCTGGGTCAGACATATTGATGCTGCTTCCAAGCTCTTCCTTGACACAGAGAAGAAGAAACGAGAAAAGCTTTTCAACTGTGAGTTACATCACTATATACTCCAGATAAAGCAATAGTCTGATTAATAATGATATTGTTAAATGCTCCAATTTATTACAGTCAAACCTCATTAACTCAGAATCAATGGGAATGAGAAAAAACACTGAGTTAATCGAAGATTTGAAATATTGAGGGTAAAATACTTAAAAAATATGTGATTAGGACTTCTAAATTACTTGGACATATCCATGGTACTAAAGATATCAATGTTTGAGATACTGAAATTCAACTGTATTTCCTTCTAAAATATTCCATGAGACATGTCAAAAATATGGATATCTTATTAAAATTATTGAAAAAGGCAAATTGTTTACCAGTATTTTGAAAGTAAAAATCTGGATTGTAAATTTTTTCATTCTGTCATTGGGTACTGAAAATTGTATTTTAATTTAGTATTATGCAGAACACATGATTCATATTATTGCAAAAGATTTTCTGAAAATACAAAGAGTTTGGCGAACAAGGCGTGCAAAATGCCTATAGCTTCAAATGTTTAAAAGTCATATTTAAATTGTGAATTTAGTATTTAGAGTAAATTCTTATCATTGACAGGTATGAAATTATGACAAACAAAACTTATCTGCGGAAAATTCTTTTTGGCAAAAATCAATTTATAATTTTTATTAAAGAATAGGGTATTCTTGGGTGTTCAAACCCAAGCAATGAAAAACCCTGAATATCAATTTTAGCTTCAAGACTAACAAACCAGCCACTATGCTACACCACTCATAACAAATACCCACATTTAAAACATGTTTGAAATATGACCCTTAACTAAATGCACTTCAAATATTTCTCAGAAAAATACAAATGTTGTGTCATAAAAGTCTATTTTTTGAAAATCTTGAATTTAATGATATTGCATTCTTACATGTAATAAAAGTTGAGGAAAGATTATAGCAACTTTCATTCTGGGGACTTAAAAGATAAAAAATCATAAGGAGAACATTTCAGTGGCATAAAACAAGAATTAAATGTCCACCATAAAACAAGGTTCTATTGAGGAAGTGTCATTTTGGTAAAAATTAAGTTGTCTTATGATACCTTCATTTAAGCTAGTGAATATACCTACATATACAGTAAAACCCAGTTATAAAGAAGACCTCATATTTTGCTTCCCCATAACTGAGATCCTTTATGTTCGTATAAAAGAACATAGGAAAAAGTCTTCTACAGGAATTGTAAAAACTTCTTTATAACCAAGATTTCCTTATTAGAGAGTTCTTTATAACCCAGCTTTACTGTATATAATAAGAGGATAGTTTTAGCTAAACATATGAAGTAAGCACTTTAAGCTGATTGATGCATTATTTCTGAAAGGAGAGAGTGTATACTGTATACAGGGAAATTTTCGCCCCCATGTTATTTTCTCCCCTTTCGCAGTAGACACAACTGGGCAAATTTAAGACGGGGCAAATTCAAAGAAAAAAGTATATTTTCTTAAACAAAACTGTGACTGGGTGATATTAAAACGGGGCGAAATTGTTTGCAAGTGTAAAAGGGCGAAAATAACCCTGTATACAGTAGTTTATAAGGTAGTATATAATTAGTTATTATTTTGCTGGGTATTGAAAAATATTAAATAATGGCTTTTAAAACAGTAGACTGTACCTGAAGAACTGAACTATGTATATAATATAGGTATGTATTAAAAGAACAAGTTTTGACATTTTCCCTTGACAGTGGGACAGAAATCCCACATGATGGGTAGGCTTTTGGTGATTATCCAGGAAGGCATAAACCTCGCCCCCACAGCTGATGGTAAGGCCCCCTCCTTAGAAACCTGAGGAATTCTTGGGTTGTACTAATCACAGCAGAGAATGCTCCCTTTGTTAGCTTGGTTTTACTAATCACCCTTTAGGACAGTTGAAGGCTTGCCACTGTTGATGTTGTCTCTTTTTTTTAATTGATGTTGTTGCTGTTTTTCAAGAAAAAAATACTTTATGCATGAGTTCAAATGTGAAGAAGTAATGAATATCATGCATTTTGTACATTTGCATCATTCAGAATAGTTTCATGATTAAAAATTGATAAGATTGACTTTTTTTCACTGTTAAGATCACAGCAGATTTTATCTTGCTGCCTTAGATGGGATAACAGGGCATATCTCTTACAGATATGACTGACCAACAAGCTACAGTCTGACGACAATAAACAAGTTTTAAGGCTAATTTTAAATTATTACTTTTCTTGCTTTGAATGTTAAGTTATCAGTGTTAGAAGCATTTCCCATAGGATGAAAAATAACAGAAGCTGCTGAATACTATAGTATACAGGTTGCATGCAGAGAAGTAAATCCCTATTTGGATTGAACAAAATTTATGCATCAACCTTTGGAGAAAGGAAAAAATACAAACAAACAAAAGAAAACAAGAGATAACTTTAAAAAAGGGGAGGGAGGCACTAGCTGCATTGTGTTTTTCAAAAAGTGTTAGTACATGTATGCCAATTTGCTAATTTCCTTAAACTCCTTTAGCATTGCTCTGCATGCAACAAACACCCCAGTTTGATAGAAATCATTAGACACAATTGAAGTCGCTTTAGCTCCCATTATAGTTTTAGTCTAATGCATGTTGTGTGACAGAGGTATTTCAAGATTTTTTTCTTTCTGTTTCCTTTCTTGTGCATGATGTTGACTACCCACAATGCAGTGCGCAAGATTAATGGCGTTGGTCGGTTACTGGTTGTGCTGCAGGAGGGTTGTGATTTACAGGCCAGCGATGTCAATGGTAAAACTAAAAATATAAACAGCATGTTTATTGATAACAGGATAAGACTGGATTTGTCCTATTTACTTTACTCTGAAGTTTCTTTTTTTTTAAAATCACAATAAAAATTTCATCATAGAGTCTGACAACAAAACAGTTTGAGTTAGTTATGGAGAAGTTTGAAAAATATACTATGTTTTATACTATCACAGTGAAACATTTGGAGAAAAAGATCTTTGATATATATATATAATATATTGGATCATTTACATGGATTATATGTTTGTCATCTTATGATTCAAATCCAGATTGAAATGTTTAAAAATTTTCAAGTTCACTTTAAATTAATTAACAAAAAAGTTTTTCTTTCTTTTAAATTTCAAGGTAAAAGAATAGAGAATTATTCTACTAGATTAATGTAACCAAAAATTATGATTACATTGTAACTCAGTAAATATGATTACAATGTGATATCATTTGGTTGTAATACAGGAAAGAGTGACCCTTACTGTGAGGTCAGTATGGGAGTACAAGAACACAAAACCAAGGTCATCAATGCGACCTTGAACCCTCGTTGGAATGCCTCCATGCAGTTCACCATCAAGGACTTGGAACAGGATGTGTTGTGTATTACTGTGTTTGATAGAGACCTCTTTTCTCCAAATGGTAAGTTAGAAAAAGAACTCTTTTAAACAGGTACTGTTGAAACATTTCTGTTTGTGGGGGTCAATGTTTGTGGGCAAAAAAAATTTTAGAAGTTAGAAGGAATGTAATTTTGTGGTATATTGTGTATACATAAGATTCAATGAACCGTTATGTTCACATATTTTTCATTGTTCATTGGGATGTAAATTCATGGATAAGGATGACCCACAAAATCCATGAATATTGGTCCTCCACAAAACAGTGATAATTCCAAAGTATTATGTACTTTATTTTGGGAAATTTTAATAAGTAAGGTATGCAGATTTACAGGTTTTCTCAAAACATTTGCCTGTGGTCATTCTTTAGTAGAAATTGAAACCAGATAATGCAAGCCAATTCATAAAGCAAGAAAGGCATTTTATCTGAATATTTAGTTTCCTCATAGATTGAAATATTTCATTAAAAATTGGGACATTTCTTTTAATTGATATTGGAATATTAAGCAGACAAACTTACAGATACCTGAATTTTAATAACTGTTCCCTTTTTCTTTGCAGACTTTCTGGGGCGCACTGAGGTGAGAGTCAATGACATTTTAAAGGAATCCCAAACACGTAAAGGACCAATCACAAAGCGTTTATTATTACATGAAGTGTCCTCGGGGGAAGTCGTAGTCAAACTAGATCTACAGCTTTACGAGAACACATGACGAGAGCAGACGAAGTAGGACGTTTGGTTGTTAAAGTTATATACAGCATGTTAATGAGTTTGGAAGCTGGACCCTTTTTTTAAAAATTAATTTCAATGAATGAGATTGTAGAACAATTCCAAAGAATTTTTTTTTATAGTGATGTTAAAATGCAAGTTATTTAATCATCACCCTCTACATTCAGCTGCTAGAGTTGGGACAGTAATTTAAACAAGATGTTGTTGAAGTATATATAATAAGATTAAGGTCTCTATTGATAAACATCTTGTTTTTTTCCCCATAACAGTGTTCAATGGCAGTGCAGTACATTCTTCTTAAAGAATGCTTTAGAAAAAGAAAAGGTTTCTTTTTTGGCCGTTTTTTTTTAACCCAGGAATAATTTTCTATTGCCCCAAAGTAAAATTCAGTGTGTTTGTATCTTCCATTCCGTTTTTTACCAACAATTTTTTTTCCCTTATTGTCGTGTAATGTTCAAATTTGATATGTTGTTTCAGCAGTCAAAACAACATATTTCGTACCAATTAAGGTTAATTTTCTATATCCTCTGGATAGGAGATGGGGTGGTGGAATAGATTCATAACTTTGTAAAAATGAAAAGGCAACTTTTATAAACTTTGTTGGAAAGGATGATAAATCTAGTGAATCTCCTGGGATTAATTATCTTGCCTTCTGCAGAAAATTCAGAGCCTAAGCTTTAGCCAACACATTAATGCCCTGTTCACATAGAGATTTTAATAATTCCAATTAAACATACTAAGTTACTGCTAATTAAATTTGAACCGCATTCACACGGAGAACTTAATGTAAATTAGTTTAATTCAAATTAATTTACTCCACGTCAAATTACTTTGCATTAGCTCCATGTGAATGCTAAGTGAAGCTAATTAGAATTAAATTTTGACGCATGATTAATGGCAAAAATAAGTCACATACCACATTTTGGTGGTCAGATATAGGCACTTGAGCTATTTTTGAGTGAAAAACAAAGAAAAAGTATGTAAATCTCCAAAAATGTGTACAGATACTATGACATTATGTCAGATGGATCTGCTCTGTATAAGGTGACATGATTTGCAAATGACATTATAATAGCCTTACTGTAGAATTCAAAATTTTAATGCGCATTAGTTTACTTCACATTGACTGTTGTGTGAACACAATTTAATTCACAGTAGATTAATTTGCATTATTTTATTTGGCATTAATCTACTGTGAATTAAATATTTAATGCGCATTTGTGTGAACAGGGCATAACATAAATTAACAAATTCTAGCATGGTGATGTCTGTTTTAAGGTTAAGGTCATATCTAGGTAATTTTTGCATTTATTGAATTGTATGTTCTGAATGCAGGTATTTTATGAAATGGTTGAAATAAACATTTAATTGAATTATACAATTAATTTCAAGGACTTGATAAACACATAATTCAAGATAGATTTTTGTCTTCTGACTGCCCTATGGAAATAAAAAGATATTTCCAGTTTTTACAGCTATAGTTGAATAACATCTGTTCAATGAATTTTCTAGCATTTAGGAAATATACATGTATATATTCGTATATTTGTGTTATCAAGAATATGATTGTTAAAATTGAGTTGTCTCTTCCAATAAATAGGCACCACTTCCAGATTTTTCATTAGGCCATTCCAAATTTTTCTCTGTTTAGCATCCACCCATCTTTCAAAAACCTACCTATCTATTTGCAAAAAAACACACAAGCCCAAAAATAAAACACAGGCTTAAAAGCCATAAAAATGATGTTATTTTAACGATTTGATTTCATGAATCTATTTTTCTGGAAGAAAGGTACATACGTCTATTCTTTAGCAAACTCAAGTTTTTTTAAAAATGCTTAAAATACACCTAAAATTACATATTATACACAAATAAATAGAAATTGTCAGAATTCAAAGATTTTGACCAAAATGATCAATTTCATGACTCTTGATTTTGTTTGTTTTTTCTGATATTGGTGTCTAAAACCAAGGCGCACGCGGACACTAAACATAGAAAAAACTTGGAATGGCCTTGTTTTTACATTAGGACTTATTGAATATAAAAACTTTCAATTTTGTAATCTACAAAAGTAGCATGATCTTTAAAAATCTGAGTAAGGTTTTTGAGGCATTCTTCAGCATGTTCACTGAATTTGAATTTGTCTTTGATATTTGTTTACAAAAAAAATGCATAATGGAGTAAAGCATTTAATGAGAAGAATATGTTGTACATGAAACAAGTCATTGTTTTGACAAAATATAGTGCAATACAATCCCTATACATGTTTTTTATTCATAACATTGGAACACGAATTAAATTGTGTATATACATGTAAGTGATCATAGTCGGTAAGACCAAAATGGACCTGTCACATTTGTGAATGTTTTTGTGTGATATACTGGGAGCAAACATTTTAAAGTGGTTTTAATAAACACAGTATGATAAATGAGAGAGTGTGTGTGTGTTTTATCATTCTAAGATTACAACCCAATAAAGTGTTCTATGGAAAATAAATTTCCTTACACAGTGTCAAATGTGAAATTGACTTGTCATTGAAAGAGTTCCTGGACCACTTTTACTGCTAAACCACTAATAGCCTTACTATTATTCATATTGCCTTCTATAATGTACGAAATCCCATTGAGCTCATTTTTGTAGGTTAAAAAAAAGATTTTTCGCGCATTATAACGCGAAAGTTTCGTGAATAAACGCGTGACTTTTGCAAAAATGCGCAAATTTTGCGTTTATTTGCGAAACTTTCGCGTTATAACGCAATTTTTTTTTTTTACCTACGAAAATGTTTTTTGTCAAAAAGAAGAAGAGACAATTGAACATATCCTATGGGAATGTGATCTTGTACAATCACTCCTTGAAAACTTTGAATATTATCTCCAGCAGAGAAACCTCCATTTATCCATAACAAAAAAATCATTCATTTTAGGTACTGGATGAAAAAAATAATGAAATAGTTAATATCTTAATCTTATGGTTAAAATATATTTATACTTCTAGATGCATTGATAAACCTCTAAATGTGCGCTCTCTGTGATATCACACTTCAGTTATTTTTACCAAACAAAAAAGTATATATCATATAAAAATGGTGAAAAAGAGAAATTTGACACTCAGTGGAACAGGTGAACCAACTATTTTTGTAACTTTTTAAAACTACACGTAGTAATTTGGATTTTTGTTTTTGTAAGGACATTTATAGATAAGTTCTTTTAATTTTGACTATTTGGGGGTGAGGATGGGTAGATGTTAGGGGTACAAAAATATGGCAATTTATTTGAATCCAGTATTAGTGCTTTAATTAAAAATTAAATTTAAAACTTTAATCTAAATACTTTTTCCCTACACCAAATATTTCATTAGTCTATTAAAATGGGCCTTTGATTTAATATTTACCCTCTTGCTTTTGTGAATGTAATTGCTCTTTCCAAGATTATTGAAATTTACTATGGTAAGTTTTTCATGCGACGTTTTCGATTCTTTTTATATATAGTTCATGTAAAGAACATAAATTTGTATTTAGTAGGAAAAAAGGACATCTTCGATAGGGTTCATTTTACCGGACATTCCTTTGACATTGATTACTACATTAATAACGTATATTCTTATCAATGAGATACGAATCGCATTACATTTGATGTAATTTTACTTTAAAGATCCTTAAACTTTTTACCGATTAAGTGAATAATTATTAATTATTATAATATAGCTAGGATATTTTCAAATATTCACATTTGCAAATATTTTCCTTAGAGGAGCCTATTGGGGAACAAACGTTCAATTTTGTATGAATAAATTTCTCTGAAATACACAAATGCTGTGTCATAAAATGTATTTTTAAGGCAAAGTGGATCTTTGCTCCATGTTTTAGTTAACTAAAAAATGCATATTTTTACTCACTTATATTTATCGCACCACAGGCATTTCGCTCGCTAATTAGAATTACCAAATATTAATCATGTCTGAAGAGGAATGTCTATAAATATTCTCTAATATGGTCTTGTTCCTTGTTTAAGTTTAGCATTCTCTGAACTTCATAATCATAGATTAGCCAGCGGAAGATTTTTTAAGTGTCGAAGTCATCTAATCCTGTGTTTGCGCAGCATCTCTGTCTATGTGTAAACAGTTCTTATGGTTGTGCACATCTGCTTTAGAATATGAACGTGATACATTATATTTGTACATATTATCTATTCATATGGCGTATTCGACTCTCTTTAGCAATGTGTAAAAGGTATGTATTATTCAGAGTAACTACTATTCACTATTAAAATTCAACTTTGAAATATATTTGCATAGTTTTCATTCACTTACCAAAGTTTGTCATTTGAACTTGTAGACAATGATGTTTTAAATTTAAGTTTTGGAATTTTGATATCTGCCCCCACCCCCACCCCCGACTTGAAAAAAAGCAAAATGAAATATAATAAAATATTTTAGTTAAAAAAGAGGCTTGGTAGAACATTTACCGGAACCCGCTATGAGGATTTTTATGAAGTTTAGGAATCCAGTAAAAGAATGGTAATTCAAATTCATTTTGATTGTTGGGAATATTAAATTATCTAAAACGGACAAATGATTTTGAAGAATTTCCTCCTTAGAGAGGGAGGTATGGGTGTAAGTTGGATTTCCACCCGTAGAATTAAATCCTAGTTCCTCTAAAATACAATTCAAATAATGAGCCTTACAAAGACTATGTTGTTACCAACTTTGTCAGCTGAGACCAGTGCATACTGATCGTGTAATCTATCTAATTCCTTTTTCACTTCTGAACTATTAAAGGCAGAAGGATAAATAGTTTTCATAAAGCCCCTCAATCGCTTAATGCGAGATTTCAACATCCATCTGATGCTCTTAATCCATTCTGACAAAGTGTCAAGGTCTTCTTTTTGGCCCATCATCTAGCGTAATTTTCTACAGAATTCATAATATTTATAAAATTATGACGCCAGTTGAAAGAACGGGGTTCCCTAAATTTAGGCCCTTTTGAATTAAGGGATTTAAGGTCCTCATTATTAACTTTGTTTACATCACCAGTAATGACGTGTCCAGCAGGACTATAGTTGTAGGGTGAAGAAGAACATGAACACGTAGGAGGATTATGCATCAGATATCTAGGCATTGTAGAGGGGTTTTTTGTAATTAAGAAGTTTGGAAGCAATAGTCGATGTATATTTATAAGAAATACAAGGTGTGGACTTCAACTTGAAATATGGTGGAATACAAGACTGGACCTTTTTGTGATTAAGATTATTACTAATATTAACAGCGTCGATTCCTTTGTTTGCAAATTGAAGTTTAAGGAACAAACGGGTTGTTTGAGCAGTGTTATCTTCCGTAAAACGTGGCGGTTTAAAAAACCTATGATTTGCAATATCCATAATCACAGACCCAAGCCTGTATTCTGGTGTCGAAGAATCCAAATATGGACTTTCCTTGACCTTTTCAAATAAACCATATAGAACTTTCAAAGGGACAGAGTGAAGTTTGGTGCGAATGTGATGGAGACCTAATTTTTTATTTACGGTAGTAGTGAATTAAAAGAAACATCGTGTATAATGGGTTTATTGTATGACCGATGTCCATGACTACGCTTACGTCTCAGTATTGTTAAAAGTCCCTACACATTCCCAATACTATCGACATTGTCATTGCTTCCATATGGAAAGGCTGTGCCTAGTTTCCTAATCCAGTATTCTTCTCGTTGTCTACGGAAAGGTGTACTCAATGAAGGACTATTATGTATGATGGTAAATCTTTTCTAGAGTTCTAACTTTCATTGATAAAATAGTGATCAGGTAAATTAAAGTGCTTGTAGAGAAGCTGCTGGCCCCCGAAAGCTATTCTTTAGAACTGTTTGTAGAATTTGAGGATTTACTAGTACAATTCTCATAAGAATAACTTGGGTTTTCAGATATGTAATAACGTGTGTACTAGGAACAGAAGCTGCGCTTTCGCAATGAGTAGTAGGTTAACTTCTTTTTTAGCAGGTTCACTTCTTTTATCAGGTAAGGGTCATGGTAGCCTAGTGTTATGTTGTTCGCTTTGTGATCGAGAGGCCCGGGTTTGAATCTTGTTCTCCAAGCCGCATAAATACTATAAAATAAAAATAGGTAGTGATTGTTCCTTTGACCTCAATGCTCAATGGCCCTGAGTTCCGTATACAGGTCTAAATTTGAATCCCTTCACCGGTATATGGTGATATCTCTATATGAGTGAAATATTCTCGATTGGGACGTCAAACAAACATACAGTCAATCAATTTTTTGGCAGGTTTATTTAATTTCCAAGTCACTATTACTTCTATATTGATTAAACTTTTATGGATGATGACAAAGAAGATTGGTGAACATGACGAGCGAAAAGCCTATAGTGTGACAAACATGAAGGTGAAAAATTAAATCTAAATTATATCAAAATTTTCCTTTATATTTCATCTAAAATTAAAATATACTGTACGAAAATCTCTACAATTGACAAAAATCTCACAAAGCTTGAAATTATTTGCTTATGAAATATTACTAGTATACACACACTAAAGAGGACAAAACGAGTCATTTTCTCATACGATATCACTATTTTTCGATATGAGTGGATCTTCTCTCCATTTTTATAAAAGTTAATCCTCAAAGTTTGCATAAAATATACATTTTTTGGTTATCAAATATATGGAGCAAAAACCCATTTGTATCTTAAAAATATACTTTTATGACATAATATTCGCATATTTTCGAGAAATACTCGAAGTCCATTAAGTCAAGGGTCATATTACAAACATTATTTAAATGTCACTATTCATCAGGACTTGTGTAGTCTAGTGGTTAGCGTGCTAGTCTTTCGATAAAAAAAGCGTGCTAGTCTTGAAAGAAAATGATACTCAGGATTTTTATTGATAGGGTTCGAACCCCACGAATACCACATTGTTTTTTTTTAATAACAGAATAAATTTTGTCTAGAAAATTTTCCCACAGAAAAGTTTTGTTTATCATAATTTCATAAATGTCAATAATGAGAACTTTACTCTAATACTAAATTCACAAATTGAACATGATTTTTAAATATCTGAAGCTATAGGCTTTCTGCACGCTATGTTCGCCCATCTCCTTTACAACAAACTTTAATCATGAAATTAATTTTGCCTTTTCGAATAAGCGATAAAAGAAATTGTTATAGAAAGGTCCATTTCCAAATAGCTATAAATCCAACCCTAACCATTCTAGTACATAAGCTTTATATTGGTATTTATAAACACTTTTAGTTGTGCTTATATGCTGCGTGACCTATTTTAGGGATAAATTATCAAGAGAATGATTTGGATTCGTACTTTAATCAATATAACATTCAAATTTACCAGTTATGCTTTGAATGCTGTATTTGAACTACATTTCTTGGTGCATTGTCATGCAGATTGAAGAATTCTGAAACAGGTCTTTTGTCAAATTAGTAGAAATTCTTACTTGTCAATTACCTTAATCTATTATATAACATTCAAATTTACCAGTTATGCTTTGAATGCTGTATTTAACTTATATTTTATTGATGCATTTCAGATAAAAGAGTTTTGAAACAGGGGTTTGGTCAAAATAGTAGTTTTAACTTGCCAAATCTTGCATTGTTATTTCATCTTGGATATATACAGTAAATATTACAGTTATATTTCGGACTGTGTATTTGACCTTTATTTTCTTGATGTGTGAATATATAAGAATTAATTGTTTAGTATTTTCATGAACCTGTATTTTCTGGATCAGTAAATAGATGAAAGTCTTAGTATAATAAGTAAAGCATCTTGTTACACCTTGAATTGTGCTCTTTATTTTTTTAAAATCCAAACAGGGTATCCTAGTAGTTTCAATTCGTGATTGTGAGGCCTTGGTTCGATGCTTTTTCGCCGCATTATATGGAACCTAAGGTGTAAACATAGGTAGTGACCGTTCCTTCTCCAAGCGCCTGCATTAGATGTGAAAGTCCTGGGTTTTCCGGATGAGACCTTAAAAACCGCGGTCCTGTGTCACGGTAGGCGTTGGCACGATAATGAATTCTCACTCCTTAATGGTCCTGAGTGTCGAGTAAAGGTCTAAATTTGAAGCCCTTCACAGGCATACGGTGACGTCTCTATGTGAGCGAAAATTCTCGGATAGGAAGTTAAGCAACCTAAAATCAATTAATCAAATGATTTGAAATCCGGTTTTTATTTAACAATTACTTAAGAGTATTTTTGAATTGTTTCAGCATTTACAGCTTCAAACCTTGTTGCGTTGGAGAGATATGGAATTCAACAGAGGGCAAATGCATGTGTAAGTAAAAAATAGAGTGTTAAATAAATAGAAATAAAAAAAAGCTCCTCAATGTTCATTATTTTAGAAGTCAGAGGAGGGAGTTAATGCTATTTTTAATCATATATTACAGTATGTCCATCAGAATATTTAGGAGTAAACTGTACTTTTTTGTGCACAGTTCCGCAAAATGGATACAGATGTTTCACTGGAAAATGTAAATGCAACCATGTCTCTTGTAACGTAAGACAACCTAGAGGCTGTTTCACATTGACCGGTAATTAAATAGTTAAATAATTGTCCTTATAATGAGATACATTTGCTTTTTCTTTTTAAGATGATGCTCACAGATTGATATTTTTTATTTTATAAAAATAAACAGCCACAATGAATGCTTCAAAGAGAAGTTATATGTTGCCACAGATCAAATATACGAGGATCTACAATTCGAGTTTATTACAGAATCAAACGAGCCTTGATAAGGATGTTTATATACCCTTATCAATACTACTAAGTTTATGTGGTGTAATTTTCCTTTGCGCTGTCAGTGTTGAATGTGTCGTTGTCTTTCGTAAAAAGATTAACCAAAGACACTTAGAAAATAGTCAGCAAATATCCGAGCCTACTTACAGTGTCGTCAGACTCAGAAATGAATAGAACTGTATCCGAAACATTGACACACATACTCTGCACAGATGTCTTGATTTCAAGTGAGACAAGATGTTGACAACATGACAAAAATGATTAGTTACAATGTCACAAAATTTACAGTATATATTTCTTCCTTTCTCTGATATGAATCAGGGACTTATGACATCTTTTTTATTGGATTAAACCTTTGTATATATGCTGAGTTGTGCTCCGCTCTTAATTGTGTATTCAACATTGATGAATGTAGAACTCTACGCAAGGCCTTAAATCACACTTCAATTGTAATTACATGAACGTTTTTTAAAATTTTTAATACATTAATCAGCAAATTTTCCCCATGATTGTGTGAGATTTTTTTCTTACTTTTTAATCAAACAGTAAATCTTGCAAGTTGAAATAAAGCTTAACACCTCTTTTAACGATTTGATGAGAGATTTGTTAAAATGTAGTTATCTTTCAGCTCAATAAAACTGTATTTGAAGTCGATCACCTAAATATCGAAATACATGTACATCATATTGATACTTTATTTCATTCATTTCAGAATAAATGTAAAGGATGAACGCATAGATAAAGAAATAGAAAACGCTATGGTTTCTAAAGGAAATAAGTATATTAATTAATGAAGGTTTAAGCCTTGTTATTGTCATGCCTGTATACATTTGTACATGTAGATTTCATTAACCATTAGTTATATTTTGACTTAATTTGACTTTGACGGCGGCTTAAACTCTTTTGTTCATGATTTCGACATACTATATTTTACTGAAACCCATCTCGAACATACCGTACACAATGATTATTTACACTTGGATGGGTTTTGTAATATTTTGCGAAAAGATAGAAACTGTTTTGGGGGTGGAGTTATGATCTACTTATCTAATAAAATACGGGCTGTTAGGCGCCAGGAATTTGAACCAGCTGACATTGAATGCACATGGATCGAAATAGATAACCGTACCTGTAAATATTTTTATGCTGTATATATCGTCCTCCGTCAATATTGACACAAAGGATGACTGCACTTAACACCGGTTTTTGGGTCTTTTTCGGTTGCTTCTGTTGCTTTTATATCTAAACCTTAGTTCACTTTTCTATGTTTATGAAAGAATCCTGTCAATTTGGAACCGAATTCAAATCTTAAAATGATTTTAGACTGTGATACAATAAAATGATTCAATGTTTTTTGTCCTTACTGCTTCCAAAATATAGAGAATTTACACTTACCTGCCCTTAAATGAACATAAGATATGCATGAGAGGTGGACCTAACATTGTAAGAATTGATCTAAAATTAGACTTGATAAAGAACAATGACTTGTTTGAAAAAAGAACGTGATCACTCTTTCCAATATCCCTCTCCATTCTGTATGGCACAAATACACTACTGACAAAGGTTTCAAAACGAAATTAACAATAGGAGCACGTCAATGTAATTAAAGCAGATTTTATATCAATGCCAGATGACATAACGTGTTCGAACACAATGTCCTTGTTAGCACAAAACATGCTACCTTACAAGTCATGTGACGGAATTTAGTATTCACAAAGTTACCTGAGGTACGAAATCACGTGGTGAATTATAATATTCAACATGTCACAACCCTTGGTTACAACACACAGAGCGAATGTAAGAAGAAGCATGAGCGCATGTTTGTCTATTAATCTCCTTTTGACACATTATTATTTATGCAAATATACAATTACTGTTAAACGTAGAACAATAGACAAACATGCGCTGACTATGTATGAAGTCAGTAAAAAAGTGGGCGTCCTCATTATCGAACGGAGATTCAAGAAATTGGGATGACCCTTGCCTTTGAAAACACATTCGAACTTCGTAAATACACACTTTTATTAAACATAATAGTAGTATAAGGGGTCTGGATGGGCGGGTCAACTGAGTGCACTTTTGTCCCCCCAGATCCTGGATAGGCGGGTCAACTGAGTGCACTTTTTTTGGGCCCCAGATGACCGGTTCAATCTAGTATACACCCTGGAAAAACCCAAGTAAAAAAAAAGGGGGTCTACGTTTAATCTACGTTTGTGCTGAGTCAGGTATAGGCAATACACAATCTTGGCATCGATTCAAGTATACCATTGTGACGTCATGTCATTCACACAGAGCTCTATTTTCTGAAAACGGAAAAAACAATAACACAGTCAAAAGTGTGTAAGATGATTTATTCAAAGTAATGTGTACATAGTATTTACTTTTTCTTCTGGAGTTTCAGTGTCTTCTCCGTCTGGGTAGTAGGAAGTTTCCTCTTGTTGTTAGCCTGCTTTTGATCCTGTTGACTGGTCTTATGTTGGGTGGTCTTGTTTTCTTGTGCCTTTTTCTCCAGTTTTTCCACTTCTTTGAGTAATTCCATACTGTCATCTGTACACTGATGGGCCCAATGTCCAAAATTTCCACACTTGTAGCATAAGTTCTGTTTTTTTCTGGGACAGTCCGGAGCCCAATGTCCTAATTCTTTACATATGAAACATGGGTCTGTCTGTTTACTTTTCTTGGCAGTTCCTGTATCTTCATTTTTCTTGGCAGCTCCTGTGCTTTCATTTTTCTCGTATCCTCTCATTTTTTCTTCCATTCTAGCGACTTTAACTTCTAATCGGGACAATTTCCCACGAATCAAACAAAATTCACTGGTGTTGTACTCTTTTAGTTGAGTCAGCATGTTGACAATGCCATCCAAAGTGGTGGTTAAGATGCCCATATCTTCCTTTGTCATGGGTTCAGGCATATTATAAAGTCCCAGATCAAATCCGATGGGATCCTGCGTGTCAGGCATTGTCGGTAGAGCATATCCTAACCCTTCATTGGTAGCTGGAATATAAATACGATTTTCCACGGAATTCATCATTGCTTGTGCCATATTTCTACGTCTGTCAAGTACCAAGTGCCCAGTAAGAATGATCCTAAATTTCCAGTTCTGGTTTATATACCCTTTTGGATTTCGTGTGCAAAAATAGGTTTGACTTACGTTTTAGACCCTCGCGCTTACTACCCCTCTCTCGTTTTACCTACGTTTTGCTGAGTCAGTACATTGCTGAGTCAGTACATTGTACGTTCTGTGTACGTCTTGTATAGATAACAGGGGTATAAATAACAAAACATTTCTGGTCATTTCTTCACAATTGACTATCATGTCAACACATAAACACACTCACTCTTTAGTGTTGGAAGGGTATGATTTTTTTATGCGATGTATCGAGAAAAATCAAGAAGCTTTACCCCCGGAGGCGGAACCAGTGTTCCAGAGAGCGACGACCATCATAGAAAATACTCAGGACTTGTGGTTACAAAGCCTGGCTTTATTACATCATCCGACACTCGGGAGACTAGCCATTATACATTTCCTTTGTCAACGGATCAAAAAGACTCTACCAGAAAAAATGTACGGGATGAAAATGAGCGACTATTTAGGAAAACCTTACAGTTTCCTATGTCATCCCGAAGGGAGCAAAGTATGTCTACTCTGGAAGGAAATAGAAGCGGTAGAGAAAATATGCATCCAATACGGGATGAAATATGTAGAAATTTCAGACATGTTAAGAAATGTGTAACTTTTGATACCAGCCTGAATGAAATTTATCATTTACCACCCGAAGATCGAAAAAGTCCATGGATGGCTATAGTAGCCGATCGATTACGATTTCAGAGGAGAATTCGACAATTTGAACAATTATTAAATAAAAAATAAAAGGATGTCAACCACAATAAGTCTTTTGTTATGATTTCTATACAAATATGACGCCATCTTGTGCCCTGGTTTAGACGCTGAGATTTTTTAGACGCTGAGATTTTTTTTTTTGTTTAGTCAGAAAAAAAAATCTATTCCCATTTCCATTAAAGTAGATATAGATTGATTTTAAAACTATTCTGTTTTATCTCAAAATCTTTCAGGATTTCTAAAAAAAATCATGCCTATGTGTATAGAATGCTGTGCCTTGTAATAAGACGCTGTGTTTTTTCAATATCGTTATTTATAAAACATCTAGACCTTCCCACTGGAAATAAAGTGGATTCAGATTGTTTTTTAACTAAACTGATTTGATTTATTTAAAAATTCCAGTCAGAAAAGGTCACGATTTAAAAAATTCCTATATTCTCTATACAAGTCATTACAGTGATTTTCTACAAAAAATGGCCGACCTTCGCCTTCTTGTGTCTATACCTAAACCGACTCTGGCTATATTTTTACACTTGAAACCATTCCTTTGATTTAAAAACAGCATCAACACTTTTCTCTAGGTTTAATCTCATTGTATAGATTAAGTTTTCCTTGTATCACACTTTAAAAAAGGTAAAAATACTTATTTGATGTATTCAGGTGACCCGATTTTAGCCCTTCGGTTCAACATCAATGCTTCTTTTCTAGACGACAGATAAATGTCATGCATCAAAAATACTATGAAATCATGCCTGAAACTTACCTTCATCTGATGGGTAAGATGTTTGAAAGTATTTCTATTCCCATAATAAGTTATTCACTCCAATGTATAGTTTGTGAAGCACAAAATAACACAATTTGACGTCGCCATGATTTTTTTGGCTCTCGGTTTAGGGGTGCTCTCTTTTACGCTCGTGATGTGCACATATATACGGCAGCTTGCCAGAGCTCGGTGTCATTCTGTTAGTATCAGTTCTGCTGGCACCTTATCAGTATGGCTGAGGACGACGTTCCTAACTACTTTTTGGTTGATGGCGTTGAGGTCGTAAATGTCTGGATTGTGCGGGACATCAACACCGGGACGGAGTTAGCTCACTGGCCGATAGCTACTCTGGGCCTAGAAGTAGACGGCGACGACAAAGACATCGTAGAAGAAGACGAAGATCGCCGTCTACCAGTGAAGATGACCAGCCAAGGAGAAGGAGGAGGAGGACAGATTCAACACCTGCTGCTTCGTATTCGGCCCCTCTGAGTAGTCCGGAACTACTCGAGGACCACCCGAGAAGCCCGTCCCCTCCAAGAAGACCACCAACTCCTACCTGGTCACCCAGTCATCCCCCGGGAGCAGCTGCTGGACAGTGGGATTCCTCCGTAGATTCGGATTGGACCCCTCCCGTTAACAACGATTGGGCTGGACAGGGGGCTTCTTCATCCGTTGATTCGGATTGGCCCCCTCCCGTCAACGATGACTGGGCACCTTCCCCGGAACTGGCTAGACCACCACCACCACCACCTTCCCCGGAGCTGGCTAGACCACCACTCCCGACCCCGGAGATGTCACCAGGTGTGAGTACTACGGGGCCAATTCCTAGATGGGGGATTCAAGTTGCAGCAGGCAGGCTGGATTCCTGTTCAGTTTGCTTGGAGGAGGATCGCATGTCCAATTACATCTGCTGTCAGTGTCGCCGTCGACCGGCTTGTCTCGAGTGTTCAGCTGTGCTGGTACAGATGAACCAATGTTGCCCTCTGTGTAGACGCAGGCTTTCGAGATATGCAGCTCGCGGGCGAGGATTGAGACCCCCTCCTCCAAGACAGCCATCTCCACCCCGACCCGGAAGACCAGACTTTATGGAGCCGTTGACCGGTAACCAACGACCTCCCCTCTCAGACCGAACAGAGTTCGCCGGCAGAGGTAGAGGCAGGCCTCTCAGGGAGTAAACCCTTGATAAAAAAAATCAACCAACGGCCCTTTTAATGGCCACTCCAATGATTCGAAAAGATACCTCTAATACATTCAAGGTTATAGAAACGTATCAACGGCCCTTTTAAGGGCCACTTATTTTGAAAAGATACCTATACGAAAAGATACCTTTTTAAAAACATTCAAGGTTATAGAAACGGCCCTTTTAAGGGCCACTTATTTGAATAGATACCTATACGAAAAGATACCTAAAAAACATTCAAGGTTATAGAAACGTATCAACGGCCCTTTTAAGGGCCACTTTAATCATTCGAATAGATACCTTTTTAAGAACATTCAAGGTTATAGAAACTTATCAACACCAGGTCACTATTTTTTTTTGTAACACATGAATCTTTTTTTTTTAAAAAATAAAATAACATAAACACATTTTTTATTTTATTTAATTTTATTTATAACATAATCTTTATAACACACACACACACACAATCAATGTTTATGAAAAATGTACACTTGTTTTTGATAAGTGTGTACAAATTGTTCAATATATTGTCTATAATGAGTCCAATTTCCTCCTGCTAAACCACATCCTATTTTATAAGGAAAGGCATAAGTCTGGTAAGGTAAAGTGCCCAATTCTTGTAAACAAGCTTGAAACCATTTTTCTCTATTTTCTGGTGTATCTTGATAATAAGGTAGGCGATTATAATGTCCTGTGCCATAATCCCATTGAGCTAACAGACAAATGACTACAGGTTTTTGTAAAGAAAACACTTTAAGGGTGCCTGGAATTCCTCTATCTTCTTCTAGGGCTAAATTTCTAGACCTTAAAGGTCTGCGGGTCGCATAGAGATTAGCTCTGGGGTATTTCATAGCTATACTTTGACTCAATCCATGAGCTTTTACAGTCAAACAATTACATTGATGTACAATAGCTTCTACAGGAAAGTGTAATAAATCTCCTGGTATCTCCTGTAAACTCATGTTTGGAAATAATTTTTTTTTTTTCATTGTCACACCTTTTTATATATACAACCTGAACAAAATAAATAACAACTATAACTGTTAAAAATAATTTTAATCTGAATTTTCCATATACTCAATCATTTCTCTCTCTTTCTTTCCAGGAAACCTCTCCAGGCACCAATTTCCCATTTCCCGAATTCATCTCTGGACTCTAATTCTTTGTTTCTCTTCTCAGGTTTCAGAATTCCATATTCTTCATAGTTGTCACCTTGCCTGTAAAACAATCTTTCTAATTCTGGTGTACTGTGAGACATACAAAAATCTGCAAACCAGTGAATTCTAGCCACATTCAGTCCTCCTACAGGTTCTTTCATTTGAATGAATCCCCTGATTTGATGCACTTTTCCTGTCCAGGGATGAATTTCCTTTTCTAGGATCAGGTATTGAAATTGATCTTCACAGCTCATGAACATATCTATGTCTTCTTCTTCCCTCACATCTTGGATGACAAATGTCCAATTAGTTGCTACTCTGTAACTTCTGTATGAGTCCTTTGGGTCATGGATCTCATCATACTTCTTGTAAACATTACAAGGTTCTTCATCCTCCTCCAGAGTTTTCACTTCCATTCTTCTTTGAGGACTGTAATGTTCTTCTTCCATAGGCATGATCAATCTTTTTTCTAATAACTGTTGTTTTTCCTCATCTATATTCATAGTCTCTATTTTTTCTAATAACTGTTGTTTCTCCTCCTCTATATCCATAGTCTCTGTTTTTTTTTTTCCAAACTGACTTTGACTCATGGTAAGGGTCAACTGATCATGACCCTCAGAGGGGGTGGTGTGCAAAAAATAAATGTTTTACCTACGTTTTTACTGAGACACTACTCTGTACGTTTTGTTTACGTTATGCTGAGTCAGTCAATACACAAACCTTAGATTATGACGTCATACTGATTCACAGTCTAGGCAAAAAAAACCTTACACACACACAAGCTCCATGTTATTTATTCAAGTAAATCTACAATCTCTTGGAATTAATTCTTTGTTTCTCATTTCAGGTTTTAAAGTCCCATATTCTTCATGGTTGTCACCTTGCTTATAAAATGTTCTTTCTAATTCTGGTGTGCTGTGAGACATATCAAAACAGGTTAACCCATGAATGATTTTGTACATGTTTCTCTCATGGGTCCAGTGTTTCATTTGAAGGAATCCTCTCACATGATGAAGTTTTCCTGTTTCTGGATGCATTTCTTTTTGTAAGATCAAGTATTGATAATCACTTCTAATGATTTGATCTATATCTTCCTGGTGACCTCCAGTTAAATTAAATATCCAATTAGCAGCTCTTCTATATCTCTCCTTTTTAAATTTAGCAATATAATGATTGCCTGGATCTTCTTTATGTTGGTTCTCATAATGAGTTTTAATGTCTTTCAACAATTGAGTTCTGATTTCCATGATACATCCTTCTGTCAGACTCATGTTTGAAACAATGAAATTTTTTTGGGGGTGACACTTCTTTTTTATATAGATAACAATTCAAAGATAATTTTAAATGATTTATTCAGATTCTACAATGATTCTTTCTCTTACAATCCTGTGTCAATCTTTTTTTCTCAAAATACTTTTTTTGGACACAGCTTCTTTTAGGTCTTTCAGGATAATCTGTTTTTGGTAATAAATGGGTATATTCTTCTTCTGCAGTCAAGGGTCTTTCAATGTAATCTCTCCCATCATTATCCTTTTCTGGACATAATTGATTATATTTTTCATGAGAAAGGATCTCAATAGTTCCATCCTCCTGTATTTGAATTGGTATACCTTTATCCACATCTTCCTCTCTCAGAACTCTCTTTCCAAATTGAATTTTACTCTTTTCTTGACTAGACGTGTTACCCATGATTAAGACACATCAATAACTGATATATTTTTTTCATTTTACACCTTGTATTTATACCTTTTTTTTTCTATATTTAGTATCATGGGAAACCCCTTTTTATCAAAAAAAAAAAACAAGAATAGATTTTCAATTCTTTTAATGATAACAAGAACAACAACAATTACAATACATTTTGATAGAAACATTGACAAGTTTGTCCATGACCCGTAGGTCTTTTATAATAAGTGTCTTTAAACCATTCAGCTACATAATGATCTCTTTGTAATGCTGTACTATGGTCAAAGGGGAATAACCACTCATCTGCGGTTTTTCTCTTCTTGTGTCTTTGATGTAAATAATACACGCAATATTGTCCACATACATCTGTATTCCAAGCTTGATATCGGTACGGATTATAAATCCATTGTTGAGCATGACGATGGATAAAATCTTGAATTTCTTTTTGTAAGGGAGGAAATCCATAAGAGTCAAAATATTCGATGACTGGACTGGACAAATACAAACATACCCAATGTTCTCCAGGTTTATCTTGAGGATCCGTATTCACCACAATGGCTTTTTCTTGAGGTCTTAATTGATCCGGTAATAAATCTAAAGGGTACACTCCACCAAAAGAACTCTTTAATTCTCTGGATAAGACTTCTTTTAACTGTCCTGTATCCATTAATAATCAATACTGACTTCTCTCTGTTTGTTGATTTCTAACAGATTATCGAATTCTGCATACACCACACAATTTAAGGTGTTCACCGTATTGTTGGTAAATTGGACTTCTACTCTCAGATTTCCGGTTTCTATGATGTGGAATTTATCCGATTGCGCTTCTTGATCTTTCGTGAAATCCCAGCCTTATAAAGTGTATCCGTTTTTATACTCTTCTAGGGTGATGTCCGGGGCCCAATCTTCTCCTAATTTTCCCAGTGCTTGATATAAACTCAGATAAGATCTCAGATATAAGTCTTCATTGAAATTAGGTTCGAAACAACGAGTACTCATGGTCTCTCCGTTAATACTGACATCTAATTTCTTAATTCCCACGTTTTGAAAATGAAACGGATTTTTAGTTTTATCTCCGTTGAATGCCGCATTGTCCACAAAACCTAAAATGATGCGTTTAGGCATCTGGCCTTGAAACAGATGATCCGTGATTTTAGATTGTGTTCCTGTGAGTATGGTAAAGGTTTTCACTTCGACTCTTCTCAATGGATATTTAGCTCTGTGAGTGTTCAAACTTTGATTAATACCATTCATCATGACGGCTGTGGGTTTGACTTTTCTCACCCATAAGATCATGCTCAATATTTTGACTTTTCCCGTACTTCCATCTTTGATCATCATATAGAACTGAGGTTTAGCTCGATTAAATCTCAAACGGATATCTACTCCATTGGGTAGAAATCGGTCTTGTTGAAATAAATCCAGATGTAAACGATCATACAAGGTTATTTTCTTACTATCTTTGATAGCCTGGTGACGTTTTCTAAATCCTTCGTTTTTAGAATTGGCCGGTAACTCTGGGACGATAGGTTGGTTAATGGTCACAGTATCGGCACCACCATTTACACCTGGGGTTACATCAAATGTCTTATTTTGAGCCACTCCAAGGTCTGCTACCCCTACTTCGTCCATGTGTTCTGCTGTATCTTTTTCCCACAGACTACAAGCTCTCATCTGGGTCATTAAAGTTCTGGGTTTGTAAGAAAGTAATTTCTCCAGATAAGCTTTGTAAGGATAAGTATCGGTGCCCGGAGTCACTATTTTTCCATTGACACTGAGATCGATTTCCGTAAACAAAGAATGGAAGATATTATTCACCGGGGCGCAAGTACTACCAGCTCCAGTCAGATTAGTCCCATCCTCTTTGGTAAATTTACACACTATTTGAACATACGTTTGAGATAAATCCAGATATTGATCTCCTTGTCCATTAATTTCAAATTCGATAGGAGCCGTATCCGAATCTAAAGTACTGGAAATGGGGTAATATTCTTCCCATTTGGAGTCTTCTAAAGCAATATTAGTCGGGGGGACTTGGAACAATTCTAAATTGTTCATCCCACACGCACAGGAATCTGGTTGCAACATGATGTCTGTCTACTAGGATGGATTTTTCACAAATGAAGGTCAATCTCACTCGACTCCCCTATTTATAGTGTGTCAATCAAAGATATCTAAACCCCTTTTTCTCTTCTTAGGACCTCCTCGAGCTAACACAGGTGTCTTTTTTCTTCTTTTCTTACCTAGATTCAATCTCAGGGCTTGTACTCCGTGAGTTTTAACAGCGTCTTTTAAAGATCTCTTATTTTCTAACACATCTAACCCCGTTCTAGCAGCAGCAGTCAAGGCATGTTTAGCTCCCTTTTTCAATAAATTTCTCAAAACTCCTCTCCCTCTCTGCCGTCTTCTTCTTCTTTTTCTTCTCCCTTTACCTTTTTGACTTTTCTTATTCATCTTTTTAAAAGCTAAACTTCCTCCTCTATTGAGAGCAAATAAGCCTGTATTTTTAACGGCATTGAGTCCATGAGTTAAAAGAGCATTTTTGATATTTTTCCTTTTTTTAATCACATCTGCTCCTACTTTAGCTCCGGCAATCAAGGCTTGATTACGACCCATTTTGACTAGATCTTTAAGAAACCCTCGACCTCTTTGTCGCCGCCGGCCTGAGCCTAATTGGACAGCTTCTTTTAAAGTCATCCCTATAGGTAAGTTCGGTACCATTCCCGACATGAAGTCTATAAAATTTCCTCCTCTTTGAGATTTTTTATAACTCGGGGATATTATAGGTAAGTTCGGTATCATTCCCGACAGGAATTCTATATAATTTCCTCCTCTTTGAGATTTCAAATACTGGCGAATTCCCTTTAAATAGGGTGGAAGAAATATGGATGGTATTGGTAATCCCGTAAAATCAAAGGGAAGGGCTCCAGCCAATCCAGAGATAATTCCACCTACAACACCGTGTCCTTTTTGACGTAATAAACCTTTATGATAGACAAACTGTCCGTGTCCTCTTTGTCTCAATAATCCGGGATGATACTGCATGTTTCATGACTCGTGTCAGACTGACCTAAATGCACTCCAGGGACTCCTTTTATACCTCCCTGTCTTAAGGTTGAATACAATACAGACAGCATATCAGACAAGTGATCACTCCCAATAAGATGTAACAAAAAAGATGTACACTCATCTCAGTACACTTTTCTGAAATGAAGTTTCACGACTGATTTTCCATTTAAAAAAGGCATGGGAGTCCCTAAAGGAGTCATGATATGAATCTCAATGCTATCGAAATGTTTTTTACTCAGTTTCAAATATTCTGCTCGAACCGGTTCCCATTTAGCTTGTTTTTTATCTTCCAGATTGAGTGTACAAGGAACCACTCTTAATAATTTCAAGGCATTGGATCCTACCGTCTGGGGTTCAATCAAGTCACAATACACGTACATGGATTTCAGATTTTCATATAAATCTACGGTATTGTTCCCCATGTAACTCACGTTGATCCATTTGGTTTCTGTATCGTTCTGAAGCATCACCTTCTTACTTTCTATTCCTAGCTTATAAGCTAAGGCTGTGGGGAAACGAATGCCTAAGGGATATTTTTTAAGTTCTCTCCCCGTAAAGTGATACATCACTTTATCATATTTGTCATGATAGGTTAATTTCATCTCATTCTCTTTTTTAGAATCAACCTCTTTTTTAGAATCACCTAAAAACTTCCATAATTTTTTCAAAGTTCTTTCCAGTCCAAGACTGATTTCACTTGTTAAAGCCATGGGATGAATGTAAGGCCCTGGTCTAAAGTGAATTCGCTTAATTTCCATTTTCTGGTCTTTTGTTATGAGATTACCAAATTCAGTATGGGCCCAATCTAACAGTACAGGACATTGGCTTAATGGCATCGCATCTATGGTTTTCATTTTAAATCTGTCCCATTTAAACACATTAGGTTGTTGGACTTTTGAACTATAAAACTGAGGAAGCAGGATGTCAAAATAAGCTTCCTCTTCTGTGATGTTTTTCAATGATATGGGATACATCAATTCTGTTAAAGCCACTTCCCATTGTCCATCTGTTAAATCGACTGTTTGTGGTAATAAGGTTTTAAATTGAGCCGTCGTATTACTCGGAAAAGATTGCATGGACCCATCACTGGGTAAAGTCATGTAAAAACTACTGCTCTCGGCCATGTTCAGTGAGATACTGAGATAAAATAACTTAGGACCCTTCTATTTATAACATCAATTTTTTGTTTTTTAAAATTTTAATTGGACATATCATTACACTACTTCTTCTTCTTCTTCTTCGGATCTGTAAGGAATCACCGTCTCAAAACACTGGCCCTCTTCGTTTTCCAAGCTATCTTTAATCTGGGAAAAAGGAATACGACAATACAGGTACTCTGTAGGACAGTAATAGCTAGGAATCCTCAGTCCATCTTTTTGCTGGTTCCAGAACAAATCACGAAGACAGTGTTCTATATTCCAACACCATTCACCTTCAGCCAAAACCACACGAGTCTGGAATTTACAACGACCTAGGATCAACCATTTGTACTGTTGATAATGATGGTATATTTTTACCCTCACCTTAGATCCTTTAGGATGCAAGAATTTCTGTCTTTTTTCCAACCACTCATCTTGAGTCGAAGTTCCTGGATGATTTTCAAAATAATCTAAGATGGCTCCTATTTTAGTTTTCATCCAGGGTCCCTGCATGTAAATACATCCAAATAAACTCTCACAATACCAACGATACTGCATATTTTTTTTTGCGTCTGACTTTTAAACTTGACTTTTTCAGAATGAATAATTTTTGGGTCATACCTCTTTATATAACCTTATCCAATCTATTTTTAGTATCTCAAAAAAACCCAACAACATTTTTGATTTTATGATTTATTTCCTTCATATCTACATAAGGGACAAAGTCTGTAACAAGTCTTGACAAAGTTCTCGACACATTTCCCACAGCAAGGATACTGTCGACATTGTTGACACTTCCATCTCCCCTCCGTATTTTCCTCCCAGCAAGTCAGGCATTTCTTTAAAGCTCTCTTTCTCGTTACTTTGACCCATAAGGGCACCATATTCTCTACCCCGTACTTCCATGTGAAATATTTCACACACCAGTTACATCCACAGGTCTCCATAGAAGGGGGATCATCCACAAACCAGTGAGGAAAGGGCATTTCACAATGCTCGCAAATTCGATAAGTTCTGTGATGCCATCCGGGATAATCATACACCGTAAATGTACGCCATTGGTTTATTTTCCTATCACAGTAATGACAGTAATACTTTTCTACGTCAATCAAATAGATCAGTCTCCAAGAAAAAATCATGATTGAGCGCAGTGTACTCAAAGCTAAGCTTTATATACCTTTTTATTTATAGGGGGTGGTGTGCAAAAAAAAATGTGTTGGACTTACGTTTTTATTGAGATACTACTGTGGACGTTTGATTTACGTTATGCTGAGTCAGGCATAAGCAATACACACAAAATCTTGGCATCGATTCAAGTCACAGCTCGGTATGCATTGTGACGTCATGTGTCACAAAAAAAATGTTATAGTTGAAGAGAGAGAGAGAAAAAAATAAGACATTTTTTTTTTATTATTTTTTAATTCATAATAACATTAAAGTAACAAACATGGAATACTTTGGCATAGTTCTTTTTGAATAGGAAAAGTTCTCCTCATGTACAAATATTCTGTTTCACAAGCACAGTCCATGATGTCGTATCCTTCTTTGAGCACTTTATTTACATAATCTTTGATACAATCTCGGATTTCTTCCATCCATTTCCCTTGAATCCAAGTCCTTGCTGGTCCCTCTGGTTTGTGAGCGAAAACATATTTTACTTTCCATTTGAATTCCTGATACTGGGGTCGCCATGGTCCTAATAATACTATTATAAGTTGTCCACATTCATGGTCCGGTAATTTGATTCTCTTATACAGGTACACATCATTGACTCCTGTTTCTCCCGGATTCTTATCCATGAAATCTTGGATACATTCATCTTTATTTTTCATCCATTCTCCTTTTTTAGTGGAACCTGTATGCTCTTGCATTTTCCAACGATACTCTGAGCTTAAAAAATCCATGTTGCTCTATCCTCAGTCAGATCAGAAATGAATCTTTTTTTTGTTTCCCCATTTTATATATATATACTCTCTGATGTATCTATTTTTTTTTAGACATTACCCCTGTGCATTCGTGGTCTTCTTAGGGGTATGATGCATCATCGTAGGACTAGGCATGATATAACCCACTGAAGAACTGACACATACCATCCAATATTCTCGATTAGGATCATGTAAAGATAACATGACCACACTGGTAATGATAAGAGAGACACAGATAAATAATTGGGCGAAATAAACGATTTCTTCGCGAGGAATATTCTCTCCACAAAATTTCCAATGAGGCGTTATTTGATGAGATCCGTTTGGGGAATCCATGAATCAAAACTAGGGGGATATCCTTTCCACCGAACTTTGACTTCTTGAATGATTTTTTTCCCGACGCGTCGCTTTTTATACCCCAAGATTTCCTCCACTTCGTACACGTCGTCTTTTTTAATGATCTTTTGTAATTCTTTTTCGTAAAAAGTCCCTTCTAATTCCTCTCCGTTATAATCTTGCACTCTATACACGTAAGGATACCTTCCAGGAACTCTTTTAGAAATGGTAAACAGTTCTGTGGTCCAGTTAGGTAAATATCCTTTTTCAAATGTGCGTTTGGCTTTACTGATGCGGACCTGATCTCCTTCTTTAAACTGAGGTTTAAGAAACTGTTTTGGATTCGATATCCCATATAAAGTTTTCCAGACTTTTAACACATTAGAAGCATTCACTTGAACTGGGGCTCTTTTGATACTCCGATGATAGGTATGATTGTAAGCATACACTAAATCCGGTAAAACTTCTACATACCGTCTGGTTTTATGACGAGTGAAATAACGCCACATGCGTGCTTTGAGTGTACGCTGAAATCGTTCCACGATACTGGCTTTAGTGTCCGTATTACGAGTAGTAAAAAAATGAATGGATTTAAAAGCTTGTAAGAATTCTCGATTGGTAAATTCTTTTCCTTGATCGGATTGAATGCGGACGGGACGTCGACCGTCTTGTTGAAAAATCTCTTGTAATCCTCGAATCATATCTTTTCCTGTTTTCTGTTTTAAAGGCACTACCCAGGCATATTTAGATAAGACGTCAATGGCACATAATAAAAAAGTATATCCATCATTATGTTTCTTTAAACTGGACACATCTGCTAAATCTAATTGCCATTGTTCGTCTATATCGGTCACTCTAGTCTGTTGTCTCCGGAATTTTCTTTGAATGGGTTTATGTAAGGTATAAGTATCTTGCTCTTTTAACCATTCTCGAATCTTTTTCAGGGAAATTCCTAAAGGTTTGACCTGACGATACAAAGCTTGTATTCCTCCGTACCCTCTTTTAGGATCATAATAAATCTCTTTTAAAATATCTTCCACTTGTTTCTTTTTCATATTTTAGGCAATGAAAGCCAATTTTCATCAATTTGTCCTAATTTCTTTTCTTCTTCGAGTTTGGCTTTTAATTCCTTTTTAGCTCTAAAGGGACTATATTTGGATCCTACTCTTGTCCCTACAGGGGTTGAAATGGGTTTTTTAATGACGGTTCCTCTATCCCCTACAGGTCTACTCACTGGAGTGTCAAAAAAGGAAGAAAATCCACTATCGTCTATTTCGTGACTTTTAGGAGTACTGATTTTTCCAGGTCTCTGCATGGCTTTTATAAGGTTTCCATTGCTCACGTATTCTAGAGGAGTACGCGTTTCTTTTAAAGCTTGAGCAAATTGTTCTAATCCTGTAGGAACCGGATGAGTTTTACGAGACTGAGATCTCATACTATCAGCCATTAAATCCACAATGTTAGAATCGGGAATTTTTTGACCTCGATAACTAATTTCACCTTCTTTATTCCAAGTTAACACTTTAGGGTTTTTCTTTAAATGATTTAATAATAATCCAGCTTTTCTTTTCATGTTTTTATTCACTGTTTCAAGGATTTCATCGTCAATTTCAGCTGCTGGTAATGCTGCTGCTGCTGGGGCTGGAGCTGCTGCTCCTGCTGCTGCTGGAGCTGCTGCTGCTGGAATTTTCAGTTTAGAAATAGGTTCCTGTCTAGCTTGTTGTAAATAATTCCTATATCGATGAAGTTCCTGGCCATATAAAGCGACTTTTTCTTCTGGGGTTAAATCTTCACGTCTTGTAATCTCGTCCAATTCCTGACCTAAACTGATGGTGGATTGAAATTCCGGAGGTTTGGGTAATTTGGCCTTGAGATCATTTAATAAGACTTCGGGAACTAACACCATTTTACGACTCATATTTTTTTCTTCTTCTTCTTCTTGAGGACTTTATAGACGGATTGACCGGCATCCAACAATAAAGGTGCTGCTGAGATTAATAGGGGTAAAATGTTTCCTCCTTTTTGTTGAAGTAATAAAGCTCGTCGTTTCTGGACAGATTGAGGTTTGACCAGTCTCCTGAAGATGTGTTTCTTAGGAGCTAGTTTTCGTTTATGAGCCGAACTGAGAGGTAACACTCCTTTTAATAGGTTATACACGATCTCGCAGATTTTGAGAATACAATCTCCAGAACAATGTTTTAAAATACCCGTCTTTAATGGAGAGGAATAGTGAGGGTCCGATAACACTCTTAAAAGAGGCCAATGAGGTTTTAATCGTGTAGAACAGCCTCTTTTCTTCTTCTTCTTAGCCATCCTGGGGTTAAAATGAGGACATGTCCCAGGTTTCTCCCCTTTTTATACTCTCAAGGAGGAGCATACATGTCGTGTTTGGCCTTCTCGTGTTTGTCTCTATTTTTCTGGGTGACGTAAATTTTAGAACAATATCGGCATTTATATCTCATTCCTTTAGGAAGTTGAGGTGTAGAAGCGATCAGAGGTTGAAAGCGTGCTATTTTAGGAGTGTGAATGGGTACTTTAATTCTAGGAGTGTGAATGGGTACTTTAATTCTAGGAGAGGGAATTCCCACATTGACTTGAGGAAACATTTCTTAATCGGGAGCTCTTTGACTGCCTATGGGTCCCATAGGACGATCCAATCTCATTTCAGCTTGTTTTTTTAATAACTCCCCAATAGTTTTTTGTCTTTGTTCTTTATAATACTGATTGATTTCGTTTTTTAAACTTTCAGGCATGGCTTTTCGTTGAGCTGGAGTTTTGGGAGTCGTTTTTTTCTTTCTACCACCTTTTCTTTGAGCAGCAGGTTTTCTCTTAGGAGGTTTTCTCTTAGGAGGTTTTCTCTTCTTTCTGGTCTTTTGAGCTGCTCCTCCTACTCGGACCATCCAATCTGGAAACACTCTTTGTTTCTTATTATTGACTCGCACTACCACACTTTTTAAACGACGAACACGTCGTTTTTTAGGTGCATTTCATTTAAATAAATGACGAATAATGACTCCGCCTAGAAATCCGGCTCCTCCGCGTTTTAAAATGGCATTTTTTCTGTCTTGATCACTCGCCGACTTATCGGCTATGATACTTAAATCTTGACGATGATTATTAATAAACTTTTGAGTCTGTTTATTGATAGGTAAGACCCCACGTATCAAATTTCGAGCTCCCATAGCAAACCAGTTCAATAAGGCTTTACGCCCTAATTCGATTAAATGGGCTCGCTTGGCAGGATCTCGCTCCTGCTGTAAACGTCGTAACGTTTTCACTAATTTACTCTTGGCTGAGAGAGGTCGACCCATGACGACTGTATAATGATAAATGACAAGTTTAATGTTGGTACATTTTTATTTATACTCTTGTGGCATGTGTATAGTTAACAATTCAAACAATCGACTTCTCAATCTGTATTCGTCTGGGGTGTGTGGATTCAAGTCCACCAGGAGATACCCGTGAGGAACACTGGTGGCTTCTTGATAGGCTGACATCAAATGAGGTAAGGCTAACTGTCGACTCAAGACACTGATTTGAGATTTGTCTCTGGGATTTTTAAACAACACTAAATAATGAGCATTCAAACTAATAGTGCGATGCTGTGGTGCCCGATCAAATAAATTCTGAGTAATGTAAATCACACTGGTATTCCGATGATGCGCTTTACGGGTAAACCAATCCACGATCGATTCGATGGCTTTTCCTCCCATCATGTCGTCAAAAATGAGTAAGTGAGGAATACTTAAATTGGCCACTAATTTCTCATCGTCTTCTGGAATATTTCGAATGAAGGAGACCTGATCTGTTAAAGAAGTGTAAGCAGGTTGCCATTCTCGATAACACCAGACAATTTTTTGTGGCATGGGGGTAATCCAATGTAAATTTTCCACTAATTTCTTAACAAATTCCGTTTTCCCCGATTTAGATGGTCCTGCTACCACCATGGTAAATTCGTGTTTTAATTGAAAAGACGGGAGTGTCTCGTCAGGTTGCATGATGATAAATGAAGAGAAAAATAGGGTTTCAATCCTTTTTATTCAACACAGAAATATACGTTGGGTTCTCTTCACATCGGATCGACAAATGGGGCAATATCGGAAGGTGGGAGCACATAATGAACAGCAACATACGTGTCCACAAGGGAGTAAAGCGATTTGTAATTCTCCCTCTAAACAAATGTGACATTTTCCTGTGGCCTGAATCTCTGTAGAGGTTTGGTCTAGTAGAGGTTTAATTTGAGGTGAAACTTTGTATCCCACCCGGAGTAAATGGTTAATGAATACGATCATCACCCACTCACGTCCTTTATAGGTATTGATGTAAGGACAATTAGGGTTCCAATAAGCATGTTCTACATAAGGATCGTCTGTAGGTTCCCAGTTGGTAAAACCCATACCACAATGAAAACAAGTGGTCTTATCACCCACTCCCCTGTAATAAAATCCGGCTTTGGCTAGGTTGGGTAATAAGCCTTTAAAGACTCGGGCCATCCCTCTTGAAAGGTAGCTTCTCTCTTTAAGAGCAGAGCATAGTTAGGGTAAACAGGAACCCCCTCTGGCTCCCTAGAATGATCAGCCATGACTGAAGTGTTCAAATATGTTTCCCCCCTTTTTATAACCCCTTTCATATTTTAGGGGTTTTCCCCACATAAAATAAAAACACATTTTGAAATACAGTTTTTTTTTTAATAACCATAAGGTAAAGTATTATATTCATTCATGATCTGTCTCTTATCATAGACAATTCTATATTGTTTTTCTAAAGGTACTGTCTTGACTTCATGTTGACGAGTCCTCTGTATTTTGTAAGGATAGGAGACTTGAATTTCATCCATTTCTTTCTTGAGCATTTTTTCTAATGTCTCTGGTGATACGATATTGGAAGCCCGATAATTAAGAGTCAATCCTTTGACTTTACACACGGAATTTCCCTTGGCGGTGAGGTAAGCATAATTTTTAGGACCTCCTGACATGAATTTGATAATGTGGTCCCCGTCTAATTCATCGGTCCATTCTCCTAAACTGTGGCCAAGGGTAGGATTAAATTGTCCCTCCTTATGTTGCTATATGATACTGTCCGTATCGAAATAAAGGACCCGATTTCCTAAAGGTTGTAAAGTCTCGTAGAGGTGTAATCGGGCATGAGCGGTAGTGAAACAGGCCAGTACCACGTTTCCGAAGGGACACTCTTCTACGAATTCTTGTTTCTCTTGATAATTCACTAGCATCATGTCCGATTCGGGCTGCTCTTTATTTTCTAAGAGTTCTATCCCTTTGATGTCAATGGTCGAATCTTGTAGGAGTTGCTGTACTTCCTCTTCTTCGGTCAAGTATCGAGTTTTAGGTAATAACAGGCGTTGAGCGAATTTTCCCCACAGGCAATTTAAAAAGAGTTTGGCTATCGTTCTTCGCACAGGATTTTTTTCTATACTTAATAGGTCCATTCTAATGCCTTCTCTGTCTATTACTTTACGAATGTAATCTAGTTTTTGTTCCTCCGTCTGACAATCAGGTGGGAATCCAGAAGCTTCCTGTTTGATCTTTAAGAAGGTATCGATGTAAGATCTGAATAAATCTTGACTGCTTTCTGGAAAATGCCAAACCTCGTAAATCCGCTCTAAAGTATATCCCATGTCTAAGGCTTTATGTAATTCTGTAGTCACCCAAGTACCTGTAAGACTGCGTTCCTGGTCTGTGTGTTGACATCGATGTTTAGAAGTAGAGTCCTGTCGTTCCGCACAGGTTCGACATAATGGAAATAATAACTTGCCTCCTGTGCGATAAGGTAAAACGGGGTGATAAAGCCCTCGGGGTGGTAAGACCCGACAGTGAATGAGGCCGAAATAAGTTCTCACGTCCTGGAATTGGTCTGTTATGATCTGAGGATGGCCTAGGGGAAAAGGTCTGTGTTTTAACACGTAAGGGTATAAGGAACAGACGTCCACGTATCTCATGTCCCCCTCCTCACAATACAAGCGTGTAGCATTGGTCCGGCCTCCGTACAGGGCTTCTCGGGGGTTCAAAGGATCTGGAATGTCCAGGTCTCGTACATAATTCTGTAATGCCACCTCTCTTTGTACTTGTTGATCGAAATCGTGTTCCCAGATACTACGTACGGAATACCCCATTTCCTCTAAGACCGTATTCCTCCTTAAAGTTTCCTCGTGTAATTCCTGGTAAGTAAATTGTGTCCGGTGAGGATGAGTTTCGGTCTGTAGATTCGGATAGCAAGTAGGGCATCCGTGCCAATAGCATCCGTAAAATTCGTAGATGGTACGAGTAGCTTCCTGGTATCCATCTACAGTATAACTTCCGATCTTCACTTCTCCTCCGTTTCTAGCATGTCGTATGTGAGATCCGCTCTGGTGACTCATCCAGCTTAACCAACGACAGGCTTTGGCGGAATATTGACGCGCAGGCTGATACCCCATGTTGGGAATGATGGCAATGGTATCTTCGGGCATGAATCCTCGACGGTAAGCTAAATTGGCCGCACTGGCAAAAGTGATGGATTCCTGGAAGGGGTCTACATGAACCAAGGTCTTGAGAGTGGCTCGAAACTGAGCACAGCATCGTCGTAAAATATCGACGTCTGAAATACAATAGTCTAAAAATTCCTTCTGGAAATCAAACACTTTTCCGGTTTGTTGTTCGTACCATTGGTAAAAAGCCTGTCGTCCACTTATAGACATGTCGTCCGGATTGTAGAAAGCTGCCGGTGGATAAGGCCCCACATAATTCTGGTTCTGTTCTGTATTAAAAAAGTGAGGGAAATACCCTTTTTTCAGTTCGGTGAATCCGAAAGCAGAGGGCATTTTAGACAGAGCAAAAGGTAAAAAATTGTAAGAGTCGATGAATTTTAATCCGCAGATTTGCATGGATAAGATTTTACTGCCGTTCATGATGACTGTAGGCGTCATGCAGGCGGAATGCACCAGGTAATTTAAAATGAACTGTCCGTCATATCCTTTGAAATTGTGGGCAATGATGATAGCCTCGTCGTGTAATAAGGCGGAATTCTTATTGCCTGTGTCGGGTTGTAATAACCAGTCCATGAAGTGTTTTAAGGTATCTGGCCCTTTAAACACGTGTTGACGGGGTCCCATGTGTCGACAGTGAGGACAGGGATCTTCTATGGGTAAGTGTCCGCAATGTTGACATACGTGGTGTGCCACACATAAATTAGGGACGTGGATGCCGTTTTCCTGTGTACATTCGAAATCGAAATAAATATAAAACTGTAATGTCTCTTTGCCTTTCTTTTTCTTTTTCTCAGGCTTCAGTTGAACGTAGCACTGATGATCCGTGTCTACAGTTTTCTTACAGATCTTACATTGTTTCTGTCCTCCGCAATGATGATGAGGGAGTAACATTTTAGGCATCCATTTCTCACAATGGTCGCATCGTCCCATTAAACTGCATACTGTTGTGACCGTATTCTTACTGTGAGGTTTTAAATGGTTTTCGTAGCAAGTTCTGCTCTGAAAAAATCCCTGGCATTGATAACATTGAATGTGGCTCCCGTCTGGAGGGCAGGGAGTGTCCGTTAAACAAAATGAACAGCGGTAAGGACACTTGGTACGATGGCCTGTAATGTTCCTGTAGCCCACATCGCAATGATCACAGTAATATGGGTTGCCCGTCACAGCTGGCATAGACAAAATAGCATCGTAATGATGATCGTTTAACAAAACATTTAAACAAGTTCCATCTCCGCCGCCTTTGTATATGGGCTCTAAACTGAGTTTAGAGGAGGTGGACTTGAACTGAAATATTTTCAGTCGATAGCGAGGGGCTAACACCTGTTGTAATTTCCCCCATTCTTCGGATCCACAAGGCTGATGAATATCACACCCGGCTTGTTCCATGAGAGCTATAGCTTCATTTTTCTGGTCATTAGCTCTTACATCACCCTTCCGCATACATAGCCATTGTTTTTCCCATTCAACTAAACTCTCTGGATTTTCCGGTTTTTGACTGTGTAACAGGGTGACTACAATGGCTCGAGCTAAACAAAATTTATCCCAAGGATTGTCGATCTGAACGATGCATCGTTTATTCTTTTTAAAACTCTCCTTATTGACCATCAGGTGTTTGGTCCACCACTGCCTTCTGGATATTTGACATGAAACATGTCGAATTCCATAGACCCGTCTCCCAGTTTAAAATCTTTCTTGGATTGTTGCACGGCTTCTATTTTGTTTAAAATGACGTCCTCGTTCAAATGTTTACATTGCGTAAACTCGTACCAAATGTCGGAATCCAGAGAAGGGTGGTGAATGTTCAGGCGTACATAATCGTTAGGGTTACACTGCATGTGATATTTGACATTCTGTAGCATGTCTCTAAATAATCGCCGAACAAAGCCTCTGTTTTCCTCCTCTGGAAATTCTTTAAAATTCACACTGTAGACATCTTCTTTAGCTTTAAATTTTCTGGAATGCTTAGCTTTATTGAGTCTCACTTGATAATACTGGGAAATGGCCTTTGGCTTCTGGGGTGGTGAATGAGGTGGGGACGAAGACGGAGAAGGTTCTTCTTCTTCTTCAGGTACATTCCGTAAACGTTGTAAGTGTTGAGCTCGGTTGGCTTTGGCTCTCTTTAATCTTTCCATTAATCTCGCATTTTTTTTCCTGAGAACTAATTCTCTGGTTCTCTGTCGAGAAATAATTCTTTCTAATTCTTTCTCCCGTTTTTTCCATCTCATAAGTTGTTGTGCATGTAACAATTGTTTCAAGGCACTATCAAAATTCATCTTGATAGATCTGACAACAAAATGAGCTGAAAGTCGGAGAAAAGCTGTATTTATACAGTGTATGACGTCACAATGCCTAGGTAGCTCGATGATCCAAGACTAAGTATTGAGACGTACACAGTACGTACAAAAGTGTATATAAAGCAGAGCTGGAAATTTTAGGATCAGTCTTAGTGGGCACTTGGTACTAGACAGACGTAAAAAAATATGGCAGAGGAAAAGTCCATGAATTCACCTGCAACCTTACCAGAGACACAGGATAGTATTGAAGGAAATGAAAGAAGTTTGATATGCGATATCTTAGATCAAATGACCAATGTAATGGAGATACTTCAACAGACTATTTGTGAGTTTAAAGAAGACATGATTACTGAAATTCGTGTGTTTAGAGGAGTGATAATGAATGAGATTGGAAATCTAGAAAAGAAAATAGAGACAAGTCAACAGGATCAAAAGCAGGCTAACAACAAGAGGAAACTTCCTACTACCCAGACGGAGAAGACCCTGAAACTCCAGAAGAAAAAGTAAATATTATGTACACATTACTTTGAATAAATCATCTTACACACTTTTGACTGTGTTATTGTTTTTTCCGTTTTCAGAAAATAGAGCTCTGTGTGAATGACATGACGTCACAATGGTATACTTGAATCGATGCCAAGATTGTGTATTGCCTATACCTGACTCAGCACAAACGTAGATTAAACGTAGACCCCCTTTTTTTTTACTTGGGTTTTTCCAGGGTGTATACTAGATTGAACCGGTCATCTGGGGCCCAAAAAAAGTGCACTCAGTTGACCCGCCTATCCAGGATCTGGGGGGACAAAAGTGCACTCAGTTGACCCGCCCATCCAGACCCCTTATACTACTCATAATTACATAAAGTTGTAGATTGGATGTTGACCCTTCTTACAATGAAAAGAAAAATGCTTGTTTTGAAAGTTTCTTTTGTCGCAAATTACGCATGTCCTTGAGTGCAGTCATCCTTTGTTACTTTGGGGTGACACAGATTTGCCTCTACAAACTAATCACACAATTTTTGTGCTGTCCATAAATTTATTGATGAAACCTGTTGATTTTAAATTGCTATTGTTATTGAACAGAACTTTCAGTTATGTCACTTGTTACATTAATATTTCTCTGCATTTTTTCTTCTTTGCATGACAATTGTTATATTTAAGGAGAGGAACCAGTAAGTTATAAGAACTTGTTTCCGATCCATTTGCTTATGTCAATAAAATATGTTCAAAACAAGACAGCGGCTTCTCTTCTAAATATAGAAATACGCGGGTCTATAATGCTGCCGCTACGATTTAAAAATCATTTTAGTGATAAATTACGATGAGTAGTTTGGGTGTTTCTTATCGAACGTCAATTGCTACATAATGACACGCTCATTTCTTCAGAAACGAGAAACTAGAAAGAAATATTCGTCGTAATGCTTTAGGACACCCCAGTCTCTGCGACTATCAACATGAGTTACTCTGAGATGGAGGTTTTTTATAATTAGAAGGGAAAGTTAGAGACCCATCTCCTGTAAAACACAAATATGTACATATTTATAAATTTATCATGTTTACTAAATTGGCCACAACGCATGAATCGGTCGAACACGAGTTTACTTGGTGTTTATGTAGACTTTCAATTTCATTAACTATTATATTCACCCGTTCAACATGTATTTGACCTTTTTTTTCTTTTCTAAAGAAATAGGCGTGTCATTATATGACAATCAACTTCAAAAGAAAGCTCAAAACGTTCCATTCAAACGGAAAATTTTACCACTTCAATGCTCTTCTTTGTAATTGATATGTAGAGAGATATAGGGACCTGAATTTGGTTTATAAAGCTGGATGAAATTTGGTTGGAAAAGATATTAAGACACACGGCCACTTCAGCACACAGTTTAGTAAAAATGTAAGATATTATGTAGTTTTTTTTTTTTTATTATTTAACTACCATACTATTTCATGAAATTACAGAGCTTTGACAACCCCATCCTCACAACGTCAGGGGTCCTGTATCAACTCTTTGCCGTGAGACCCCTGAAAATATCATTCGATGTCTTGGGGCTTGCTTCTCTCAGGGGATGATTCAGAGGACCTGTTTAAGAAAATTCAATACTTTCAATTTATTATACATTGATTATGCCTTTCGTGTATTACATAAATTCAATACTTTAAATTTATTCAACTGGAGAAGATGTAATACGGGACCTCCAAAATATCTTTGATGCTTTAACAAGAATGCTGAAAGATTACTTAACATAGGAAGCACTCAAGGAATCGAGAGCTTCAACATCGTTTCCTAAAAAAAAACCACCCAAAGAACCGCTTTTATGGTGGTCTGAGTCCACTGCATTCAAGGTTGCAGCTGTTGCACAAAAGAATATTGGCACTGATGCTCTTTCCAAGGCTTTATTTTAAAGTTTAATCTGTGTTATAAGACATTCTTTATTTTCACCATGTATTTATGCTGATATTTTTCAATTATTTTTTAAAGAAGTACATGTTCTTTTCTATGTTATACATGTTGCTATACTTGTAGGTTTATGACAACCTATTATTGTCGCCGGGAAAGAATACACAATTGATCAAAGAAAAGGCAGTATAACAGGAGTAGAAAGGCCAGCACAGCATACAAAAACGACGCAATGAATTGAAGTCATCAATGGCTAAACAGGTAATTGCTAAAAAAAATTGCTGATATATACTTTGCATTAATTTCAACAATGTTTTAAATACATATTTTTTGTAATATAATAGAACTTGTATTCATATAAGTTGCACATTTCCATTTCCAATGCTACATGTATGTATTAAAAATGATAGGTGTCAACAGCTGAAGTAAAGGAAGGCACAACATATCAGACCGCAGTAGACCTAAACCCTACAACATCCTTAGAAACCACACAGGAAATACCAGATGCAACAGTCCCACCAACACTCAAAGTGGTGGAAAATGGAAAGAATACATTTCTTTACTTTGACCTCGAGACAACTGGCTTAGGTAGATAATACTTCTCTTTGTAGCAAGCAAAAATAGATATGCAATGTACCAGAGCAATTTGTCAAATATTGCTAAAATACATATGTTATATTTACATTATAAATATTTGTAAAATAAAAATACTTGTTTACTATTTTTTAAAGGTACTTCTTGTGACATCACTCAATTGGCATGTGTGACTGAAAAAGAAAGTTTTAACAGGTAAGTTATTCCTAAATCACCAATAACAGCAGGTGCCACAGCTATAACTGGATTACATGTTGTCAATGGGGTGATGTTTCATCACAAGGAAAAAGTTGAAGATTTATCTATTGAAAGATGCCCAGCAGAGTTCACAGAGTGGTTGAAACAGTTTAACAAATCATTACTTGCATTCGATGCAATCATTTTGATGAAAGCTTTTTAAAAATTGTTCATGTAATTTGTTACCTGTTGAAGGTTTTGTGATAGTTTGTATGTGATAAAGGAAGTTTTGCCAGGTAGGAAGTGTTTCAAGCAGGAAACTTTAGTTAAAGATTGTATATCTATGTCTTATAAGGCCCACTCAGCTCTTGAAGATGTACAGGCATTGCAATCATTGGTTTTAAATTGAAACATAAGCTCTGATATTTTATTAAAACACAGATTTAGTGTACAGTATGTAATATCTTCAATAGAGTACAAATCAAAGACATCAAATGGATGCTTAGTATCTTTGCAACCATCAATAAACATTGTTTAAAATTACATGTTTAGAAAAATAGTCCGGTCTGGTTTGACATACCAACATTTGAAGACGGCATATGAAAGAGGAGGACCAGAGGGAATTGAGAATATATTGAGTGAAACAAACTCTGACGGAGTGGTAAGGGTGACCAGAACAAAGTATGTGTTTGCAAAGTTAGTCACTCATTTCTCTTCCTGATGTTATTTTTCTTAACTTGGAATTTGAATCAAGGTGTTTGTTTTATTTGCAAAGATATTATTCATTTACTCGTGTCTTTTTAAAAAATTAAATACACATGTAACGTTAATAACTTTTACATAATTGATATATTATAACAGGGGTATCAGAAAAGTGTACGAAGGTAAGACAAGTAATAAAAGTAAGTATCATCCCATTTGTCTCGGACATCGTGTATATATTCTGTACGGACCTGACAGGTAACTATACTCATTTTTATGCTTATTAATCAATGTGTTCATTTCATTTCTGAAATTTTTCATGTATCATTCAAGTTTTTCTCTTTTGTGTGTCCTTTTGTTCATTTCTTGTTCTATTCTTGTCTTCTCGAAAATTCTGCAATTTTTCAAATTTAATCATGAAATATATGGAGATAACGTACAGTATTCAAACTCAAAAGTCTATTAAACATTACAAAATAGGAGCAGAGCAAACACGGACCTCGAAAACATCAAAGGTGGGATCAAGTGCCATGGAGGAGTGAGCATTCCCTGCCGACCGGTCACACCCGCCGTGTGCTCCTTGTCATGATCGGGAAATAACGGGAAAATCCGTCGACAATTCACTGTTTAAATAATTACCTAACAATTAGCATTTATTTCATATTTTAATTATCCATGTGCCATATTCAAATGTTTCTATTTTGTGTATCATTTGTATGTGTATGTTCTGTGTTATTTGCAAAGTGTGTCTTGGCAGCTGTTTTTGTCTTCTCTATGTTTTTTACTTATATAACTATATATATTTCATTGTAGCTATAGTGGCTTTTTCTTACTTATTAGTAACAGCTGCTTATGATCATAAGTAATACATATATATATATATATATATATATATATATATATATATATATATATATATATATATATATATATATATATATATATATATATATATATATATATATATATATGAAGTGAAAGTTACGGGACGTTCGGATGAGATGTTAAAAACCGAGGCCCCGTGTCACGGCAGGCGTTGGCACGATAAAGACCCCTCACTGCTCAATGGCCCTGAGTGCCGAGCAAAGGTCAAAATTTGAAGCCTCTCACCGGTATATCTTGACGTCTCTATATGAGTGAAAAATTCTCGAATGGGACGTAAACAACAACTTTTTTTTTTGCATGAAATTACATGTATTACTGTTATTTCTTAAATAATTCTTTGTATCATCAAGTCTTTTGCATCCCCCCCCCCCAAAAGGAATTTGATACCAAGCTATTTGAGTCAAGGTAAAATAAAGAAAGATAACTCTTTAATAGGATCTTTCCTTCCATGATTTTTGTAATGTCTCATTTGTTTTCTTCAATTTTTCAATTTCATTCAATTTCTTTCTTTCATCTTACTAACCTTTTTTTTTTAATTTATATTTTTAGAGTTTTGTTGGATTCCAAGCAGCATATTTCCTTGACAGTAATTTTTAGTGTTTTTTTCCCTCTATTTTATGTAGATTTGAATAAAAAAATATTCAAAAATTTCATTTCATAACAATGTATTTACATACAAAATTAAAAACCTTAAGCATTGAAAAAAGTGAAAAAATAGAGATATAATTTAAAATGTTAAAAAATAAAATAAAGCTTAATACTTTTGGAACCTATTAATCCCCTACCGGTGAAATATTTAAACTTTTCAAGACTGAATTGATTTCTGTTTTTTTCTAGCCAGAGTGTTCAGGTGAGCGATGTGGTCCCTGGGCCTCTTGTTCTTCAAGATGTGTACGGGTAAAGATTGACTACTAGTATTTAAGCAGTTTTTGCCACGCCCCTAGAGTACCAGGTGATTACGAAAATCAAAAATTGTGTTTATTTTCTCCCTAACATCCTCATACCAATTGGCCAAGAAGTATACAAGAAAAAGTTAAAATAAAATTCAATTGTTTACGATACGAAAGACGAAGATCAGCAATATGTCTGAGTTACTCGGGTGACTTAAAAAAGTGTAAATTCACACGTTAGACCATAAAAAATAATATAAATATAGATTAATAATATAAATAAATTAAAGTACATGTATATACCAGCCACATGTTTAGGGGACAGATTTTCCTCAAATCTCAGCTGACAAAAAACTGTTAAGCCTGGAAAATCCACTGAGTCAGAAATGTGAAACTTAAGTCGACATTTTTTCACGCTTTCGATCTTAAAGCAGTTGGTGAACATAGACGTTTTCTGAACAGTTAAAGGTAATGCCTCTAGTTTTTCTTACATTTATGCAATGTACTGATTATGCCATCGTCTTTGAGTTTTGATTGTTTGTACTACTCTTCATTTCACTTCTTTTAACTTTTTAATGCATATTTTTACCTTTTTAACCAATCAGATATTATCTCCTTATCTATTACCTTACTTTTTTGTCAATATTGCACTGAATTGAGGTATAAAGCTACGTACACATGTATTTACTGTATCTACATACTGAAAGTCAGGCGTGCATGTATAAAGATAAACGTGTATAAAATGCACAGTCGCTTAACCAAAAACAATACAATGTATAGTACAGCAAACTTAGTTCGTAATTGGCAGCGCTTGCTGTTGTCACGTGTAGTTGACCTAGTTAAGCTGCGTCGTCTACAAAAGGCAGTAATTCTATTCCGCCTTTTGATGAGAGACGGCAAGACCGCTGAATAATAAGTAAGTGTTCTGGTATTTAATCACAGTATCTACAGGATGGTGTCGCTTTCATAACCGGTAAATGTTTTTAATGCATGTCGTGTATGTATAATACATCAACGAATGCGATTTTGAAATTATAGTGTGTATTGATTGCATTTTTTTTTTAAATTAACGTTGCAGTATCAGTCAATACTATGTAAACTTATTCATGCATTTAAAAGTAATGTTTATCCATCTTAAACGTTTTTTAAAAATATGAATTTGTATCTGTGTATCGCATGGGTACTCCATTTAAAAGAGATTTCTTCGTCTGAATGATAATCAATTCATGTATATATAGTGGTTTAGTATAACAAGCAACTTCAGAGATTCGTGGTCGCGCCACACAAAAAGCTGACATTTAAATCTTGTTTGTGATATGACTCTTAATAAATATTTCTCGGAAAGATACAAAAGACTTGTCATAAAAGTGTATTTTTGAAGGTGTAGTTGGTCCTTGATTCATGTTTTTATTAACCGTAAAATGTATATCTGAACGGATACTTTGAAAATAACTTATATGGATTAATATGAAGAAAGTATCGGGTATCATTTTTGTCATCTTTGGTGTGTGCATGCTATTTCATAGACAAATAATTTCAATATTGTGATAATACTAATGTGGAGATTTTACATAGAGTTTTTTACATTTTACATAGAGTATTTACTTTTCATTTACTTACTGGGTTCGAGGGCAACATGCGTTTTGCTGGACCCAAGAAACAAACTGTTTTCCTGAGGCCGTTAGGCTGAAGGCGAACAGTTTGGTTCGAAGGGTCGATAAAGCGCATTTTGCCCGAGAACACGTCAATAAATGCTTTGTTATACCTTTTATTTATTTTTTTTTTGTTATGCATGTATCTTTTGCTGGCTTCCATACCAACGAATGCAAATAAGATTTAGTTGATCCCGGCCACAGTTTGACGTAAACGGCACAATATCTCGTCCACAGGTCCAATATCTAACTCTGTGGTCAAACAACGATTTTTTTTATGACCGCTCAGTAAAACATTAGAAATGTTAAATTATTTTGTACAGATTTATATAGGAACTAATTTTTAAAGGTATAACAATATACATTTATTGAATTTGTTCGAGGGGCAACATGTGTTTAGTAGGACCCGAGAATCAAACTGTTTGCCTGAGGCCAGGAGGGCTAAGGCAAACAGTTTGGTTCGAGGAGTCGATAAAACGCATTTTGCCCGAGAACACGTTAATAAATGTTCTGTTATACTTTTTATTTCTTTAATTTATTTTTTTTGTTATACATGTATTTTTTGCTGACTTCCATACCAAGGAATGCAAAAAAGATTTAGCTGATCCCGCCCACAGTGTTACGTAAGCGGTCCAATATCAAGTATAACAAAACAAAATGAAATAAATAAAAGGTATAACAAAACATTTATTGACGTGTTTTCGGGCAAAATGAGTTTTGTCAACCCCTAACAGCCTCAGGCAAACAGCATGTTGCCCTCGATACCAGCAATAAATGTAGATTGTTTTACCTTTAAAAATGTTTTATGTATAAATCTATACTAAACAAGTTTAACACTTCCAATTTTTTACTGAGCGGTCCAAAAGAAAAAGAAATCGATGACAGCAAAGTGAGATATTGGACCTGTCGGTGAGATGTTGGGCCTGTCGGTGAGATATTAGAACAATGTGGGCGGGGTTAGCTTTATCTTATTTGCAATTGTAAGAGTTCGATAGAACTTTACGGAATTGAGCGAATTTACATCACCGAAACCAGCACACAGTATGTCAAAAAAGTAAAAGTTATAAACATTTATTGGCTGTGTTTGAGGGCAACATGCGTTTTGCCGGACCCAAGATCGATCCAAATTGTTTGGCTCTGGCCTCACGCAAACAGTTTGGTTCGATCTTGGGTCCGACAAAACGCATGTTGCTCTGGAACACAGCCAATAAATGTATATTATTTGATATTATTCTTGAGAATCATGTGTTTCTCCGGACATAAGGACTAAAATGTTGTCTTGATTAACCACAATTCTTTTCAAAGATTTGGGGAAATTTGTACATAGATATTCAGATTTGCTTTCTTTTTCAAAAAGAAGAGATGGATGAAGCAAGTACAAAAACCCAAATCAAAGAATCATTCAGTAAAGACACTCAGCTCCATACTGCTATAAAGGAAACACGTCATGATTTACTGCAGATGTTGTTTTTTAAGGGTCCTGCTTCAGACGTTAATTCTCGAAACAGATGGGGTCAGACACCACTTCACTACGCAGCTGTGAAAACATTTATACTCGAAAATCTGCTAGCGGTACCAAACTGTGATCCCCGAATCCAGGATATAAATGGTTACAACGTTCTGCATTGTTACATTTATAACATATTGACGCATGATGACTGGAGAAGAGTGATCAAAATTTTACTTAGTTTTGACATCGATATCAACAAGAAGACCAAATGTGGCAACACAATTCTGCATCTCGCATGCAAGTACGGCACCCCACCGAGTGTCCTAAGGTATTTGCTGGAGACTTTTCCTCATGTTGATAAGCTGATAGTCAACGATGACTGTGAAAACTTTCTGCACACATTAGTGCAAAGTCTCAATCGTGGCAACTCTATATCGGATGACTTAAAAGAGAAATTTGCTCTCCTTGATGATATTATAAGCCAAAAGATTTCACTCGTGTCCTCGAATGTCTTGAAAACATCATTGCAACAACAAGATATTAATGGTGCTACACCGTTTCTTCTTCTCCTCAGCCATTTTGGTAAATACCGAAGAGTAAACGCCTTAGATGTATTAAAGAAAATGTCGAGTTTGTCAGACTGTTCAACAACACCAGATAATTTGAGCAATTATCCCATTCATATTGCTTATGCCTGTTCACAAAAAGCAACTCCTTTTGACCTTTTGAAAACGCTTGTGAAATTAGGTAACAGTGCAGATTCCAAAAATATTTTTCAGCAATCGGTTGCGCATTTAATGAGGATGGAAGAGGGAACTGTTTTGACATCAGATGAAAAAATCAAATCTCTGCTCAATCTAGAAAAAGCTGCAAAAGTTGACTTCAACTGCCGAGATAGATGGTTGTCTACTCCGCTGATGTATATTAGTGCTTGGTGTGACTCCGACTGCTTTTATACTTTGAATGAACTTTCAGATAATTTTTCTGTCATTGACGCTAGAGATGAAAATGGTGCAACTGCTCTTCATTATGCAGCGTGTCATGATGCAGCGGAATTTGCCATGTTGCTGATTGAAAAAGGTGCGAAAACAGATATCAAAGACAAGATGGGAGATACACCTTTAGATACAGCAAGAAGAAATTATAGTTCTAGAACAGAAGAATTAATTTTGAAAAGTACAGGATCAGAGAGGATGTATAACAATCAAGGGTTTCTCCTAAATCTTGAAAGAATTCGACACATGAAACCCATTCAATGGAATGAAACAGATGAATTTGTTGATCAGCTTCTTCAGCATATGTACAGGCAGGTATCGGATGAAGATAACTCAATCATTTCTACAATTCGATACTTTGTTGGTGTGCTCTGCAGTAAGGTTGAAGAATATGACCCACGATTTCGAATGTCAGTGCTGCAATCTGGCAGTTCGTCCGAGGGAACGAAAGCAGGTGCGCCAGATGAATTTGATTTCCTCCTTTGTTTAGATGCCTTTAGTGAAATCACCGAGATTTTCCAGAGGACAAGCAGAGAAAATAATCGAAATATCTTTCTGAAACTAAAAGACCCTGAACGATGCGAATTTCTTGAGTATTTTGACGGAAATGGTACATTTACAACTCCAACTGCTTTCACGCATTTAAATAGGTACCTTCGGCGGGCTGTTCATGATCCAAATATGTGGCAGGACAAGAAGCTTCGAAATTTATGTTATGTTTTTGAACAACCTTTCCTTAAGAAGGACATGAATACGACAGTATTTATGATACACTTAACATGGATGGGATGTCAATATAAGCACCTGCAAATTAAAATTGATATGGTTCCTGTTATCAGAAAGCCAGCTTGGTGGCCGATAGATCCATATTCCCTAACACTGATGTCACCGGAGATCCACGATGCTGGATGTCTCCTGATGCTTGATACCAAGGATGAACTTCAGACATTCACCTCAGACTACTTAAAAGAATTCACCATGGACAGCATAAACCGCATCGAACCCATTTCAACCAGTCTGTTGGTCTCTACTGCTCCGGCTGAAATCCGTTTGATGCAGTCACTTCCAAAGAGAATTCGTGAAAGCTATGTAGCCGCTAAATTGCTGGTTAACATGTGTAGAGAAGATGATTTTACAAGTTATATGTTAAAAAATTGTACCTTTTATGTCCTGCGGGATCTAGGATGGGACCCTAATGAACCAGAGGGATTTGACACAGATTTGTCCGCACGAGAGCTGACAATTTTGATCTTTAAGAAATTCTTGAAATTTAACAAGGAAGGCTGTTTACCAAGATTCTTTCTTCCTGAAATCGACATATTTCTGGAAGATGATGATCGTCTTGACCAAAGATCAAGAAGACGAGCAGCATACAGCCTTTTGATAATAATGGGAGATGAAGATGCATCTCTTGATAAATTGGCCTATGATAGTGAGAGCAATGATGATAGCGAGGACACTGAAAGTGATCTCAGTGATAGTGATTAGAATATTCCTTCTTCATTTTTTTCCCTCCGACATGATAAAACAACATAACAACAATATAATAAACCATTAATGAAAATAAAGCCCAAAAAGAAATATCTGGGGAGTATGCTATTGCAAGCAATACGTTAAAAGAGATTTAAAACAACTTTTTCTCGTTTTATGTTGAAGTTATCTTATTCATTTTCAAAATACGGCACCGGCTATTTACACCTGTGGGAAAACTTTTCAAAGACAACAAATTAAAGTATTGGTGTACAAAGTCATTGTTGCAGACTTCGATGGACTAAAACCTCCATGCTAATACAACTGTTCGATAAATTTATTTCGCCTTATTAAACTGATAGGGATTCTTGAATTGATAACAAATAGTAATACTCTGTATATCTATCTCTATAGACTGATTTCTCTAACTGCATTTATATACCACGCAATTAAAACTTTCTAGTGTATTGCAGCACTAGTACATGGAGAGTCTGTAAAGGAAGAAAATTGTAATAATATTTAATCAGAATGTCAATACTTTCTGCATTTGATGTTAGAGAGCACAGAGCGTGAAAATCAAATTTTATTGTTCTTTACTGCTCCAAACACACAAAAGAAATCACTTGGTCAGAAGTTAAGGTATCTAACATTTATTTTCAAAAGAACACAGAAAATATTCATATGAATGTCTGAACATAATTATAGTACAATGTTCAGATACCATAAATGCTAGTAGACTTGATATGATATCTCATCTATAATGGAGAAAATTCTACCACACCAAAAGTTAAGTATTTTTTATTAGTATATGCCGAATATTGTCGTAGCATTATTGGTGTGTCGCCAATCAATTCGGAACAACATGAGCAGACCCACTTCAGCAGCAACAACAAATCAATCATCAATCAAATTCAGCAATTATTGAAAAAATGATTATCCCGGGTAATCCGCGGAAGTTACTTTATTTATCTTTACTACATACACAACTTCTATAATCATTTCCAATACAAAATAGTTTTTTATAAGCGTTATCAACCCCAGTTACAAAGCCATGCAGTCCCCATCAGAAAAAAAATACTCAGTGTTAACCGTTATTCGACTTATTTCACTCAAAGGCGCTTAAATTGGTTTCAGGAGGGTGTATTTTGTGCATTAAGTATTTTTCTAAGTGTGTCTGAATACACTCATTAAAATAAAGATAAAAAATCGCTGAAATTAGCACGTTTCAAAATTGCCATATTACTATATATATATAAAAGAATAAAGGTACGACAGTTGACATCTTGCATTTCCGAGGGTGCCTCGGTTCACACTTGATTTCAATCAATATGTACACTTTTCCTACCGGTGGGATGAGATCTAGGTTAAAATGGTTGAATAATGCCCTTTAATCGTTTGCTAATTTGAACTTGTTTTATAAAAGATGCACTAAACCAAAACGTCCTCGATAGCTTGCACAGAAACTCAGAGCAAACGGAAATGACGATTTCTATGAAAAATGTAGAGGCGTCCCAGAATTACCGGGAAAGTCGAGAGAGAACAAGTTTGGCGCGGTTTCTGATCTCTCTCGACTTTCCCTGTAGTTCCTTTTCATAGTTAGGATTTAGTTAGGACTTTGGCGCAGACCATCGTTCTTTGCTGCGACTATCAAATTTCGAAATATTACAACTTGTGCTTTTTTACGTAAAAGTTTTTTACCATTGCACTTTCTCAACACACAATACATGTATAATATGAATTATATCGATTACATCTTACAAATTACATCTACTAAGAGCTCTCCGACTATTATTTCTACAAGATATATAATATGTTTGACATATTTGTTTGAACAAAACAACTATTGGACTTTTGAGTCTTACATATTTTTTTTTATTACATTGTACTACAGTTACTCGTACATGTATAGCCAGTTACTAGTAGCTAGCATTACTCACATGTTTTAGCCAGTTACTAGTAGCAAGCTTTATTCCCATTTTAAGTCACTTACTAGTAGCTAGCTTTACTCACATGTTTTTGCTAGCTACTAGTAACCAGTTACTAACAGCTAACCCTACATGTCTGAACTATTTGCCATGCATGGGTTCATTAAAGGATAATGTAATTATTGTAATCATGCAAACAGTTTTATTTTAAATTTCCATGAGTAAAGGAGAAAATTTCAAAGGAGTAATAATATATTTTTAATAAATTACCAACTCAACCCCATATTAGATGTAATGTATTTTGAATATATGACAAACTAAATCCCACCTTAGTCTTGGACCATGAACTGTCTGAGACGTCATGATTTTCACATTTATAGCAAAACATCAAGTGCTCAATATACTAGTAATTGTACGAACAATTTACCTGCTAAATGTCCATGAGAAAAGATTTCATAAGATACTTGTATTATTCAATTTCAATATGACCAACTTAGCCCCACCCTGGATTTTGAACCTGGAGGTCATCACGTATTTTATAGTTTTGGTAGAGGGTTTCTAACTTTTTCTGCCAAATAAGATAGATATACAGGGGTACAAAAAGATTATCTAGAACTATGTACATTTTCACTATGTAAATATTTAAACCCCCCCCCCCCCCCAAAGAAGAGGTTGTGCCCTGGAGGTCATGAAAACACTTATTTGGTAGAAGATTTCCTTTATTATGAGCAAATAGCCTATCAGGCGACGAGTAGAGGATTTGAGATTATATACATTTCCACGGCATGACCATTTTAGCTCACCCTGGAGGCTGAACTCTTGCCCTAAGGATCTTACAAAACAATTTTGAAAGAAGGATTTGTGCTCTTTCTTACCATGCGTTCAGTTTTTTTTTCTTCAAGTTGTGTAGAGACAGAGAAGAAGAGCTTGAAATGTGATTATGAAATCAGTTTCAGCCTGCCAAGCCCTTGCAGTAAAAAAGGATACAATAATTACGAAAATCATATTTTATGTTCATCTTAACTCTTACATGCTCATATCAAATTTTACAATTAGTTAAAAACGGACGAAAGACGAAGATCAGAAATAGGTCACGGGCGACTCGGGTGACGTGGCCTAAAAACATGTTAGTCCTTAAGAAATAATGTGAGAGTAAATTATCATATTTTTAGGGGATGGATTTTCCTGAAATCTGAGCTCACAAGAGACGACTTTGATTAAGATAGCACGCCATATTTTCGGAAAATCCGCTGAGTCAAAAATTATATTTGAACATGGCGTTTTCTGAACAGTTAAAGGTAAAGTTTCAAGTGCATGCTTCTTACGTTTATCCAATGTAAGTACTGATTATATCTATTAATATTCACTTCCTTAATATTTAACTTTATAATGCATATTTTTACTTTTCCCCCTGCCACTATAAGAAATAAGAATATTCTCTTGATTCTTTGTCATGTGCAAAAAAATAATGTGTATGTAAAATGGCAAGGGGCATTGGATATCTATTCATTTATTCTTTCTCTTTTTTAAAAAAAAATCTTTTCTAACCACTCGAAATTATCTTCTAATCTGTTCCTTACTTTTTGTCAATATTGCACTGTAATGACTAAATTGAAATACGTGTACACAACTATACTAGATCTACACATAATATAGGCGTCGGAAGCAAATTGAAAGTCAGGGGGCTTATTGAAAGTGTGTGTGTGTGTGGGGGGGGGGGGCTAAACCCACAAAAAATGTAAGCCCCAATTTTCAATGCCTATATTATGTCTATCTTTGCAAAAAAAAGTGCGGGGGCTAGGCCCCCCCCCCCTTCCGGTTCCGATGCCTGTGCATAAAAAGTCAGACATGTAAAGATCAAAGATTATTGCCTGACGCTACGAGGGTCAGGCAGTATAAAGATCAATTTTTCCAAGGTGCGAAGCTAAGAGGTTAAAGCTAGCCAGCTAAATTTTGTACAAGTTGATTTACATCGGAATTTCCAACCTGTGTTTAACAACAAAAGTCAGTAGAAGCACAATGATATTACAGATAAAACAAATTGAAGCGGTTTATAAAAAGCGTAAACTGTTCTAACCCACTTTATACCGTATAAATTGGGTAGTTAATAAATTCATTCCTTATAATTTAATTTTCATTCATTCAGTGTGAGAAAAAAAGATGATTGCCCTTAAAATGACTTCAAATTGCACAAAATTTAAATGTAACGTCAGGCGGATCGATACGTTTTTGACGCAAGTCATTGTGACGTCGGCAACCCAATTTATACAAAATAAAGTAATTTTTTGTCCAATCAAATGGCGCGTTACAGTCAGAATTAAATTATTTTTCTTTCAAATTTTCCCAATAATAGCTGTTAAACTCAGTCTTAAAAATTATAAGGAGTTCCGAGTGACAACCTTCACATAAAATATTTAAAAAAACCACCTTCACATGAAATAACATCAGCATAACATAAAAAAACCACCTTCACATGAAATAACCACCTTCACTTAAAAAACACCTTCACATTACAAAACAACTCCATATAAAAAAAAACCAACCTTCACATAAATAAACACCTTCACATGAAAAAACCATCTTCGCTTAAAAAAAACACCTTCACATAAAACCACAGGATAACATAATAAAGCACCACCTTGACATGAAATATCCACAGCATAACATAATAAAGCACCATCTTCTCATGAAACAACCACAGCATAACATAAAAAGCACCATCTTCACATTAAATAACCACAGCATAACATAAAAAGCACCATCTTCACATTAAATAACCACAGCATAACATAAAAAGCACCATCTTCACATTAAATAACCACAGC